>NC_068325.1:3446529-3765973 GCF_025860055.1 Xyrauchen texanus
AAAAAAATTAAAATAAAATACTGAAACGTATGGGAAGATATATACATTACATTAGGGGTTGCACAGACTATTTCACCCAGTGAATAAGATCAGTAACATGCATTTAGGAAGTTAAGGGGGTTTATTTGATTTCATGTAGACATTAAAATGCCTACAATGTTAATAACCCTTAAAGCTTTCAAATTTATGTTATGCTTTTCATAAGCACTGTGTAGCTTCAAACCAAATAGAAGACATATGAAAAATGTTTAGTGCTTGACTTTAGTACTGTACTAGCACAGTGTTGCAGTATGTTCATAGTTGTTAGCTTTCAAGGCCTTGTTCTTCTTGGCTTTTGAGATCTGGCATTCATAATTGACTTGCATCCTTCGCTAACCTGAGTTAATTACCATTAATCTGTACTCCAGTGGAAGTCACTCTAAGAAAAGGTGAAATGTAAATTAGTGATGTTTCTGCTCAGAGCAATCTCCACACATACTTATTTACCTACTGAATGCATCTTGATCTTATCTTGGTGATGCATTTACAGTGCATGTATTCATATCGGAGACAGTTTAGAAACAAAAGATACTAGAAGTGAAATGTACTAATATACTCGAAAAAAATAAAAAATCAGAGTAACTTTTGTCTTGTTAAAAATATCGGAAAATTCTTAAAACAAGATACATTTACTTGAGAACAAAAAATACATGATTTTAGTGTAATACATTTGCAAATAAACTTTTCTGTTGGTGACAAATAACTAGAAATTCATCTGCCTAGGACAGTACCCCATTTTGGAAAATTTCATTGATTTAACCAATTTTATACATACACAAGTTTTAACATGTAAATTATTGTAAGTACTTTTATAAAATCATAAACTTACCCCATTCACTTCCATTGTAAGTGCCTCGCGGTAACCTCAATTTTGAAGAAAAGCGAGGGATGAGTTGAGCCTGGACACAACAGTTAGTTCTGGTCCTCAAATCAGATTGGATGAGAGATGTTCCATGAGTAATATGAGCCAGTTGGTGAAGTGAGGCAGCATCAGTCAGTGTTTTCATTCATTAGCACAATGCGATCGCTCGGATTACTACTACATTACTAAAGCTAGGAAATAGCTTTAAACGACTATAAACTAACAATTTCATCATTATGGCTCATCACAGTTGAGAGACACAACAGACTGATTAATTACACAAACTCAAGGGGCTTACCTCTTACTGGATTTTCCACATTAGAGAGAAAAATACTGTTCAAAATGGTGGAGGAGATTGCTGTTTCTATAGTGAAAGACTCTTGCGCAACAGCTATCGTGAAATAGGGAGTGTAAAGGATCTCAGTTCATGGCCAATGGAGGAGTCAGTAGACAGCGAAGCAGGTTCAAGGTCGGTCTTTTGATTTTCAGTAACCGTTGATACAATATAAATAGTCTATTAATAATGACAAACGCACACTCTGTGTGTGGATGTTGTATTGGTTGGTCAAGCTCTGGCGTGCCTTTTTAGGTCAACCTCTGCCATCACTATAATGAGAGACAGGTGTTAGAGATAATTACGAGCCTTACCGCTCTCCCTCTCCCGCAGACCGACACATGACCACAACCATAAGGAGGAATACCCCTGCTTTGAGGGCTATTTTCCATTGAGAAAATAGGAAGAATTTCAGCAAAATGACATTATCTTCAGAAAGCTAACAGACTACAGCATCATCAACTTGTTCATTGAACTGTTGTATATGCAATATCACACTCGCAATCGTGATATATGGCACTAAATAAGCACTTACAGTGCAGATGTAGGGCCATATTGAACTCTTGCTCATGTGATATAAGACAAAAATACTAAGAAAATAATTTTAGCATTTTAAATTTATTCAATTCAGAAAGTTGGAATCTAAAACTTTCTACTTGGAAAAGGGAAACAGAACACTTCATGAAGTTGGACTTTGAACTTGGAAACTAGTGCATGAATCATCAGCTCTGATTTCACCGTGATGCGGGTGCATGACGTCACACAAATATGCCACATCACATGAGGATGACACTTGTTTAGCAAACATTTGCAGAGACAGGTGTATGAAATATGGTAACATACTTTTGATAGTCATACATTTATAGAACCTATACTAGCACTGCATAGCATCATTTATCTTTTGCAATTTGGTTGCTTCATTCAAATACTTGCATAGAGTATGTTCCTTACAGTACATTCAAGGTATACATTCAGTTTGTGCATTCCCTGAGAAGCCAACCCATGTCCCTTAAGAATGTTAGCAACATGCGATAGCAGTTTAGCTCAACGTCCCTTTCAAGGCAAATCAGTCCACTTTTCGGCCATCTTTGCAACTCCATAAAAGCTGCATAAAAGTACAGCTCCTATCTACTTGAATGGAGAAAGACTGAAATCTCCAAACGGTTGGTCAAAATTACAAATAAAAAACATATTTCAAATCAGCTGTAAAATCTGACAACAATGGTAGGCTATCTTTATCTCAGGTCACGCTCAAAAAATGCTATATTTCAGGCTGGTCCAGCTAATGCGCTGATGACTGTATCTTAAAGGTGACTGGCTCTTTTACCTGTAAACTGGGAGTTCGTTTTCTACATTCACTATACTGGGCAATTTAATTTCTCCCATTCATTTTAATTCAAGTGCTCTGTTTCAGGCTAAATAGTCTCTGTATGAGCAACAGGAACATCGACATCTGGGATGTTGATATATGCCACATCTGGGAGGTTGGTGGAACTGAATTTATATCCCATTTAGAATTTACATCTACAAAACATCTTACAACTGAAATAGACACCATTTGACATCTGTGTCGTAAAGCCCACAAACTTAGATTCATTTTCTCTTTTGAACAGACATGGAATGTTTTTCCTTCTCTTTTTTTGTCATTCACAGATGTCCATGAAAGTATTTAGCCAGTGCCAGACAAAGCAATCTTCCTTTTGTACTTGTTTCCATACAAATGCCAGACACTACTATAGATTAAGAAACTGAAATATGAACTCATTAGAGTTACTTCAAAGGAATGCAACAATAAAAGTCTTCAGCTAATAAAATATCTGATTCATGATTACTTTTATACTAGAGTCATCCATGTTACGATGTCTTCTTCTTGTGTTGCATCTGGATGTTGTTTTTAGGCAGTTTTATACATACACAAGTTTTAACAGAATAATTTACGTAAATACTTTTATAAAATCATAAATTTGCCCCATTCACTTCCATTGTAAGTGCCTCATGGTAACCTCAGTTTTGAAGAAAAGAAGGGATGAGTTGAGCTTAACTTGAATTGAACCCGGACACACCAGTTAGTTCTGATCCTCAAATCAGATTGGATGAGAGACGTTCCATGAGTACTGATGGCCTCACAACATCATCACTCGGATGCTTCACTGTGTGCATCACTCCACTTGTGTTCATGCTGTTTTAAACAAAAGTGTAAGAGCAGAGCAGATGTGTTAAGAACTATCTGTCTCTTTACATATAATTTTGTAATATTACATATATTGTCCAGTAGGTGGAGGCAAAATACAATTTGTGTGTGTAATATGAGCCAGTTGGTGACGAGAAGTGAGTCAGCATCAGTCAGTGTTTTCATTCATCAGCACTATGCGATCGCTCTGATTAATCTATAGTAGTGTCTAGCATTTGTATGGAAACATCCATGTTACGATGTCTTCTTCTTGTGTTGCATCTGGTTGTTGTTTTTAGGCAGCGGGAAACAGTTGGCAACCCTAGCCGTAGCTCTTAAATCTATTTCACATTTGCGTTCAGATAAAAAAAAAAAACATCTTGACATGTCACACCAGGTTTGATGTCATTAGCATAAGAATGCTATCAGTTGTCACCTGTTTTGTGATGTTTTGAACTTGACACACCCGTCCAAATATGTGAGATGGACAGTGAGATTGGAGAGCTTGTTTGTGTTTCTTTACTTGTATTTTTTGGTCTTTTTGGAGCCGTAGTCCCAATGAACTGTCATGGCTACTTTAAGATACTACTTTAAGCTGCTTCAAGATAAATTCTCCATTAGAGTTCCATTGGAAAAACTGACAACATAAGGATTACTAAATAATTAAAGAGATTGTTAGTTTTGGGTGAAATATTTGTTTTATGATACATCATATAATTACCACACAAAGAGGATCCCTTTACCTCTTGTAGGGTCAAGAGGTTAGCCAGATGTCTTTGATGCGGTTTATTCTAAGATTTTGTGCTTAATTTAATCCTAACTTGATTTCTAAATGCTAATAAAATATGTCAGAGTATTTTTAAGATCCTACATGAGGCTAAATTTGAACAATGAAAATGAAAGTCGTCATAATAAAGTCTTCCGAAATTGAATTACCATGTGATGCTTGCTGATTACAGTCTATTTAATTTGATTTCTCCTTGCCATCTCTCTCTTTCGCTCATTATCTCCTTCCATCAGTTTCCATCATTTGCTAGTACAAAGCAGTAGATTGGAGAATGAATAGAAATCGATGTGCTCATTCATGAATGTAGGAAATGTTGAAAGGAAGGTACTTCGACAGTTCAATTCAAGGTTATCATGACTTTAGCCCATAACCTCTGGAAGATCCAAATCATTGCCTTCACATGCTTTTGCATACACCAGTCAATCTGTACGTTTACATCATACATCTGTCAAAATCTCTAAAGGACCAATGGTTTCTACCTTAAACTTTTGGACAGTTTTGGAAGTTTTTCTTCATATGATTGCCAGTGAGAGCGCAATTAAGTGGTCGCTCATTGCCAACAGTTGTTTTTAGTGAAGTTTGTCTTTCTTTCAATTCTTAAGCAAGGGAATGATTAGAATAACCAGATCATGGAAAAAGCAGAAAATCATTGCTTGGCCAAGGAAGGGGATTTTCTTTATCCTTCACTGAAACTCAATTTGAATGCACTACAAAAGAGATGATGGGGTAGATTATGGATGGGTGAACGCATTCTTAAACAGCTGTAAGCATCTGTTGATTATGCCTATAGTATCCAGTAGAGATGTGCCCGAAGCCGAATATCTTCACAAATAATGACTTCAAAACGAATGAAGGATTCATCTGAATAATAGAAACAATATTTGTTTGACTGATTATTCATGCACAAGGATAAAGTGACATTTGAATAAACATATCCAAAATGACAAAGAAATTATGAGTCTGTGAATTCAATATTAGTAGCCAACTAAAATGTAAAACTCAGGAATGAAAATGCGGATGGTGTGATTTCAGATCGGATGGCCGCGGCCTTGACTCACAATCTCTAAAAGTTGACCACATTTATTTTCACATCCCAGATTGAGGTAAGTATCTGGTTAAGACTTTATTCCAAAAAATGTATTTGCTCCATAAAGGATTAAATCTACATAAATTGCACATCTATTCAGAGTATTCCTGCTCATGTGATACAAAGAAACTGAAACCCCCTCCCTTTAAACTGTACTAAATTTGAACATGTTAACTCAACATTATTATTATTATTATTATTATTCTTTTCCAAATATTTCGCTAATTCTGTCCATTTAACTAAATAATTATGTTAAAATATGTGTGCACAAATCAACATTGAGTGTAAAATTACTGATGTAGTTATGGGACTTTCACCTATACATATTATAAAGTTCATGAGCCTACATATTCAGCTTCATCTGGTAATATAATTATTATATATAATGTAATAATAATAATAGCATATAATATATGACTATTAATATTATTATTATTATTAATTAATATTTTTTTATTAGGGTATTATCATGAATAGGCATATACAAGGCATATTTTATTTATAGAAACTATATATGTAATAGAGTTGCATTTTGAAAAGTTTCATTTAGTTCATCCAGTTCTATCCAAATACAGAGACCGATACAGATACATTTGCAATAGTAACAGATACAGATACAAATACAGATAATTGCACACCCCTAGAATCTAGAAGCTGGCTTTTTTAGGCTTGTAGTGAAGTGTAGCGAACATTTCAAATACCAGTCAGGGAGTTTACTGTTTAAATCTCAAAAACAGGTAGTAAAAAAAGTCAGTGTTAAAATACTTTCTCCTTTCCCAGATTGAATGTACAGTGACAGCTATGAGCAAGCCATTGGCTGGTTGATTGATTTCTCTGAAAAGCATAAACTGTGGCTCTGTTTGTTCGCGCATCCAAACCAGTGGTGCGTTTCCCGTTCAATTACTTAACTTACTGCTTAACCACCATAGTACAATGCATCATTGGAGAAATTAACTAGCAATAGTGGGATTTCCCTTTGCATCAGATTTGGGGTTCCCGCGATGCATTTGAGGACATACGCACTCTTCAGAAACAAATAAGAACCTCACTTATGCATTAACATGGACACATAAGCGGTTCTGTTCTCCGACAGAAACCATGTGTAATAGAAGCGCTTTCTCTTAACAGTCTTTAATACATTAAATAGCTGTTTTTGTGTTTACATTGTTTCAAATCGCAGCTTTCTGCAAATCCTGGAGTAAGACATTGTAAAAGTCCTGACAGAATGAAAGTTGTGTTTTTTTGAACAATGGAGGATTTTTGAACCATTAAGATTTTTATTTGCATTGTGACAATATAGCACATTTACCTTCAATATTTCTAAGATATAATGTATTAATACATTGTGTTAGTATTTGATGTAAAGCCTTTATTTTATACTTATTTAAATGAAAAAAAATATGTAAGTATAAATGTTCAAATGCATTACATTAATGAAAATGTAGAGGATTATATTTTAAATGTAAATATACTTTATACTTTGACAGGTCGCACACACTAAATGTATTTATATGTATAGTGTATTAACTGACATTAATGAACTCTTGACACTATAAGGTTACATCGTGCACATGCAACCATCAATTTTGAGCTCTTCGTGCCATTGGATAGGATGAGCAAATCTCTGATAACTGTAGGCAAACACAATGCACCGTTTTCCCTGTGAAATCAGAGCTCGGAGACCGCATCTGGTAGCCTGAAGACCTGGACATCATATGAACAGACATATTTTTTTGTACTCAAAAGATCTCAAAGATGAAAAATCAATTATGTGACCTCTTTGAGGCGTTTTGGCAGGGGCAGGCATACTCAAAACACTCCTTTACTTTCTTACTCTATCAGAGAATGTGAAAAGAGATATGCTAGGTGTCAGACTGTCGAGTTATGTGGAGGGTTCGCTTTACTGTCAAGGTGTCAAACAAAGGGCTATTTTGTAGAGGAACTGTAGGACAACCTGTAATTCTTATCCCCATCTTGCACTCTTCCCTGGCACACAAGCGCTCTGTGAAATAGGAAACAAAAAAATAACTTGACACCACCGGCATTAACAAATTGGTATCTTGTTTTCTGTAGTATTCCAAGGGGGAGAGGTGATGGGGGAATGGGGGGTGTAGGGAGAAAGGGGATATCTTCTTCTAGACAGCTTATCAACATCTTTTGTGAGTCTGTCTGGTCGGTTGTTTGGGTTCTAGGATCTTGTGAAGACAGTCCATCATTCCAGAGTTCCTCTTCCTGTAAAGGTATGACACACTGGTACAAGAAAGATATTTTACTGTAAAGGCAAAATAGAGATGCACACTGTTATTAGCATCTGGCATTCCCTCTACAGTACGCTCATCATTTTTGCTACGGTTTCAAGTTTTTGAAATAACCACACCTGGAAAAGATCAACCAGAATGTCGGTCTATCAGAGGTGACTCTAGATGTTGCGTGTGCAGTTCATTGCACTTGATGAAAACCCAAATGCATGTTTTAGTCACACCTTCCTATCCGGCCTCAAAGTACCATTTGAAATCCCTCATTGGTCAATCATTCAGATGCAAAGAGAATGATTCAAAAACAGTGCAGTGTTTTTGAATGTATCTAACTATGCTGAAAGACAAAATTAAATCAAAATTGACCCTATTTTCTTTACAAATAAATAATCTTGTTTTTTTAGTACATGTTTTTCTAAAAAAATATATATAATAATTTCATAATATATTTTTATTTTTCTTCCCTAAACTCAATATGGTGGATGCAACACCTACAAAGTAACTACATTACTTAGTAATTAAATTACTTTTCCCCATGACTGAACTGTTACTTTAAAATTTCTTCACTTTTCCAAACTACTTAGACCCCTATAGACCAAAACCTTTGCAATGTCACCACCTTAGTCAGAATCGTAAATGGTGGCAAAAAGAAAGGTGTCGCATTGGCACGAAAACAAAAAACTGTGGTTAGCTCACTAACAGGCATCAGGAAAAATTCACTATCTGATTGGACAGCATTTATGATGTATATTTTGTGACAGAACTTGCTGAACATCCAAAACAATGCTGGCTGCTGGCCGAAGTGCGCTCGTTAGATTTATATATGTTTATATATGGTGGTGTTTCTACCAGCTGAGAACAAACAAAGAGCTAATAAAATATGTAAAGGAGTCAAAACTACACCAGAAATTCCTCCGTTGCACACACAAATGAAGATATGCTGCAAGGACGGCTGATGGTGGTTCCGCGCCTGTATCGAACTGTAATGGGCAACATAACAAAGAACCAGGTATGTTTGAGGTCAGTATTTGGCAAATTACTTCCTGTTTTTGGTCTTTGGTCCATATTGTAGGTGGTGGTGATGTAGTGGGCTAAAGGACATAACTGTAAATCATAAGGTCGCTGGTTTGATCCCCACGTCCACCACCACTGTGTCCTTGAGCAAGACACTTAACTCCAGGTTGCTCTGGGGGGATTGTCCCTGTAATATGTGCTCTGTAAGTCACTTTGGATAAAAGCATCTGCCAAATGCATAAATGCAAATATAAATGTAAATGTGGCATTCAGATATCAATCAAACCTCACCAGAGTTCGTTTGGAAGTGGACCGAGACCGCCTGAATAGCTTGTTTGGTTCGCACCAAGGTTCGCACTAACAGAGCAATCGCACCAGAGTTCGCTTTAAGGCTTTAATTGCCGTTTTCTCTTTTATCAGTTTGCAAATATAACACAATAATGTCACATGGCACATATATATATTAAAAAAATTGTGTTGTAGACAGGAATGAAGAGCTACTCTCCCAGTGGTCGTGAGGCAAAAAATCCACCAATCTGAGATTTGTGGCCAACAAAGTGCGACAAAAGAGCTCTGCAGTGACCGCACCAAACTGATCCAACAGTGAAATCGGAAACGGTTTATTTTTTTTAAACACTGCCCCCAATGGCCAAAGCAATAAGTGTTGTTGGGTATATAGACACGTGTGAGCTCCATTTTCCAGGTGTAATGTGCATGGACGGGTGCCAAAAGAGAGTTGTGAACTTAGTTGTTTACAGCTGTACAGGCTGTAATGCATTGAAGAGGACTGCAAGTTTTATAAAATGAACCCCTAACCAACACACCAAACATTAAAGTTTGGAATGTTGTGATTTACATAATTTTATATATATATATAAATTGTGATAAAATCTGTATTACTATTCTGAAACAAGCAAAACATATTATTTTACAGTTTTGATAACTTTACTATTGTTCTAAAATGTGAAAAGTGGTCATAACAAAGAATGATTAGGTGTGTCCAAACCTTTGACTGGTTCAGTAGTGTAAATATTCTGTTTCACTCAGAATAACTGCACATTATGATGAGTTGAATTAGATGTTTTATTGTAGCTGAGCATTTCTTTATACTTTGTTATTATTATACCGCTGGGTTTGAACAACTTTCATTATGAACTCCTTTGGGTTATAAAGTATTCAACAAGATTAGGGCCATGCCCTGTCTAAAAACACAAGTCATCCCTAGCAGGAAGTACATTCATGCTGTTCAAGGAGGTCAGGCGCCGTCAACACAACAGATGGGTGTAATGAATTAGTAAAGGTTGAGTTCAGTGGGGGTGAGATCCTCTCCTCTGTGAATCACTATGACTCTCACTGAACACATACTGATGACACCTATCCCGTCTGATGCCCACTGGTTTACACATAAAAGATTCAATCACATCTACAGGTCAAACTCTTACAAAATCTCTCTTCTTCTATTTTACCTCAGAGTCATTTGAGTTATTGTGCTTTGATGCAATTTATGGTAAAAAGAAAAGCTTTTTAGAGGTGTTCTGTACAGTCACTCTCAATCCACTCAAGAGACCGCTAAATGAACACAAGCTCATATTAAAAATAACCATCATCCAAACAATCCATTAGACTGAATCTCATGAAACCTGTCAAGAACATGTCAGAGTAATAGTTTCCTCCAAATCAAAAGAAACAAGTTAGAAATTTGATTTTGCTTAATGAAAATAAAGCCCATGTTTAGGATCATACGCATATTTCCCCCAAATTCTTATTGCTGAAAATAAACAAACAAATGAATAAATGAAATCTCATTCTGATTACTGTAATGCTAAAAAAAAATAATGCTATTTTATACAGTTGTACAAGGTTATAAAATTATTCATTTTAAAATGACATTGTATAAAGTATTTGAACTAATTTGTGAATATTTAAATTAGGAAAAAACATTGCATACATTATTTTATTATTTGATAATTTTTGGTATATAATTAAATATAAAAAAATATAATTAAATATAAAAAATATATATTAACACACACACACACACACACACACACATATATCTATACATTTACATAAATACATTGTAATATAAAGTATTATTATTATTATTATACTTAATAAAGTGTAAATTAGTGCATAAATGTACATCTAAAGTATCATTATTATTATTATTGTTGTTGTTGTTGTTGTTGTTATTGTTTTATTTAAACTACTGTGTTACATTTAAAGAAAATTATTACAATTGTGAAAATGATTAAATTAATAATTTCAATTGTATAAAGTGTTTTTACTAGGGATATTCTGATACAATTATTTTTGACAGAGTACGAGTACCGATACCACTTTTCTTTTCTGAAATGCAGTTTATTTAAATCTTATCATCAAAAATGTGTTTATTTAAATAAATGTTTTAAAACTTTAATCAAATTAAAGTATAACAATTACTTTTCATATATTGTATCATTTTTATCAAATGATGTGCTTATATTCTGAAATTCACAGCACAATCAAAAAAATACACTGGAGATATATTTTATCAAATAAAGTGCTGCACTACAGATCATCACAGACGTGAGATAATTGCTAAAATATAATACAATTAGATTTATTATTATTATTATTAGTTGAAGTAGTAGTATTACAATGAATATTTCATTTCATTCATACTTATTAAATTAGGTTTTGTTTTGGCTGAGCTTTTATTTTGAAATGTTTCTGTGTTGTTAAGACCAAGGGTTATAACAAGCTTCCCACTCCGGAAATGCCGGTCGCTACATGACTCAAAGTGATAATTAAACCACATAGGCTGCTATTTAATTAAATAAGTATGTACTCTGTTTATGCCTCATGCTACAAAGACAATTTGCGCTCTGTTCGCTGTCATCCGTGCCAAACAGAGTGCTCGATGCTCGTAATGGTGTTCCCTGTATGAGCAAAGGAGGAGCTTTAAAAGGTACCTGCACAACACTGGGTGTGTCTCAATCAGCTCCCTAGTTCAGTAGTCAGAGCACTGATCAGAGAGTCATTTTAAGGGATGTCTAAGTCGCAAAATCTTTCCAGTGCACTAAAACTTTGCTCCATAAAAAAATCCCACAATGCACCATAAAAAAGCAGGGAGCATCGTTGCTCACTATGTTCCTTTACTGGAAATATCTTCTGAAGTCTCTCAAGACACACAGGACATTACTAGACTCTTTCTGGATCCCCTTCAATTTGTTTATCGATTAAACAGGTCTGTGGAGGATGCAGTCAACATGGGATTGCATCATATCCTGCAACATCTGGACAGACCAGGGACATATGCATGGGTCCTTTTTGTATTATATCTTTTGATTAAGGGGTGAACTGTGACTTGGAGTTGTTTTTGTGAGATTACCCCCCAAAAAAAAAGTTGGCAAAAACTTTCATGTCCAGTACTGTTTTAATGCAGACAGAGAAATGAGAATGAGGTGGCCAGATTTCTTGGAGGCACTAGGTGGATTACTGGAGTGTGTGAGGAGAAAGTGGAGAGATTAACATTCCACCGGGATTTTTAACACTCTGGGTGACAAATTTGCAACACTGGCCCTCTGTATTCCCAGAGGGAGCCGAGAACTAATCTGCTAACAAGTCTGGGAGAGGTCAACTGGAAACCCTGTCTGAATGAGCTGAAGGATCAGCGAATGACTGTGCAGAGAGGGGCGACACTAGAGACAAGAGCTTTTTCATTAACACTACACAAACCTGATGTTACTGGGACATTTTTCGATTTACATGAAATGTTGATAAAGGGCTAAAAGTGAATGGACTTTGATAACTTTTGCTAATGTTCTTTTCAACATCACTGGATTAAGATAAGACTCTTCATCATTTATTCTTGAGGTACATTAATGGTACGTGAACCTCATTAGACAAAAACAACCTAGCTTGCCCCTAATTTCCATACTAAGCACTACAGCACATGTAGGGCTGCTAAAGTTAATTAGTGTGCTGACTAATTTGATTACATATAGTAAAGAGCAACACATAAGAGCATTCATAACCCAATTTAAAACGACAAACACAAAACGACATTCAATGAGAACATAATATATAGTACTGTGCAAAAGTCTTAGACATATAAGATGTTTCACAAAAACATTTGTCTTAAGATGGTTATTCACATCTGCTACTTTAGTGTGTCAATAGGAAATATAAATTTTAATCTCCCAAACATTTATTTTGCAAATAGAATAGGATAACAGGGAGCCCTGCAACAGATGGTGTGGCCCCCACAGAGCCCCCCACAGAACATCGGGTCAATCTGGTATTACATGAAGAGGCAGAAGCAATTGAGACAGCCTAAATAAATAAAAGACCTGTGACGTACTCTCCAAGAAGCTTGGAACATCCTATCTGCCAACAACCAAGAAGGATGTCTTTCTTCCCTGTAACGCACAGTGTTGAGATTACCTGTAATGACAACAAGCTCAGTCCGATGAGGCTGTGACACACCGCCCCAGACCATGACGTACAATCCACCTCCGAATCGATCCCGTTCCAGAGTACAGGCCTCTATGTAACGCTCATTCCTTCGACGATAAACGTCCAACCATCACCCCTGGTGAGACAAAACCACGACTCGTCAGGTCAAGAGCACTTTTTGCCAGTCCAGTCCAGCCTCTCTCAGCCTATTGCGGACAGTCTGAGCACTGATGAGGGATGGTATGCTCCTGGTGTGACTCGGGCAGTTGTTGTGGCCATCCTGTACCTGTCCCGCAGGTGTGATATTCGGATGTACTGATCTTGTACAGGTGTTGTTACACGTGGTATGCCACTGCGAGGACGATCAGCTGTCCTTCCTGTCTCCCTGTAGCGCTGTCTTGGGCGTCTCACAGTACGGATATTGCAATTTATTGCCCTGGCCACATCTGCAGTCCTCATGCCTCCATGCAGCATGCCTAAAGCACATTCACGCAGATGAGCAGGGACCCTGGGCGTCTTTCTTTTGGTATTTTTTAGTAGAAAGGTCTCTTTAGTGTCCTAAGTTTTTATAACTGTGACCTTAATTGTCTACCGTCTGTAAACTGTTAGTGTCTTAATGACCGTTCATGGTTCATTGAACAAGCATGGAAAACATTGTTTAAACCATTTACAATAATGATCTGTAAAGTTATTTGGATTTTTACAAAATTGTCTTTAAAATACAGTGTCCTGCTAAAGGAACGTTTCTTTATTTGCTGAGTTTATATAGGGCGTTACTTGATTTTATCGATCAGGAATAACAGATAAGTCTAATTGCACCTAGTTCATATCTTCCTTGGGTTATTACTTGCCTCCCTACACCCTGCAGTACACATGTTGAGCTGTTGTTAACATGATGTGGAGCTTGAATGTTGCCTCTTGGGGGGTGACATGTTTAATACTCAGGGGTGTTAACAGCAGGAGGTTGTGTTTAGCGGCAGCGTCTCCTTTCTTTTGCAGTCTGCCCTCCATTTGTGCTTCAATGACTTATTATGGTAAACAAAATACTTTATGCATTCATATTAAAGGAATAGTTCACCCAAAATCATTTTTCTCACCCCCATCTCATTTCAAACCTGTATGGTTTTCCATTTTCTGTAGAATACAAAAGGAGCAATTCTGAACAATGTTCTGGTTGCTCTTTTGTGTGCAATAACAATACACATTTTGGACAGACACCTTTGAGCTTCAAAAAGAGACACAAAAGCACAATTAAAGTATCATATTAATTGCCCATAAACAGCAGATATTTTCTTATCCAGTTCTTTTTACCAGTAAACAGGTCCAGTCTTATGAGGTCCAGTAAACAATTACCAAAACAAGATATGTTTACTTGAGAAGCAACATTGCATAAGACTTTTTATATAAAAAGTTAAAAAAAAAAATATATATATATATATATATATATATATATATATATATATATATATATATATATATATATATATATATATATATACTTGTATATAATTTAAATATTTACCTCTTTAGCTCTTTATTGTATAATTAATATAATTATATATGTGAATATTAACTGTATATATTAATTTGATATATTATTAAGTTTAATTTAATTTATTTTCTTTACCCCAAATAAAGAAAAAAAAAAAAACATTTGTAGATATCAACCTCATTAATTTTGTTAAATTTATCTGAAAAACAGATTTAATATATTTTATCATTCTACGTCTCTAGACAAAGTATTACGTTTTAAGAACGTTTTGATATTTTTACTGGAAAACACTCAAAATATTCATAAAAAAAACAATAAGCCTATTTTTCAATATATACACATGTCCACCAAACTGAACAGTGTAATCTTGAACTAAATGTAAGTAATATATTTGTATTAATTTAATTTAGTTAAAGATCACTCAATTCAATTTAATGAAAATGTATCATAAAATTCAAATGCGTAAATCTTAAAAAACATTTTTGGAGTGCAAGACAAAAATATAGGGTCGTAGTATTGATATGAGCGTATATCAAGTTGTACTATCAATAACAAGCTGTTCACTTCTGCTACCAGATCATTGAGTCAATAGAGAACCAGATGAGTCCGATTTGTGAACGAATCACTCAAACTGGTTTTGTGAACCAGATCAACCGATTCATTGAAAAGTCCAGATGCAAAAGAATTATTCATTCACAAAATGAACATCTGATTTTATAAGCTTTTAAAACTCTGTACTGCATTTGAGGGATCAGATATTGACTTGTGAATTAATCTTTTTTTTTGAGTCTGCTATGGCAAGAAAATAGTAATGCATTTATATCCAATCTGGTTTTAACTTCATCTAAGTTACAATAATTATCAAACACAATCTGCTTTAATTATTAACACACACACACATTATTGTATTGTTCTTGTAAATACATCATTCACACATTCACAGTGTAGTTTGGAAAAAGTACTGAATGTGAACCCTTAGGCTAATGACATCAACAAAAGCTAATTAGATTCAGGAGTTGGCAAATCTGGCATTCACTTAATGAAACAAGATTAAAGGAGTGGGCTAGAACTGTTATGACTAATAAAAAAGCAATCAAATATTTTGAGTTTGTTATTCATAAGAAGCATCTGCTGACGTGGAGCATACCTCACAAAAAAGAGATCTCAAAAGACCTAAAATCAAGAATTGCTGCTTTGCATAAAGCTGGAAAGAGTTACAAAGTTATCTTGAAGAGCTTAAATATTCATCTGTCCACAGTTAGACAAATTGTCTATAAATGGAGATGATTTAGTACTGTAGATACTCTCACTAGAAGTGGCCATCCAGCCAAGATGACTCAAAGGGCACACCACAGAATGCTCAAAGAGGTAAAAGAAGAAACCTAGAGTGACAGATAAAGATTTAAAGGAATCACTGGAACTGTTTAACATCTCAGATCATGAGTCTACTATATGAAAAACAAACAGGACACCAGGAAGGAAGCTGCTGCTTTCAACTAAATCATTGCTGCATGCCTTAAGTTTGTCAAAGACCACCTTGACACCACAATGACACTGGGAAAATATTTTGTGGACTGATGAAGATACGGTTGTATGCTTAGGGGAGAAAACACAGCACTACGTTTGGCGTAAAAAGGGCACCTTGAAAAAACACCAACATGAAAACACCAACATCCCAATGGAAAATTATTGTGGAGGGAGCATCATGATTTGGGGCTGCTTCACTGCTTCGGGGCCTGGACCACTTGGCATCATTGAGGGAAAAATGAATTCCAAAGTTTATCAAGCTATCCTACAGGATAATGTCAGGGTGGCTGTGCGCCAGCAGAAGCTCAGTAGACGTTGGGTGATGCAGCAGATTTAGGATTGGCCCAGACAGAGCCAAGACCTTACCCCAATATAGAGACGTTCACACCAGACATCTAAGAGGTTATTGCTGCCAAAGGAGGATCAACCAGTAATTAAATCCATGGGCTCACTGTGAATGTTTAATGGGATATTTTCAATAAAGACATGAAAGATTATAATCGTTTGTGTGTTGTTAGTTTAAGCACATTGTGTTTGTCTATACTTGTGACTTTAATGAAGATGACATCACATTTTATGACCAATTAATGCAGCAAACCAGCTAATTTCAAAGGGTTCACATACTTGTTCTTGCAACTGTAAGTCTGTTGTTCACACAAAGCTATCATATGGTTTTACTAGACTTGGAATAAAGTATACAAGACATATGGACTACTTTTGTGATACTTTAATTGTACTTTCGTGTCAACTTGAAAGGTTCAGACCCCATTAACTGTAACTGCATGGACAAGAGCGACCAACAAAGTCCTTTTTTTATCCTTTTGTGTTCCATGGAAAAAAGAAAGTTATACAGGTTTGAAACTACATGCGAGTGAGTAAATAATTACAGAATTTAAATTTAAAAGTCTTTATTGATGCACTTCTGACTTGAATAGTGAGTGTGAGTATTACATAGTACTTAGCTTGATTGGTCAAACATACTGTATGAATGGAAAAAAACACTGCATTTTCTTTTAAAGAGGATCTTAGCAATTATAATAAAAGAACTACTGCTGAAAGTTGCATTAAGCGACTCCCTGGACCACTCCCTTAACTTACCTTTTAAAAGGTCAAAGGGACAAGACCCACATGCAAACACACCTGTCCAAATAGAGATGCCAGATCTGTGGGAGAAAGAGGACACGGTTCAGAGAGTGATGGGTGATTCATTCACAGCCACTGACAGGGAAGTTCATGCAGAAAACAGCGTGTCCTATTGAGATGCATTATGTTTGCCCATCCCATCAGCGAGTGCTGAGAGAACCGGTGTCATATAATTCATTCTCATTTCCTCCTCTGTCCTCACCAGTGTTGGGTACCATTACTTTTAAAATAAGTTGTTAAGCTATTGTGTTACTCCTTAAAATATCTTATTTGATTAAAAAGTTATTTTCATGGAAAGTGTTACTTTTGCTTTACAGCCATTTACTGTTCTGCTATGCTATGTATTCCATACAAATTAGCCATGCATTGCATACAAGAGACATAACAAGTCATGCTAGCTACTGTACAACACTCATGTCAAAACAACATAGTAAACAAACAGATATTTAGAAAGTAGGTCTTCGAATCATATTTATAATAAAGAATCAATAATGAAACTAAGACATTTTCTCTGTGTACACAACTGATGTAGAATGTTGCTCGGAGTCACTGATCCAGAGTCAGCTTTTCTCATCCCATTCTCCCAGTTACAGGTAGCTGTGACATGGAGCAGTTCAGCTGCATAAGTCCATGAATTGAGTGAGTATTTGACCCTGTGTATCATGTTGTGGCCAGTAGAAGACATGTCTTAAAATGCCTCAGCCTAAATGTGTTTACTCAACAGAATGTTGACTTCGTATTATGCTAAAACAAGGTGATTGGCTCTTTTACCTGCAAGGTGGGACTTCCTTTCTACATCTATTGACTGTTGGGTGCTTGAGCTTCTTGGTTGGGCATTCTAATTCCTACCATTCATTTAAATAAATGTGACTTATCTCTCTCTGCTAAATAGTCTCTGGCCCCACACTCTACATAGAACAACAATTCCCATCATGCACTACGTCTCCTCCCTGAAGTTTGCACACTTCTACTCCTGATTTCTCGCAATACAGGGACAAAAAGCATGCATTATTTAAAAAGTAACTCGGATATTATGGGCCAAATAAATATATTGCGTTACTTTACTCGTTAGTTGAAAAAGTAATCTGATTACATAACATGAGTTACTTTTGTCACGTTACACCTAACACTGGTACTCACACATCATATAAAACATGCAATACCGTATGGGCGACAAAACAAGGGTGGAGACAGGCTATTTCGCCAAGAAAGTTTGAGTAAAAAGTACAATTTCATACATAACACACAAAACTAAACCCCAGGTACCCTACTACAAGGGGGTTGGTCACCCATGATCATGTTTCGCCGTTGGTCTGGGTGGGGGGTGTCAGAAGTATCAGGTGGTGGATCAATGTTTGCATTCCCATTGGTTGTTGTCACATCGTGTTGCTGCTCGTTTACATACATTTGAAATCTGCTCAACTTTGTTGCATGTTGCATCGCTCATTTTGCCAAAAGTCACCAACTCTTGCTATAAACTGCTGTGTGAACATCTCTTTAGACTTGTGTAAGGCATATTAATACCAAGCCCAAATATTTGGCTAGCAAACCAACATTAACACCTAAAGAAGAACAACTAGGTACCGACTTTGAAGTAGAATGTGGAGCTGCTCTTATCTTTCATATCTGAGCACAAGGAATTATTTGATAAACATTATAATGGCAAAAAAATGCGAAGAGTTATTATGCAGAAAAAAATTGGAATCAACAGTGAGTTTTATTAAAATTATTTTATTTTAAGTAGTCTTGCAACCTGAAATTAGCAGACTTTTTTTAGCAGGCTTTTTACTAACAATTTCATTAGAAGATGTGAAATACAAATACTAGAATACAATAGATTTTTGCTAATTGTTGCACATTGTTCGGGAGTGAATTTGCTTTTCATATAGCCAGAGAAAGTTTCAATAGACCTTCCATGGCCAGTTAATTTTGCAAATTCATCTCAGGGTGGTAGTGAAAAGGCCTTAAATGCGTGGTCACAAATTCCTTCACACGGCGAAATTCCATGGGAGGAATACATTCATCTCAATGGGAATCTGCTTGATCGTGAATTATTGCGATGGACTTCTGGTGGCAAAGAATTTCCCCTCAAGTTTGGTGAACTTTCACAGGCCAACCTACAGCATTGACCAATGGAAAGTTGCTTGGTGTGGCAGTGACCTCTGTGTGGGTGGTGCTTAGTATAGAGCTACACTCAACGTTCTCAACGTTCAATGTTTCGCCCACACCATTTTTGGCTGTGGAATTTCGCCATGCAAAGGTATTAAAAAACCTTAAAAGATGTCCTTTCTGCAGGGCATCAATTAACCTGGTTTACGGATTCAAGAAATGTTCTGGGTTTAGATCCAGGTTGACATAATGTTGATTACAATAGAAATTAAATTCTAATATCTCGTTTTACTGTATAGAGAACGTTTTGGAGAGTTTAAATGTTTTGATAGTGCCACAGAGCCACAATGTTTACTCTTTTTGGGGAAATCAACCTACCAGGGATTACTTACAGTATAATTAGAAGCCGGGGCCAAAATCAATCTGCATTCCCACCATCAGGCCAATAGCCTTGCAGGTTTGCCCTAAAACCATTCTTAATACACCGCCCTGGTGCCAAAATCACACACCACAGCCATTTCACCAGCAAGACGGAAAATCAGACATTAGAGACTAGCTAGCTCTCAAAATTAGCAGGGATTGGTACTGATTCCGCCCACGATTATTTGAACCTGTATTGTTGTGCGCTGGATACACAAATATTCAGAAGAGCCCTGATTTCGTCTAATGACCAGTTCTGATGATTCTCCATTCTCCATTGATCTGTTAAGGTAAGCTGGTAGCTAGATATGAAAAATTGTTAAATGAGTATCTTGGTGCTGAAACCTGTGACCTGAATCAGAGATACTCCACCTTTGACATTGAACCCGCCAGGGGCGGACCAGGGCATTTGGCCACTAATGCCAAGGAGGCACGATGAAGTCCCAGAAGTGGCAGTGGGAACGCAACTGGCCCTGGCATACAATGCCCTCATTTGGCCCGATTGTGAAAATCTGGTGATTGTCTCTGCATGTTAAGCTGGGATAGGAGAAAGTATTTAAACATCCATAAGATTACACATTTCACATTTAAGTCTTATGGCTTTACTTTCTAAACAGTGTCTTATAATATTTACTGCCTGGCTCTTTTTACTTCCATTGTAAGTGCCTTACAGTAACTGTGATTTTTGAATGGTTTTGTCTAATCAGTTGCTATATGTGGGCATTATTCATGCAGATCCCTTAATTCATGGTCACAAAATAAAAAAATAAAAAATGGCTTGACCAAGAAAAATACTTTATTAAGTGCTTACCTGAATGGAAATAAAAGGCAAAAGCCTGCTGTGTGGCAAGAATAACTGCCTAGCTTTCAGTGTCAGCAAAATACATGACTGCAGTATGCATATATAAACAGTGAATTTTACACACTGCCCATCAGAGCAAAGAGGCATGGTGGAGGGATATACATTTACCATGATCGCAGAAGTAATTAGATTGGTGTGGGATAACATTTCAGATGTACTTATTGAGTCATCAATAATGTTTTGAAGGGCATCATTATCCAAGCACTAATGCATTAATTAATTAATCCTTCCTGTTTCTTTTAATTCATCAATGGCTTTTTGGTCTGATAAATTACACCACTCACATGCAGGAGGAGAAGGAGGAAATGTAAATAGTGATGGATCTGCACCGCCAACTCGTGCTTTTCATCACAGATGCTGTTACTGATAATCTGCTGGTGGAAGTACAAAAACAATCTATTTCTGAATTGCTTGTAGTGTTCCTATGGGGAAGACCAGGGCTTTATAACTAAGATTTTGAGTCAAAAGTCCAATTGCTCAATATGTGTATATATATATATATATATATATATATATATATATATATATATATATATATATATATATATACACACACACATTCACTAGCCACTTTATTAGGAACACCTGTACATCTACTTATTAACTTCCTTCAGGCACATTTCCGAAGTCCCTAAAAACTGCAGTTGTCAAGCCCCTTCTAAAAAAAGAGCAATCTGGATGACGCTGTCTGGTTTTCCGACTGCATCACAGCACAGAGACGGTGCTTATAAAGATACTTAATGATATTCTGCTAAATAGTGGTTTATGCAAAATACCAGTGCTGGTATTATTAGATCTCAGTGCTGCCTTTGACACTGTTGACCACAACATTCTCCTAGACAGAATGGAAAACTGAATAGGGTTCTCTGGGATGTCCTCAGCTGGTTCAAGTCATATCTAGAAGGGAGGGGTACTATGTGAACATAGGCAACTATGAATTTGAGTGGACATCCATGACGTTTGGAGTCCTACAAAGCTCAATTCTTGTACCGCTTCTGTTCAGCCTATATATGCTTCCATTAGGCCAAATTATGAAAAAAGAACCAAATTGCTTACCATATTTCCAAGGTGAACACATACCTTGACTCCAGGGTCTAAAGTTCAAGTCAGGAATCTTGGTGTCAGTTTTGATTCAGACCTTAGTTCTTAGACCACAGTAACATCAAAGCAATAACAAAATAAGCCTACAATCATCTCAAAATTATAGTGAGAATTAGATGTTTCGTATACAGTCAAGACATGCTCATGCATTTATTACCAGTTGGGTGGATTACAGCAAAGGACTTCTCACCGGCCTTCCCAAAAAGACCATTAGACACCTGCAGCTCATTCAGAATGCTGCTTCCATGATTCTCACCAGAACCAAAAAATCTGAGCATATTCCTCCAGTCCTCATGTCTTAATACTGGCATCCAGTTACATTTAGATTTGATTATAAAATACTATTACTTGTTTATAAATCACTCAATGCATCGGCCTAAATACACTGTAGATATGCTTGTTGAATATAAACCAATCAGACCTCTCAGATCATTATGATCACGTCAGTTAGAAATACCAAGGGTTCACTCAAAACAAGGTGAGACTGCATTTAGCTACTATACCACCCGCAGCTGGAACCGCTTCTAGAAGAGGTCAGGTGTGCTCCAACAGTAGTCACTTTCAAGTCTAGACTGAACACATCTGTCTAGCTATGCATTTATTCACTAAGTATTGTGCTGCCTTTACTGATTGTACTGCGTCAATTTTTTTTATTATTATTATTTTTCTTTTTTATTCATTTTTATTCTTATTTCATGCATTTTTATGTATCTTGTATTTTCTCTGTAATTTTTTATGTAAAGTACTTTGATTCCCTATCTGTCACTCACTCGACGTTGTGTCGATGAGTTGACACTAGGGGTCAATTCTTGGGGCCCAGACATCTCTGATGTTGAGAATAGGCCAATGAAAATTGGCGTGTGGAATTTGCATGCCATTTCCCCAGACATATGGGTATAAAAGGAGTGAAGCTGCAAGTGCACATCAGATATCTTCTTCAGAGCCGAGCATTCAAGTTCACAGAGCTGATTTCCTCCTGCCGTCTCCATTCATCTCGCTAGGTAACTTTCCAGCGGTCCTCACCCTAACACACCACGGTTGTGCTGAGCAATACCCCTGAGCGCTTCAGCAGCAGAAACTACAGAGTGAATAACTTTGTTTATATATACTGTATATATATTAATACCTCCCATTCCCATCACGCTCGTATGCTCTAACCGGTTGCCGGTTCGTTTCACGGCAGACCCGCCATCTCGTTCATGGTTCCTGATAACGATGAGCTGTCGATCGCAGCATCGGAGAGTGGGTTCATCGTGTCTGACGCTGAGGACTCGGCTGGACTCCCAAGTCACCAAGCTGCACCAAGCCAAGGCACTCAGAGAACTACACGAGGGTAATCCTGACCCGGGACTAATGCAGGAGCTGCACTCGGCGACCGACTTCGCCCTCCAGGCAAGGCTCTCGGGCAGGCGATGTCCACCCTGGTGGTCCAGGAACGCCACCTCTGGCTCAACCTGGTTAAGTCGAGAGAGGCTGACAAGGTGCATTTCCTTGATGCCCCCATCTCCCAGGTTGGGCTGTTTCGCGACACCATTGGAGACGGTGTCAATGGTGAGGAAGCAGACAGAGGCCATACAACATGTCCTACCCAGGCGGAGCCACAGACCCCGCACTCCATCTGCTCATCGCCCAGGGCGTCCCCCTGTAGTGCCAACACCAACACAAGCCCCGCCACAAGGGCCGGCCCCGACGTGGAGCTACCCGCAGGACTGCGATGCCACCCGCCTCACGGCCGGCCGCCAAGAACCCCAAGAAGGCTTCAAAGCGCCCCTGAGACGGGCAGCCCTGGGACTCAGGAAACTGCACTATGGGAGCTGGCACATTTTCAAAAAAGAGCAGTTTCCTCAGCCCATGAGCTCTATTATTATCATGACCACTGGCCACCAGTTCTCTTTGGCAGGTAGGGCGCCCCGGAACTGGACCTCCTGCTTCCACGCACCCAGTCGTGGCACAAGCCCACCCCCGAGCCGATGGTCTCCACGGGCTACGTGGATGAAAATCTTCCTCCCCCGTCTCAGGCTGTTCCGGAAGCAGTCACAAGGAGCCAGGTAAGTGCTTCATGTCTCTAGACTCAGCACCCCGGGCTCCAGCCCGTCACGAGGCCCCGCCCGCTAGTACGTCCGACGCTGTAGTCCCCTTGGTCCCTCTCACACGGCGTGGCTCGCGATGCCCTCCTGCCACAACACTGAACCAACCGCTGAAATGGCCGGGTCTTTGGCTCGGCTCCTCAGTGCGATACCTGATGTGCACTTGCAGCGTCACTCCTTTTATAACTGTATGCCCGGGGGAGTGGCATGCAAATTCCCCACTGCAATTTTCATTGGTATTTTCTCAAGATCAGAAATGTCTGGGCTCCCAAGAAGTGACCTCTAGTGTCAACTCATCGACACAACGTCTTGTTCCTTCCATCAGGGAATGGAGGTTACATCAGTAACCGAGACGATTGCCATTGTGTATGAAATGTGCTGTATAAATAAACTTGACTTGCCTTGCTGAAACTAATATATATATATATATATATATATATATATATATATATATATATATATATATATATATATATAAATAAAACATGTTTTGTTGATATTCCATCGTAAATGGAACTTCACTCAAATGACATGGGTTGTAATTCACTCTAGAAACACTCTAATAAACAAGCATTCAGATAACTTGGCCAAGGTCTCTGTGAATTGTAAACTGCAAGGCTTTTTCGCAGGATTATTGAGTAGGTATCCAAGTGCAGTTGTAGTACAGCAGGGAAATAAAATGCCTTACTCGCTTTAACACAGGGTACACACACTCTGTTTTTCCAGGTGCAGCCAAAGAGTTGATATATGCAGATAGCAGTGAAACACAGTGCATGAACTGAATACAAGAACAGACCTGCTTATTAGTGATGTTTGCTAAGGCAAGCATCAGCATTATATTGCATATATTAGGGTTAGGGATTTGAACAACCCCCTTTACTCTTTGTGATATGGACATAAATGATACATCATCAGGCTTAGAATTTTCACCTGGCAGATCATATAACACATACTTTTTAATGCGGCATATTACAATCAAATAATTTGGTCCTAACTGTGTATCAAAATATTTGATATATTTATATATATAAAACATTGTATTAATTTACTCACATGTTGTCATATGAACAACCATTTAGTATCTACACTGATGTAAGTGTCATTAAGTCTTAAAAGGAATATCCATAAATGATAAAATAATCCCTATTTTAAGAGTGAAGCCACAAGTAATAAACAATATGTGTGTAATATGATTTTAGTGTGATAAAATCACTTAATAACCTCTTCTGTATATAGTTAGAGCCATTTTTACAACTTTGTTGCCATGATGATGCAATTTCCACAAACCCCCTAAAACGACTGTAAAAATGATGATTTAACATCTTGAAAAGCAAGCATGATTGACGTGTGCATTTTCTATTCCCCTTTTTGATTTGAAATTAGTAGCCCCTAAGAAACATCCATCCATAAATCTTCAATAACCACTTGTCCTTTGTAGTGTTGCGGGTAGTGCTAGAGCCTATCCCAGCTGTCTTGGGCCGAAGGCAGGGAAACACCCTGGACAGGTGGCCAGTACATCACAGGGCTAAAACATACAGACATACACTTTCAAACTCACACTCACACCTATGGACAATTAACAGTCTCCAGTTCCCTTAACCTGCATGTTTTTGGCCTGTGGATGAAACCGGAGCACCTGGGCAAAACCCAGGCTAACACTGTGGGACTTAGTTGTGAAATTTTAAGCAATACGTAGCAAGCTATAGAAAGTCTTTCTAGGACATTACATCAGAATTTAGCATAAATAATTCTGATTCAAAGTAATGGCCAGTCTCATCCAGTCACTGCTAACCATGTTACAATCAAATTATGTACTGATTACAATTGTCCCATGTCTGCCAAACATCATCTGCAGACTGAAACTGAACTTTTGACCAGATGTTAGGAATAAATACACTTGGCTGAATAGGAAAGCTATAGGATGCTCCCTTGCTCCCTATTTAGGGAATGACCAAACTTCCGCATCTTATCGTGTGGCCTGTTGAGTGCCGCGGAGACATAGCGTGTGTGGAGGCTTCACGCTATTCTCCACGGCATCCATGCACAACTCACCACGTGCAATCACATTATAGTGACCACGAGGAGGTTACCCCATTTGACTCTAACCTCCCTAGCAACCGGGCGAATTTGGTTGCTTAGGAGACCTGGAGTCACTCAGCATGCCCTGGATTCAAACTTGGGGGGTAGACAGCATCTTTATTATTTATTATGCCACAAATACTGTCAATTGAACTTAACTTGTATTGAACCTGGAATATTCCTTTAATGACTTGTGGTTCAGTAGGTGAAACAGATTAATTCAGCAACCACTCCGACTGATTCATAGGTGTTTTTGATTCACTAAGAAGAACTAGCTTGTACTAGCTTGTTTGGGTGTCAAACAATCCGGTACCATGACAACCCTTATGAAACTCGAGAGTTCGTGATAAATTTGCCGCAAACTTGATGCAAATTCGCCAATGATAATTTTCAAATGCAAATGAGCTTTGCAGCAAACTTGTGGCAAATTGTCCATTGTTGCTAGAGCGTCACCACTATCGGTGAAGTGATGCAAACATTATATCTGGCAAACATTTGCAGTGAATCAAAAGTTAATTTGCATATGAAAATAACAAGCATCAAATTTTCTGCAAGTTTGTGGCTAGTTTAGATTTTAGTCTTATCAATAGTATGAGAACAATCATAAGAAAACATTTGAGTTGTCTCGTACAAAAATGTACCGGTACCACTTTTACTTCCTTAGATAAAAATGTACAAACCAATGAACAATGCTATTATGATTTTTAAGTTTAATAGAATTTGTTCACAGACTTTAGCTTTCTTCAAAAAATAAATTGTTGGATGGAAGGATGAAATGAAATTCTGTGTGTTGTTTGGTTGGTCTCTATGGGAATAAAAGTAATTCGAGCCAAGTTGTAATTTCTTATGATTTTAACATCTTGTACAGTTTTTTACACGTTGTAATGAGACTATGTTGGAATTAAACTACACAGGTTGAGTTGAATATTTTGCTCTCTAGATTCGAAATCAATGCTGCTGAAAAAAGTGGAGGAAACATTAGTATTTTAGTAGGTGTTCAGAGTATTTTGAAATGTTATGTCTGCATCATTGGACGAATGTGGGTTTGAGAAGTGTAATCCGATTTTTTTAAATTGATTCGGCTATGAATAACACCCTAGACCCAAGCCGTTTAGGGACCAGAATATCATAGAGAATTGATTTTGAAGTCTATAGACATCAGCAAATAAGCATCCACCCAAAACACCCTAATACATTAAAATACTCTCAGAATGCCTTAGTAACCATGGCATGGCAACTGTCAACAATAACTTTGCAACATAGTGGCAAGTTTTCCATGGGCAAAAACCACTTATATTTATTCTAAAAATGTAAACATGTCATAGTGTGCGATTAACTGCTCTGGGTTAGTCCAATACTTTCCACTTTCCTGGTGTTTTTAGCAGCCCAAAGGGAACATGCTTTTTGCTCTGTAATAAAACTGTAAATGGGTAGAAAGTATGTGCTTAACCTTTCTTGAGTTTGCAGTGCCTATATACATGTTTACATATCCTTTGATGCTTGGGCCTCCAAGGTCAGAGCAGTAAAAAGGTTATCACAAACATCCCATAATTACAACTTTCAAAGGGTACTCTCTCAAGAATTTGCAAAGTTAGACAACATTTATAGACTCATAGGTCATTCAAAACTACAAAGACTTTAAAAACAATGTAAACCTGCACACCTCAAGAGGTGTATGGGAGAAATCAGGTTTTAAGAATAAAATGAGATTTTGTTGTTCAATCAGGAAGACTTGCAGACTTGAGTGAAATTGAAGATGACATTTATTTGATGAATATAAAGCAGAAAAGTGTCTCTCTTTGCCGTAGGCCTCGTCTGGCGGTCCGAAGTTGTAGTACTCGGAACCATCATATCCTGCCGGAGATAGGAGTCAGGGGCGAGGTGTGTACCCCCGTGTAGGACGGGACTCTGGTGGTGGTGAGGTGGTGGAGGTTGCCACATTAGCACACTGAAACAGCAATGTGATAGATTGTGATTTATAAAGCTTACATGTGATTGACTGAGAATTAACCAGCTAATGGTGCGATGATGTACAGCTGCTAGTCTTCCCGCTAGAACTATGCTGCGCTTACATTTCATGTCGTTTTTGTTTGCATGTTTCTGGGTAAGATTAATTATGCATCATACTTATGCAGAATGTCAAGACATTCAAATCCAAATATCATGTCTTTGTAAACATATGGGTCAATTTTATGAAGAATATGCCTGGGTCACATTTAACACCACGATCAAAATAAAAAAATTAAAAATATATATTTTGCACAATGAAAATTAGCATAATTGCATTGTGAATTTTTCATGACAATAGCACATTTGTCTTCCAAATTCTCACTACTGTAATGTGGTTTTTAGGGATTTCAAATTTAAAGTTTTATCAAATTAATTACATGACATGAAAATTAATTAGTCTAAATAATTTTATGTAATTATATATATATATATATATATATATATATATATATATATATATATATATATATATAATAATAATATATATATATATATATATATATATATATATATATATATATATATATATATATATATATAAATAATAATTATTATATATATATATATATATATATATATATATTATTATTATTTTGGAGAATGGCTCCCCAAATAAAGGAAATTCAAGAAAAACAATGCATATGAATTCAATTAATTATTTAAATTATATATTGAAAAAAACATATACTTCACATTCTGCATTAAGTATGCCGAGGCATAATTCATTTGACCCAGAAACACAATAAAAGCCTACCATAATTACTCAGTGTCACAACTTTCTTCCCTCTTCTATTCTGCATGTATTTCTCTGTGTATCCATTTCCCTCTTGCTGTCAGTAGCATTCAGTGGAGTTTGTGCAGTGAGTCAATACAACTATGTTGTCTTTAGCAGGGTTCTTGGTCAGATGTCCATCTGAATGGAGTACAAGGGTCCGTCTGTTTCACTGACCCCATCTGTGGTGCAGCATAATTATTTTTTTCACGCTGCAATAACTTAACACCACAGTGCCAGCAAGGCAGGCCAAGACTTGGCCTTTAATTGGGGATTTGTATGTGTGTGTGTTGTGTTTGGCAGGGTGCACTACAAAACTTTCATTTTCCATTCTTTTCTGAGTTCTTACTGTAATCAGTATTTTGTCTTGCTACCCAATACAAATATCTTTAAAATATTGATCGGCTAACTCAACCAAAATGGCCGCCAGCAGCTAATCAAATTTAAGAAGCCAGTAACTTGTGTTGTGAACAGCCAATCATTATAAAATTTGGCATTCACTTACAGGTTTCCAAAATTAGGCTGTATACCAAACTGTGTGATAATCTGCCACAAGAATGCGATATAGTAAGCTAATTCCTTTTTTGGTAATTGTGCAATAAAACTGCAATTGCTAGCATATATTCTGAATCCTTCAGTGCTCCTGAATCAATTGTTTATATGAATTTATTGTTTTAACTCAAAAAATAATAATAATTATAACCTGTCCTAGGTAATTTCTCTGATTTATGTATCATCTAGAGACCCTTATGACAAAATAAATAAAAAAATAAAGAATAAAATAATTAAAAATGTTTTGAGAAGCAGACTAACATGAAATTTAGGGCCCTATTTGAGGAACGCTAGCACTAGCGCATTGCTATGCCATAAGTAATACACACAAAGTCAATGGACATGGCAAGGAAGTTTTGGTATTTTCGTGCAATTGTCTAGGCTCAAGAGATTTTGGTGAAATTACACTCACAAATAGTCTCTATGCTAGTCTCTAGTTACTGCTCATCGCTGGTGGAGCTTGTGACTGTTAGATGCAGACCTTTTTATTTACCACGGGAATTCACCAATGTTATTATAACCAGAGTTTACATTCCCCCCAACGCTAATGCTAAGGAAGCGCTCTGTGAACTGTATGGGGCTATGAGCGAACTGCAGAATGCTCACCCTGACGGACTGTTTATTGTTGCCGGAGATTTCAACCATGCGAATCTCAAGACAGTGCTACGTAAATTCCATCAGTATGTGGACTTTGCAACAAGAGGGGGTGAACACGCTTGATCTTGTTTACACAATCATCCCAGGCACATACCGTGTGGAGCCCCGCCTCCACCATGGCTTCTCAGACCACATCTCTGTTATGCTAATTCCAGCATACAGACCGCTCGTCAGATGCACAAAACCACACCAGAAGCAGGTGAAAACCTGGCCAGACCTTCTGGACTGTTTTGAGTGTACTGACTGGCACATGTTCAGGGAGGTTGCAACAGCATCTCCACCACCACCACACTGAGCACTGGGGCCCCACAGGACTGTGTGCTCAGTCCACTGCTGTACACCCTGCTGACTCAAGACTGTGCAGCAATGCACAGCTCGAACCACATCATTAAGTTCGCCAAAGACACGACCATGGTGAGTCTCATCAGCAAGAACGACGAGTCAGCATACAGAAAGGAGGTGCATCGGCTAACGGACTAGTGTAGAGCCAACAACCTTTCTCTGAATGTGGACCAAACAAAAGAGATGGTTGTTGACTTTAGCTGAACATCGACGGCTCCTCTGTGGAGATCGTCAAGAGCACCAAATTCGTTGGTATTCACCTGGCGGAGAACCACACCTGGTCCCTCAACACCAGCTCTAGTACCAAGAAAGCCCAGCAGCGTCTCTACTTTCTTCGAAGGCTGAGGAAAGCACATCTACCACCCCCCATCCTCACTACATTCTATAGAGGGACTATTTAGAGCATCCTGAGAAGCTGCATCACTGCCTGGTTTGGGACTTTTCGATAAGTGTTTCATAAGTTTTAAAGGCTTTTATTGGCAAAAACACTCAATATATGCAATGATTCAATATTTATAGTGTTGGCCCTTGTTCTTCATAACCTCTGCAAATCCCTCTGGCATGCTGGATGTCAGCTTCTGGGACAAATCCTGATTAGTGCTCAGAGTTTATCACAATTTTTGAGCTTCTACTTGTCCACTCGCCTTTTGAGGATTGACCACAGGTTCTCTATGGGATTAAGATCCGGGGAGTTGTCTAGCCATGGATCCAAAATGTCTATGAAATGATCTCAGAGCCACTTCATTATCACTCTTGCCTTGTGACATGGTGCTCCATCATGCTGAAAAATGAACGGATCGTCACCAAATTGCTCCTGGATCGTTTGGAGAAGTTGCTCTTGCATGACGTTTTGATACCATTCTTTATTCATGGCAGTGCTTTTGGGCACAATTTTGAGACAGCCCACTTTCTTGGATGAAAAGAAACCCCACACATGGATGGTCTCAGGATGCTTCAATGTTGGCACGACACAGAACTCATGGTAGCTTTCACCTTTTCTTCTCCGGACTATCGATTTTCCAGATGTCCCAAACAGTCAGAAGGGGGCTTCATCAGAGAAAATATCTTTGCACCAGTCTTCTGCTGTCCAATCCTTGTACTTCCTGCAGAATTTCAGTCTGTCCTTGATGTTTTTCTTGGAGAGAAGTGGATTCTTTGCTGCCCTTCTTTACATCAGACCATTGTCCAAAAGTCTTCCCTCACTGTGCGTGTAGATGCTCTCACACAACCTGCTGCCAATATTGAGCAAGCTCTGCACTGGTGGTGACACAATTCTGTAACTGACTCCGTAGGTGGAGACAGTTCTGGCGCCTGCTGGACACTCTGGGACATCCTGAAGCCTTCTTCACTGCAGTTGAACCTCTCTCCTTGAAGTTCTTGATGATCCAGTAAATGGATCTTTCAAGTGTAATATTCTTTGCAGCAATTTCCTTGCATGTGAGGCCATTTTGATGTGAGGTGATGATGGCTGCACATCTTTCTTTAGAGGGAACCATTGCAAACAAGAACAGAATGATTGGAAGCACTTCTTCCCTCCTTTTATAGCAATCAGTCTGCTCTTATAATACAATCAGAATGATAGAGTGATTTCACCTGACAAGTACTCGTTCACACTTTCCCAGGTGCTGCTTATATGATTAGTGAAATGATGTTAGCTGGTCATTTTGTGCCAGGGCCAAAAAACTGTGTAATTTGGGTTTTTGTGATAAAGTAAATGTTTTTGGCCAATTAAGCTTTTTGCAATGATTTAAAATGCATCTGATCACTCTGCACAATAATCTAGAAATCTATGTGAATCAACACCACAACAACTAAAGCAGATCAATTTGCGAAACACAAAATATGTGACACACAATTAATGGCTCATATTAACAGTGATTGCAGTTCTCTTATATAAGTTGAATTTGATATTGAAAAAAAATTAATTATTTATTGAAACACAACAAAATTAAAACCAAACTTCTACAACTTCTTCCAACGGCCTCTTTTATAGTGACTTAAAAATCAGTCTATATAATATAAATTAGATAAATATAAATTAGATAATAAATACTAAATGAGATCATAAATTGTAAATAAAAACATTCTACTCATAATTTAAAAATAAACCATGACCTAAATATAGTTTAACACATATCTCATAAATATTAGTTTCATAATAATGCTACAACATTGATCGTCATGGACATAATTTGAACCACTTTGTTTTCAGAGTTTGGACTTGAACTTTATTACCACCTGCTCGTTGAATCTCCAATCTGTTAATGCAGGAACTGAATTTAGACTTTGCTCTGAAAACAGACATGCTTTTGAAATAGCGCAAACACTCCCACCCACACCCACTTGCACTTTGCGCTGGCACAAAATTTGTATAAGACGTAGTGCACGGTCGTAGCATGTAGCGCTATGCTTTGTGCACTAACGAAAAAAGAGCCAATTAAGTCTTGTTTTTTAGAGAACTCGTACAAGATTTAGTGCTGTTTTTGTTTTAACGTTGAATCAAGTTTTTTTTTATACCCAATTGGCAAATGCATTTTTCTCCTTAAGGCTAGATTACACTACTAAACTTTTCAAATCTGAACAGATCAAACGCTTACTGACTTTCAAAATGGCTACAGAAAAAAAATAATTATAATCTGGGCTTCACACACCAAATGACTGGGGATCACACACTATCTGGCTGTCGAGTTGATCTGATCAGAACCAGTCGCAAACTTAGGCAGAAACACACACACACTCTCATTCTAAGAGATGCATGACAGATGAAAACAAACATGGATGCAGCAGCTGCTGTCGTTATTTTTGTTGCTGCTACTCTGTGTTCTGAGTTGTTTGGATGCAGTCTTGTGTGGTAAAAAGTGGTCAGTATGGCCTCTATAGAGACTGCAACACAAGGCGAGTGGCCTTAAAAGTAAAATTCCACTTGCAATCTCCATTTCTTGAGCTCCGTGGCCTAGCAAGCTCAATTTCCATTTGCTGCTCATTGTATGACTTCAGATTTGGGTCATGGAGCATCATAAACATAGATTTCCTCTGTAGGCATGTATAGAAATACTGAAGACAAAAATACTGATTATGAGTTTGGTAATCTTCATGCACGCACTGAGTTATTTCTCATTGACTTCCCAATGTGTTCTTAATTTCAGTGTGTAAAACAACCATTTTGAACTAATTGGCTCTTGGGCAAGATTCTCCCAGAGATAAGTCTGATATCAGACACATTCCCCCATAGTGCATTTCACATTGGAGTTCTGAACAGACACTGAGCAAAGACTCAAAAGCTATAACTGAACAGAGAGATATCTAATCCAAATGGGATTTAACTCCATCTGCTTACAAAGAAATGGATCCAAAGCCTAGGAATGCCACATGAAAATTCAAAGGTTTAAACCTTAGAATTAATTTGGCATACACATTTATAATGTCCAGTGGTAGGGAGGTTAGGATACAATATAATGTTTTCCTCTTTTTCGCAACAGAAGTCAATGAAATCAGATGCTTTGATATTTTAGTGTAAAATGTTTACAGAGGAATTGCATAACCAATGTTTATTTTGATGATCACACCTCAAGATGATAAGCTCAGCATCCATCACAAAAGCTCTTTTGGGTTTAAAAGAGCCTCTGCTTAAGTAATGTCTGAACATCAGCTCTCAGAAAACAGCTGTTTTTAGTTCACACACATTGGCCAGACATAGATCTCTTTCGCACATCACCAGTCTTAAAAACATATAAGACATTCACATGTACACGGCACTATTACAATTTCCCATTTATCCACCTGGTATACTCGTCCTTTCCCCACCAGCACCAGTGTCTTGTCTTGGTGATAAATGTGTCTTTGTCTCTGCAAAGTCTGGCCATGAATTACTAACGCCTGTGGAAACAACTTTAAAAATAGCACGTGGACTTTTTAGGAAATGCCCCCCCCCCCCTCCCCACCCCACACACACATCCATCGACAACACCGTCCGCCCACCTTTTACTCTGTCTTTAAATGGGTTATTGATGATTATTCTACAGACCCCTGTAGCCCCATTGCATCGCTCAAAGCCTTTGAGCTCTTCTTTGAAAAATGCCGTTTCAGTGTCAGAATGAGGTCAGTAGTCGAACTGAGGGACATATCGTGGAGTGGTGCTCTGCGGTCGGAAAACGTGACATCAATAAAACATCCCAAGTGTGAGGTGCTCAGCGACTTGTTGTGAATAGATAAAAGGATTGATTGTGTTGGCTAGGTAGCTTTTTACAGACCTCATTCTACTCAGGATACTTAGTACAAACAGGGTTTTTAATCTCAAATTACCTGGTAGCCACTAACTAAGTTGTTTTCTCAATTTAGGACCAGTTGCAAAAATAACAGTCTTAATGAGATCCTTTTACTTTTTTTAAGATTAAAATATCCAAATATCATCCTTTTCACAATACAATTCCTGACAAAATTAAGTCACACAATTATTTTCTTGTTGAATATCCTACTTTACTTTGAAATATGTCACATTACAGAAGTAAAATGGATTGTGTATGCCATTTCACGTTCACTTTAAAAGTGCACATGGTGTCATGCCCTGTGTTTATTCTGAACATCAATACTTCACTCTCTTTAGTCATGAACCAAACCCTGTACTCTGTTTGCTAAATGGTTATTTCTTCAATTAAAGTAATGGAAAACTCAAAGCTTTTCTACACACCATTTGACCTCCTCATTTCTGTACACAAGCTCTAAAACTTGTCGTTAGATTTCCTTTTCTGCCAATAGAGCAGCAGTTAACCTCTGACCCCTCACCCACTATGCTGTTTCGTAAGTGGGCGCCCTTAATTTCTGGAGCCTGACAGCTTTTTGTGAAGGATGTCCTTCAGAGTGAACGCTACGGAAGGAGGAAAAGCCATATTGAAGAGGAAAGGGTGAGCCTTAATTTGCAAAGTCTCTCTAAAATCAATCCCATCAATCTTCTTTTACTCATCAGACCAGTATGCCAACAATTCATTATCAGGCTCTGTGTTTGCACACTGCTCACTTGCTGGTAATTATAACCGTAAATTCCTCCCCAGCATTTCATCTACACTGTTAGACATTTCTGTAATTTGTACAGTTATTTACTATATATCACACAGTATAATACTGCAAATTCTCTTTACAAAAAATAACAGCAATTCCATTTGCATCATGGGAATTTTCTGTGACGTCAAACACCATATACAGCGATTTACTGTAATTTCTGAAATTCATGTATATTACTGTATTTATTGTAATGGCTTTTAGCACCAATGCACTGTTTTTCTTTTCTATTTAGAGACAGTTATTTTTTCTTTTACTAATTTTTTGACAGGCTTTGCCTTAAGGTACAGAATCAGATTAGGAACCGCAGCAGCGCCAGTTCTGTAGAACACGTGTGTGATACACCGATGAAAGAGCTTTGTATGGACATTTTTATCCCCGAGAGAATAAGCAAGCAAGCAAGGTAAAAAAAGAAAATTAAAAAAATGTGTACTGACAATTCCCGCAGTTGTCAGTTTTGTGCACCCAAATTTATCCTAGGTTATCATTTGAACGTAAACTTTAGAGGTAACAAACTTAGATTGAACTGCGCTAACGTTGTATTTAACAAACTTCTTAACTAAATTAAAAGTTATATTTTTAAAGTAAAATTTTGAATAAATGGAAAAGAGAGTGATAGCTGTATAAGCAACAGAAAAAGGTGGAGAACTTGTTCAAAGCTTAACTAGTGTTACAAGGGTGTCTTTCATTAGCCGACAGAAACAGGATAGAGATCCATTATGGTCCAAATTCCATGGCCCATACAAAAAGTCATAGAAACTTAGCTAACTACCGGTTTTCATGTAGCAATTTCAGCATTACGTTTTCTGCATTAAAGTCCCTCATAAACAGAAATCACACACATGCTGAGTCACAGAAACTGCATAGTAGTAACCACAAATGCAGTGTTGAAGGATGTGATTATGTGGCCGATAATTTGTCCTTGTTGTGCATTCATTTAAGATTACACATACAGAATGGCAAAAACGTCACTTGTCCTTATGAGGGATGCTCAAAATATTTTGGAGTGAGGTCATCCTTTGCCACACACACATATCTAGAAAACACAGGCAGTCATTTGTAGCACAGCCACATGCACCACACGATACTGATGTCCAAGTAATTTGTACTTGTTTTTAGGGAACTCATTTCTTTCTGCAACAAAGTGGATGGTGAGCATTGGCGGTTTGGAGGAGCACCTGGATTTTGCAGATGCCTTATCTATATTCTTTGGATGCTTCTATGGTCTCAACATAGAATACCATGAGCCTGCCTGTGCAACATTGGAATTCATACAACGGTAAATGTAAGCGCAGAGTAGTTCTAGCGGGAAGACTAGCAGCTGTACATCATCGCACCATTAGCTTGGTAATTCCCAGCCAATCACATGTAAGCCGTTGCTTTATAAGTCTTCTCACAATCTATCACATTGCTGTTTCAGTGTGCTAACACGGCAACCTCAACCACCCCACCACCACTAGTTGAGTCCCGTCCTGCACGGGGGTAGACACCTCGCCCCTGCCTCCTATCTCCGGCAGAATATGATGGTTCAGAGTACAACTTCTTTGGACCACCAGACGGGGCCTACGCCAAAGAGAGACATTACTTTTCTGTTTTATATTCATCAAATAAATGTCATCCTAATTTCACTCAAGTCTGCAAGTCTTCCTGATAGAAGTACCTCTCTTTGGTTATCTACATATTACTATTAATTCAGAGTTTATCACACATGTTTAGTTGTTAGTTTAACTGAATCAACAAAAATATACTTTTTCACTTCCTTGTTACTGTAACTATCATTTTTATCTTCTGGAATACAGCACCTATACAGCCTTGATCATCAAGCAGTGGAACACACTATCATAACACAATGCGGACAGACCATGTGGCCATGGTGTTTAGAGTAGAGTACAGTTCATCTAATGTGACTGTCATTTCAAAACAATATTTACTCAAAAAATATGATTGTTTAGCATCTGAGTCATTTACACAAAATATAATTAATACATTAATAGACAGTTAATATATGTATCCTAATATTGATTATGTATTAAAGGTGTTTTCCAATATTTATTTATTTTTCCCCCATTCATTTTCTGTTGCCTTAAGATTCTTTGTGAGGATAAATCCAGAGGATGGAACAACGCAAAAACCGGAGTGAGTCGTAAGACAGGAGAAATGGTGAAGAGGAAGGTGACAATCATCAACAACAGTGTCATCCTTCCTTCGCCAGCTAACAGAATTTGAGTGGAATAACTTGGACTAGGTGAGACCACTGATCTATAATAAAGAACTGGATTGCTCATGACATCATAAAAGTGAAGCCAGTGCGCCGCCATATTGCTATGCCTAAACATTCTATTGACTTAACAGGAAATCACTTAACAGGATTTCAATGAATAAATATGACCTGTACAATCAATGTTTTTATATCTATGCAGTCTTATAACGCATGATATCTTAATCATGTAAATGGTTATTTATTTAGACTTGGGAATATGTCCTTAATAAAAATGAGAGCGAGTTATGTTCATCTTATTACAGTAAAAAATATCAGATCAGCTGACGGACAAGACACCTCAATAAATGAATTATAAATATTAAAATGTTTATTCTGAATACAGATTTATACATCGTAAGGTCTGTGCATACAACTTAATTCTCCAGTTATTCACGGTGGTTATGTAATTGTTATGTGTTAGATAATACTGTTTTATAAGTACAGTAACTTAATGTGCATTATTCAAGAGTGCTTTAAACGTATCCTGTGCATATTGATGATAAGCATGACAGATATCCGCAGTCAGGGCTGGATTGGTAATCTGGCATATTGGGCATTTTCGTGGTGGGCCAACACACTTTGGGGCCAATCAGGGGTGGACTGACCATCGGGAGAACCGGGACTAGTCCTGCTCCAGTCGCCAACCCTTCTGGTTTTTCTGCTGATATTCTTCCTGTTCTCCCAAGTTTTTTGGCTTGAGGTTTTGTTTGATTCATTAATGAACTTTTGTTTGCAATGTTTTAAAGAAAGATTTGGATATTTTGCAAAAAATGTTGTCTGTTTGGATTGAATGTCAGTAGTACTTGTGTAGTTAAAAAAAAAAAAACATTTGTGTAATTATACAAAAATTATCAAATCTAATTTATATTTCGTAATGATGAATAATTCAATTAATAAATAGGATTAGAGTAGTGTACTGTTAACCTAGGTTTTTACAGTAACGGCACTGTATTACATAATTACATTAGAATTTAGTTACTGTAAAACTGAAATACAGTTATGGTACTGTAAATCTTAATTACAGTAACTTACTGGCAAAAGTGTTGTGCTGTAAACACCATTTGAAATGTCTAACAGTGAATCTATTATACTGCCTCAATTTACTCTCCTACCATTGGTCAAAACCACTTGGATTTGTGTTGAACAAATTTGGAATTCTGCAGAATGGATTTAAACACAGCTGAGATCACTATATACTTATTGGTAACTGAAAGCATTATTAACTAATTAGCGTTGTGAGCCAAAATATATAGTAAAAATGCAACAAGCAAGGATTGCAAGGACTAGCTGATTAGTTCTATCAATTGTCAGTGATGTGTGCCCATTTTGGCTATTTGTGGATCACATGACAGTTGTGCTTGTGAGGAAAATTGAAAATAGAAGTTCAACTCGTGACACACTGACATTTTGGCTCAAGACAAAGAATACACATTTTAAAGCTGCATGTTTTTATTGTTGCAAGAAAGTGAGTAGATGGTGTATTTTAACATTTTGAATATAATATTATTTGCTATTTGTGATTAAGTATTTATTAAATCCAGATGCTCTTGCACATGTCAAGCTATCCTGTCTTCTTTGGAGCCCAAAATAATTTGCATGCTCACAGCTTAGTATGACAAACTTCAGTACTCAAGGGGCGATAGAGTTACATTTAAAAGCCGGTGCCTTTAAACTGGATGTGTTAATTTTCAAGTAAGTTTTTAAAATCTATTTGCTTTACTTTATTAGCAATAATATTTTCGAACTGTTGCCCCACCATGACAGTAGTTGGCTTGAAAGAGAAAACACATCATAGAAGCGGACAGTTCTCACCAATGTCTGCTATAGAGTCTCTTGTGCAACCTTGAAATGGGAGCGCGCAGTTGCTTAGTACTATGAATTGCAGTGAGACCCATTTTGGAACACACAAAATTGAGCTTGGGAAACTAAAAGTGTCTGTGTTCATGTATGTTTCTGCCCAGGTCAAGTCTGTGTTTTAAATTGCAGTAAGTCCTGCTAGAAGAGCATTGCAATAGTCCAGTCTAGGTATGACAAGAGCTTGGACACAAAGTTGTGTAGCATGCTCAGCTAGGAATGGTCTGATCTTCCTATGAAGTTCAGCTGATTGTCAAACACAACCCTAAGATTGTCAGGTTTGAATGATAGATCCCAGTGATGTCATGTATATGGAGAAGAGGAGGGGCCCAAGCACTGAACCCTGACGTCCCCAGGTAGTTAGTTGGTGTGCCCAGGGCAGCACTTTCTGGACACCAAGTTTTCTGGTGGCTAACAATGTTTGTTTCCCGAAAGTGGGAGATTAAACGTATACCCTTGCCTTTAACTTTTGCTGAAATACCATCGACCAGTGAAAATTGCAGACAAGCAGGTCCGGTTGTGCTTTGAAAGTCCAATTTGCTGCATTTATGCCTCATTTCAAATGGACTTGGCTCTTTCCACACCTTATCCGTCAAACATCTTCCACTAGTAAGTGCCCTTTACCTGTATTGCTAAGAGACAAAATACAGAAATGAGCTATTGCAGCCTTTCTTCTAAAAATAAATAAATAAATAAATGTTTGTTGTTGTTATTGAAAATTGATGTCACTGCAAGGTCGAGCTTTTCTGTGATTCCCCCAGTGGAATTAAGCATGTTATTGCATTATTTCAGATGATAATTAGCTAAATGTAAGGCTGGAGTGGGTCTTCCTGGTTGAAGTGAGCATTTACCTCAAAATGAGACTGTGGAAATCAAAGAGAGCTTGAGGCATCAATAAAGTGGTTTGACTGCAACTGGCTGCCAGACACCAGCATTTAAGTGCTGACTTGCTTCTGAATATCCTCAGTATTTTTGTCTTGTTTTCCTGTACAATTATCTAAACATTCTTAAAACGTGATTTATTTACTTGTCAAGGAAAACGGATAAGATATATTTTAAGATACATTTGAGTAAACTTTAGACTCGAAACAAAAAACAAAATAAAAAAATGGGGTATGCAAAATAAACTTGTTTTCTCTTTAAATTAGGTTTAAAAATGTTCTTACTCAATTGGCAAAGTTTTTTCATTGTGTTAAGAATACATTTGATTAGATTTCTCTCAAAGCAAGACTTGAAATCTTATGCCAGTTTGCTCGTTATGTAAATAAATCACATTTTAAGAATGTTTCGATATTTTTAATGGAAAATGTGACAATTGTGGAAAACAATACTTGAAAATATTTTTTTGCAGTGTTGAAATTATTAGTAGCTTGGGAAGCTACAGTTTTAAAGTAGCTTCTCCACCCTTACAAAAATTGAGAGTTAATTGCTAATTTTCTGCAAACTTGCCACAAATTCGCCACAGATCATTTATACATGCAAATGAGCTTTGTGGCAAATTGTCTGTTGTTGCCAAAGGTTTGTCAGAGGTTCACCAATACCGGTGAAGATCTGCACACTTATGGCAAAACATTTGCGGCAAAAAAAAGCTAATTTGCATGTGAAAATAACAACCGGCAAATTTACGGCAAGTTTGCGGCTAGTTTAGATTTTTTTGGTCAAGGCAACACTGCATAACATAAACGCAAATGTTGGTACATTCATTAAAGTCATACTGTTTAAATTTTTCTCAGTTTCCCTTATTTAATCTTCACTGAGAGCACTGTCCATAAAGCATGCTTTACAGAGGAATACATTTTCATCTAACAAGGGTTAAAGGTAACCAAGCATAAGGACAGATGGTACTCAACGGCCATGTGGTCTTGATTTTCATTGCACTGACATTATTTACTGGCTTTGGAGTCAGCAAATAATGTAGCCGTGAGAAGAGGAAACTCCATTCTGTTGACATGCAGCTGTTTTAATGGTACGAAGAGGTAAAGCTTACAATGAATGCTGCCAAAAGCACCTTCTTTATTCCTGACAGTATTATTACCTCCTGGTGCTTGACCTCATCAAAAGCAAAACATTGCAGTTAGACTTATAAATGCACTAAGACAGTTAAAGCTGACCTTTTTGTTTCTTGTTATTTTCTATCTTCCTTTTAAACCCCAGAAAAGTCTTGTTAGTTGCAGTGCAGAGGAAATTATTAACGAAAACAGTTGCGGCTTAGTTGTGCAATGCATTGTACTGCAAAAACTTGTATCTTATTCACTAACTACTCGCAATCAAGTTTAACCAGGTGCTATCTGTGCTGTGCCTGGCGTATTTAAGCAACTATTATTAATTTTAGTGCAAACATGCCTCCTTTCTATGCTAATGAGGATCATAAAGTGAGCACTAGTCGCAATTGAAGTCTTGTTCTTTCTGCATGCAAAATGTTGCAATTTTTTTTATTTGTGTACATTATTACGTTGTGCGAAGCGAAAATTCAGTGTTTACATGTGTTACCAGTCCTACTCGACCCATCCCAAGCAGGATTCGAATCAGCGATCCCCGGCATGGGACTCTGACGCTCTAGTAAGGCGGCTATAAAAGCCATGACCTCTAGCCCAGGATAGTTAGGTTAACAGCTGGCTACCATTTCACATGCACAGCAATAGGCTGATAACTCTAAAATCTACAACGTAAAAAACCCTGTTTATATGCAATTTTAAATTATCTGATTATTTCTAATTTTGACGTGAAAATTTGTGTGTGACATTAACTGATCTGTTATTCCTTAAGTAATTTGGATGCTAAAACAAAGTGATTCTTTTTTTTGTGTTACTTTAAAGAGTGTTACAATAATCTCATGTGGTCCGCCTAACCGTCTCCCGCTTCCTCCTTCCCACACAACAAGAAACCTGTTACAGTGGTGCCGAAACCTGGGACTTTGGAGGAAGGATACATTGTAATGGAGATCTCGCCACTGGCCAAAGTCATCAAGACCCTCGCCGGAATCCACCAGGCTCAACATAGGGCCCTGCTTGAGCCACACATGGAATAGGAGCAGCGGGCACTGGTCCAGGCTCAAGCAGAGGACCAGTAGGTGTTACGGAGCTTAGTACCCCAAAAGGGATCTTCCACTGTGACCCATGCCGTGACTGCAGCCACTCCTCAAGTCTCACTAGCCAAGATGGGACCATAAGATGACCCTGAGGCCTACATTGAGCTATTTAAGCCTTGAGCAACTGCTGACTGGGGAAGCCTAACACATGGCTCAACACCTCCCGGTCTACACACTCCTGGAACACAAGGATCTGAAGAGAGTCATCTTGCTGCAGGTCAGCCGCAGCCCAGAGAAGCATCACCAGCGCTTCCGCTCGCTGATGCTTGGTGAGCACGGCTGTCCGTTCACCTTCTCCCAACAGCACAGTGATGTCTGCCAGAGGTGGCTGCTGGAAGGACAATGCAACATCGAGGCCATAGTGGAACTCGTGGAACTGGAGCAATTATTTTCCCCAGATGGATGAATTCGATAAAGGGGGTACATACCAAGCCTTGGTGGATTCAGGTTGTAATCAAACCTTCATTCACCAAAGCTTGGTTCAATCTGAGGCTTTGGAAACAAGCCGGTGGGTGAAGGTAAGGTATGTGCATGGGGATATTCACAATGACCCATTAGTGACCGTCATTATTCAATTTCGGGGACATAAGAATAGTGTTAAGGCTGCAGTTAGTTCCTGCCTCTCCATCCACTAATTTTGGGTACAAATTGGCTGGCATTTACTACTTAATTGAGGGAAATTTGTGTGGATGGGTCCTTTAACAAAGTGTCTCTGTGCGTGGTTTGCGATTCGCTTGCTGGGGAGGCAGAGCCGGTGCCATCTGCGTCAGCTCCACTTCAGGCTGATGTGAGGGAGGGGGAAGTCTGACTTTCCCAGTCCTTAGCAGATTCCCTGCAGGGGATTTCCCTCTGGTGCAGATACAAGACAAGACCCTTAGGCACACCTTTGACCAAGTGAAAGTGATTGATGGTCAACGCCTCCAGCCAGACATTGCACTCGCATATCCATATTTTTCAATTATTAAGGATGGGCTGTATCGAGTGACGCAGAACACTGATAGGATACAACCTACTTGTTAATACCGTGGAGCCATCAAGAAATTCCAGTCAGCTCATTATAATCTGATGGTGGGTCACTTAGGACAGGAAAAGACTCTGAACCGTCTAATGGGATTACATAATGACGGCACGTGCACAACGCGAGGCTCAGCATCTCTCCAGTGTTTGCAAATTATTTTTTATTTACCTAGTTATTTTCAGCTCAGTTGTTCGTCACAACTTTGCACTAACTTCATACAGCCGCCACACACTGTTGGACATCAAACTTCGCTGCACAAACACTGCAGTGGATACAAAATCAGACCTCCATCTGCTACCTCCAGAGTTACTCTGGTCCCCGGGCTTGAGTGAGTCAGCCAGTCCGACAGGAAATGCCCGTCACCACGAGCGAAAACAAAGACGGGGTAAGCGGGGCGGCCTGCGGGCTAAACTAAAGCTAAACCCACATCGTCCAGCGCTACCGAGCATCTTTCTCACTAATATACGGTCTCTGGCAAATAAGATCGATGAACTACCACTTCGGATTACTCAGCGAATGTTTTTGGACTGCAACGTTATGGTTTTCACGGAAACTTGGCCGTGAATTTACATCTACCATAATTGCTGCAGTATATGTACCCTTGATGCTAATGCTAAGCTAGCCATGAAGGAACTCTCTTCTTTTGTTAGTAAACTGCCAACAACGCATCCGGATGGAGTTTTTGTCATTGCTGGCGATTTCAATCATGGCAATTTGAGGACAGCACTCCCCAAATTTTACCAAAAATGTTTTTTGCCCTACAAGAGGAGACACATTCGTATTTAAGACACAAAAAATTGGGACAAGAGGCTCCGGACCCTATTATTTGCAGTACAAGGGGTCCCGCAAGCCTCCACAGGGTTCTCCCCATTTTAATTATTGTATGGGCGTCGACCGTGCATCGTGATTGAAGTCCTATGGGAAAATTGGGTGAAGGGACCTTCAAACAGCAAAAATGAATTTCAATATGCTCTTGGCCTGAGAGCAAAACTCCACACACTGGGACAATTAACACAGGCGAATATGTGGTGGTTTCGAGGGAGGAGCTCGGACTGGAGGTGAACTTAAAAGCTACCGATCGAATAACCCCAGTCACTTGCGGAGACCACCTCACACAGTCACAAGTCAACGAGGTTCCCAGGAGAGTTCTTAATTGTGTTCTCGCCTCTTAATAGTCATACAAACCTCATAGAGCACCATATTGAAACAACCACATGGCGGTATGTTGTGGTGGGGGCGTGGTTGAGCGCCGGTTTGTCACTGGAGAATGAGTTAGGGAGATGGGAGAGGTAAAGATATTCATGCGTGTTACAATAAACTCACGCATTCCACTGAAACGACTTCCACTGAAACAATAAACCTGGTACAAGCATATATATATATATATATATATATATATATATATATATATATATATATATATATATATATATTTATATAAAGGTGAACATAAGTAATGCATATTATCCTTTCTCATATCTTATTCAAAGGACACACTTATAACTATCCAACATGATTGCAGGCAACACCAATGCTCCAGCACCTGGCACAGCCCTACCCTGATTACTAAGTGCCCAGTAAACAGCTTGGGGACCATGGCTTTCTGACCACATCTGGCAAAGGCAGCACGGTATGTCTCAACAGAACACCAGCAAAAAAACAGGCCATCCCATTTACCATTTGCTTGGCACTGAACAGCTGAAGTGCCATTGTGACTTAATGCAGTTCGTGGCAGTGGCCCCTTGATCCAAACGCTGGAACCTGACAAGAGCTCTCAGGTACTTACAGCCCACAGCACAGATGGGGAGGCATTCGTGACAGAGACACCATTTCCAGGTGAATTATCGCACCAATAGTCCAAGTTGAGGCACCAATCTCGTTTATGCCAACGTGGTGTTCCCTGCTTCGCTCAACGCAATTACAGAAATGTATTAGCGGGGCCAGAAAAGCGAGACAGACCATTAAAGACAAGTCTGTGTGAATCTGAGCACTTCATATCAGAGGTCACATATACACTGCAAGGTTTTTAGAGCGACAACTTCATTTAAATGCAGTTAAGACTGCAGTTAATAAGCATATTGCTGGAGTGTATACCGTATGTGGCCTAAATGATTTCAAGCTTTTAGCCACAACTGAAAGATTCCAAAGTTTCTCAAGGGTCTCGCTGGTTTCTGGGTTTTAAATGAAGCCTTTCTTCTATGTGCATTCAGTGAGCAGTCAGGGATGCAATGCAAAAGCCAGCTTAGATAAAAGGTCACAGAGCCACTCAATCGCTGTCAAAATGCTGTGTTTGTGTAGAGTGTTCTTTCTTCACTTCATTACTCTTTATTGATTTACTTTCTTTGTGTTCTTGCTTTCTGACACATACCAATTTGCTGTCTTTTTTCCTTTCGACATGTTTTTTTTCCTGCCCACTATATATATAACATTTTCTTTTTAGAAACAGTTATATGCAGTATATTCAGATTTGCAATAGTATATTTTGATTTTAAACTATGCATTCATGATTTATAATATGACATATTAAAATTTACATAGTTAAAATGATGTACTTAAGCACAAAATCATGAGAGGCCATGCTTTATTTTGAATAAAGTCATGGCTGAAGAGCTTTGTTAGGCATAATGCTTGCAACCCTTTCAGCCTTGAGAGCCTTATTTCTTTTCTAAAATGGTCACCAGAAAATATAGTCACTGGCAGTAAACAGTAAAAAGAATGTTGCTAGGCAAGAAGAATAACTTTCAGCTATGGGTGCTGCGGAGTAATACAAATAGAAGTTTCATAAAGAGGTCAGAGCTGCGCTTTATCAGAAATAAAGCACGGCTGTTGACCAGTCAGCATCCAGGACCGGAACTATCTGTTTTATAATCGGATTTACAATTGTGTATTCTGAATTATAACTTTGTATTCACAATTTATAATTATATATTTCAATGTATAACATATTTGGATGTACAACTATATATTCAGGATTTCTAACTACATTTTCGAACTGTACACTCAATGTGAACTTTATTAGGAACACCTGTACGCCTGCATATTCATGCAATAATCTAATCAGCAAATCGTGTGGCAGCATTGCAATGCATAAAATCATGCAGATATGGGTCAGGAGCTTCAGTTAATATTCACATCAACCATCAGAATATGGACAAATGTGATCTCTGTGATTTCAACTGTGGCATGATTGTTGGTGCCAGGTGGGCTGGTTTGAGTATTTCCATAACTGCTGATCACCTGGGATTTTCACACGCAACAGTCTCTTGAGTTTACTCAGAATGGTGAAAAAAACAAAACAAACAAAACAAAAAACATCCAATGAGCGGTAGTTATGCAGAATTAAATGACTTGTTGATGAGATAGGTCAACTGAGAATGGCTAGACTGGTTTGAGCTGACAGAAAGGCTATGGTAACTCAGATAACCACTCTGTACAATTGTAGTGAGCTTTAGTAGTTAAAGCATCTCAGAATGCACAACATATTGAACCTTGAGGCAGATGGGCTTCAAGTGTTCAGTGAGTGTATATTCAGGCTTAAAACAATATATTCAAGATTTATAACTACAAATTCAGATTTACATATATATACAGGGTTATGAGGGTTACTTTTGAAATGTATTCCACTACAGATTACAGAATACATGCTGTAAAATGTAATTTGTAAAATATTCTGTTATTTTACTTAAGGTCAGTAAAATAATCTAAATACTTTGGATTATTTCTTCAGCAATGGTAGATTTTTTTTAACTTGTTTTGACTATAAAAACTCAGTACAGTAAGACAAAATACATGTTAAAAATACATTCTCTGAAAAAGATAAATATCTTATGCAATGTTGTTTCTAAAACAAGATAAATCAATTTGATCTTGCTTTAAGGATTTTTTGATATTTTTACAGGAAAACAATACAAAAATTATTATCAAGAATATGATTTTTTCCCTAATATCAAACATCTTACTAGAAAAAATTATGATCTAATGTGAATTTTCTTGATAAAAAAATATGATCGTAAAAAAACATGACCTATGTGCATGTGAAATGGCTAGAAGTAGCATTTTAGCTTAGCGTAAACTGAAAATTTACACAAGGATTATTTCTATTTCTTCTGCTCCAAACTTACTCCAAATTTACTTCTCTGTCTTCTCGTATGAATGTAACACATCATAAGAACGTTTTTCACCGCTGTTCAAATGCACTTTAGATCGCATCATTTATATGTATGAATGTTTTCCAGCTGAAAGCACAACATTTTAAATGAAACAATTGACAATAAAATGCAAAGTAATCTAAATACTTTTTGAATGTATCTTTTCTAAATGCCAATTATTTAAATTGTAAATGTAGTGGAATATATTCACTACGAAAATATATACATACTAAATCCTACTTTTTACAGATCAAATTTGACAATAAGCAATCCGCCATTGCTTATGCCAAAGTTTCAAAAGCACTACTGTACTGTATGCCCCATCCTGCATAAATTAATTGCAAATAAAGATTGAATGCATCTATAATGCACTTATATACAGTTAGCAAGATTACATCAATCCAATTGCTCATGGAGACATTGAAAAGGCAATTGAGATGACACCATAATGGTGGTTTCTGGTGCCCGGCGGGATACAGTCCAGCCAACTGCTGCCACTGATGGATTCGCTGTTCTGTCGCCATAACATGACAAAAAACTCAATTACCCCTCCACCCCCACCCAATGTTTACTGCAGATTGATGCTGGCCAACTCGGGCTAGGGACCAGCTGTCTAACCTTCGTAATGGGCTCCGAGAGACCTGAACCTCGATATCCTGTTAGGCCCATTGTGTCAGAATTCATGGCGGCAATCGCTTTATCAAATTATTTAGCAAAATTGAAAATAGGAAATAGATTAATGTTGGAGTGGGATAATTACACATACTTAACTGTGCACCTTTGCTTGTTATTTATTCTCTCTGAACATTAATACATTTGTAGCGGGAGTAGTTTTGGCAGTAATGGCTTTCGAGTCATTGAGATTGATCATTAGAGGGTACTCATAAACTAACATCATAATCGTGTGTCAGATGGCTGTTATGTGCACAGAGCATCCTTCCTCTATCATTTCCTACCACATACAGATGTTTCTCAAGTCATTTTCCTCAATTAAAATCCCTTTAAAATGCATAATCATTGCATAATCATTTGGGGAGCACAGATATATTTTCAATCAAATCAGAGATCATTTCGATAAATTAGATTTTGATCAGAAAATGCTTATATGATACTAGATGATTTAGTCTGTTCCAATCAATGTGCATCCAAGTGTAGCCTTAATTTGGACTGTTTACTTGGTAATAGGATATTTGTTCTTTTTTTGAGGCATATTGATGGAAAATGTATATGCTTCATATATATTTAACTAGGGCTGGGAAATTTTATGCATTAATTTCTGCAATTAATTGTTGATTGTTCATCGAGTTAAAAAATGCAATTAAATGAACGCAATTAATACAATATCTGTTTCTTACACTTCCTGAAACTTCACTAATGTTTTTCCCCTCTTCCTGTGGCTATAAACACTTATTCATTACACACAATGCATCTCCTGGGCATATTAAACACAGGAGCGGATTTACTGTAGGCCTATAGAGAATGGAGACTTCACCCGCAAGCAGCGAGCCAGGGGTGGAAGAGATACAGGCAAGCTGCCTTGTCTTTTTGCTCACTCACCAGTGTCACAAGCGAAACCAAACAAGACAGATCAAAGAAAATTTGTTTGATAGCTGTTTGTAGAGTGTTATCAAGATGAACTGGCACTGGACAGCACACACGAGGAGACTAAAATATGGAAAGTAATCAAGCAGGTTAATAAAGCACAGGTGTTACTAATGAAACAATATAGAGCAAACAAGGAGGTGGGGTATGACGTCAGACAGAGTAACACTAGGCGATACAGAAACAATAACAAAGCCGCATGTTCTCACAAGACAGCAAACTCCTGAATGACATGAGTGCACATCGCCAAGACAATGAGGTGATTTATTTTCATTCCAATCGACAAACAGGACAAGAGAATGTGTAGCAACAGTAAAAAAAGCGATGCCACTCATTCTCACACTTATGTTAGTTTGGCCACACACGCACCTGAAACCGAAGACCGAATTGACTGAACCACAGCACAACATGAAGACTGCTCGCGACCTGTGCGCACAGCGAGAGAAAGTCACAAAGACAGACATAAGTTACCGATGCCAGTACATGCAGCCAGATGACACAAGCGCAATGCACCCACGTCAATAACAGACAGACAAGGAGTATGGATGTCCGGGTCCCAACACAGACCGGAACCGAACTAGACAGAAAGTCAGGACCCACACACCATACACAACAGACAGAAGAGTGTGCGGCAGGGAATAAAACAGAGACAGCGCGCTCACACTAAGACAGATATGGGTGGAAAATGCCACAGTCCCACAGTCCCGTCAGACCAAAACCCAGACTGACAAAGTGACGGGAAGTGTGACACTAGATGGTGCTAACTTTACTAACTATGGTGCTTTAAAGATTATTTAAAAAAAAAAAAGCTGTTAAAAACACACAAGAGTCTAAAAGCATGCAGGAAACATGATAATGATCATTAATAACTCAAACCCTTTTCTGTTCCCTGTGAAAATGGATTAGCTGATAACTCACAATTTAATGAGCCGATCAGCGTCTTCGTCCTACAGCGAGAACTAGGTAGTTTCTTTTTACAGCATTCAACCATTAAAAGTATGTGCATTTTTACATTCTAAAAACATGTAAGAACTGTTTTTCACAATTGGCAATTTTAGTTCTGAAGTGAATGGCCAAACACCTCTTCCATCAAGCAAGGGATTGGGGGCAAAATATGCCAAAAAAGTGTTCATGAATCCACACTTTGAAAATCTACCGTAAATAGTAGACCATCCTGGCAACTTAAGAGAACTCGTTTCAACGTAATACTATGATTTGGCACACGAATTCTAATCTCGGATATTTACCCAAACAAATATTGAGAGTTCACTGCAAATTTGCAGCAAAATTTACTGCAAGTTTAGATTTTTTTTGTAAGGGTAGAGCAGATAGGGTGTGAATTAGGACACAGGGAAAGTCTTCAGTATTAATGAAAATTACAGCCAGGTGTGTTGAAGGAGACATTGAGTTGAATTCTCCAGGTACAGGGTTGCCTACCCCGATTCTAAATAATCCCAGCATAAAAAAAAAACAAGTGGCCTAAGTTTATTTTTAACAAGACCTGATCTTAACAGTTTAGTGGATAATTTCAGAGCATTTTCTTTTATAATCTCTAACAATTTAATTGTGACTGACACCACTTGAATTTAAACACATGCCCCAGAGTAACAACTCCTGCCTCATAACTATGTCTGACAGGTTCCGTTGGTTGGCAGTGCAAATGCAATTGCATAGAGCATTGTACTTGTGATGCAAAAGAACTGGTATGAGTCCTGAAGAGAAACACAAAATGTCATGGTTGCTTCAACAATTGTGTTTTTCATCTCACAATTGCTTTTATGACACTATTGTTTAGATTAAGGGTAGGGAGGTTGGTTTTGTTGATTGAGCATAAAAAACATGTTGCCACATTCACACAATTTTCATGAGATCAGTCTCTTAATATGACAGGGCCATAACTTGTAAGATTGTAAATTCCATTTCACTTTTGGCAGAGACTGTATGTTCAAATGCAAATGCAAAAGCAAATATGTGGTTTGCAATTGCATTTGAATAATGTATGTATCCACAAATAGAAAACAGTATTTCAAATACAATTTGCAATTACTTTAGAATATTTTGTGGAATAAACTTCCATAGAAAATCTGCAGACTTGAAAACTTGCTTTATCTTACTTGCAGTATCTCAAGTATTCTGGAAACCTTACAAGAAAACAAACTGATCTCGCTTTGAAACCAACGGAGTTTGACTCACTCAACAGGACTGGATGCACCTCATTTACTGCTAACAGCTCTTTGATGTTCTGAAAGTTTAAACCGTCGGAAGTCTGTGCAGTTTGGGGTTGACAGCCTAATTATCCATGCAGAAAACAGCCTTTGCAATTCCACTGCAAAATGTCCACAAGCATCCACAAACCTGTCTCAACATGTTGCTTAAAGGAATTTTCTGGATTCAATACAAGTTTAGCTCAGTCGACAGCATTTGTGGCATAATATTGATTACCAAATATATATTTTTACTTGTGCCTCCTTTTCTTTAAAAAAATCATAGGTCTGGGTTACAGTAAGGTACTTACAATGGAAGTGAATGGAAACAATTTGTAAACATTACAATACTCACTATTTCAAAAGTATAGCCACAAGATACAAATAATACATTATTTGGGTTAACATGATTTTACTGTTATAAATTATTTTACTAACCTCTTCTGTGTAAAGTTATAGCCAATTTTACAACTTCGTTGCCATGACGATGTAATGTCAACAAACCCTAAAACTACTGTAAAAACGAAGATTTAAACACATTTAAAGCTCAAGTAATACACGAGTTTTAACAGAGGAATTAATTTGAGTGCTTTTATACAATTTTAAGATTCACATTTATGCCTTTAAAGTAAACCCTCCAAAAATTAGCCCCATTCACTTCCATTGCAAGTGCTTCACTGTTTTTTTTTGCTTTCAATTGCGCTTAACTTGAATTGATCCAGGATTGTTTCTATAACATAAAATGTAGAATGTATGAGATTTAATTTAATTTAGTCGAATAAGAGATCATTTTATTTCTTCTCTTTAGGATAACATACAGTGAATATTTGCCCTGCTTGAATTCATGGTGGTCGTATGACAATGTTGGGGAAATTACTTGAAACAAGTTACACTGACAAAAAAAAAATAAATTTGTAATTCTTTCTTATTTTTTTATTTTTTTTTGTCCAGTAAAAATATTGTAACATTCTTAAAACAAGAAAAATTAAGGCTGTTTCTCTATGTGCATTCTTACATTCTCTTGACACATCAAAACACATTTCACACTGCAGGACTTGGAGTCGCAGACAGATCTAGATATTTAACCTGCTGAATATCTCTCTACAAGGCATCAGCTCATCTCTCAACAAATCTCAAAGCTGGCAATAGATGCGTTTACGTCCTCCTGTCCTTCTGAGTTTGTTCTTCCATGGTAGCTTGGCAAGACTAGTCTTCATAAGAACACAAGTCCGTTCTCTGAGTTCTTAGAAATGAGAAACACCCTATACTTGGGGAGCAAAATTACATAAGATATTTTGTCTTGTTTTCAGAGAAATTTAACCAAATTTAGTAATGTTTATGCTTGTAAAAACATGTTTACTTTTCTTACCCCACTGGCAAGAAAAACTTGTTTTTCTACTTAAAGTAGCTGACAGTCATTAAAAGAAAAAAAAATAAGTTACCATCACTACTACACTAAATTGAAGCCATTAAAAAGGTGCAATATCTGTTTAAATATACAGTATATATATATATATATATATATATATATATATATATATATATATATATATATATATATGTATGTATGTATACACGATCAGCCACAACATTAAAACCACCTACCTAATATTGTGTAGGTCCCCCTCGTGGCGCCAAAACAGCGCCAACCCGCATCTCAGAATAGCGTTCTTCTCACTACAATTATACAGAGTGGTTATCTGAATTATTGTAGACTTTGTCAGTTCAAACCAGTCTGGCCATTCTCTGTTGACTTCTCTCATAAACAAGATGTATCCATCCACAGAACTGCCGCTCATTGGATGAATTTTGTTTTTGGCACCATTCTGAGTAAATTCTAGAGACTGTTGTGTGTGAAAATCCCAGAAGATAAACAGTTACAGAAATACTCAAACCAGCCCATCTGTCACCAACAATCATGCCACGGCCCAAATCACTGAGATACATTTTTCCCCATTCTGATGGTTGATGTGAACATTAACTGAACCTCCTGACCCGTATCTGTGTGATTTTATGCACTGCTGCCACATGATTGGCTGATTAGATAAACCAGCCCATCTGGCACCAACAATCATTCGTGTGATTGAGTGTTTTTTTTTGACAAAGTCCACGGGAAGTCAGATAACAGCTCTGTAAAATTGTGGTGAGAAGAATATCACCTTATAAAGCTATTCTGAGATGTGGGTACGAGGGGGACCTACTGTACACAATATTAGGCATGTGGTTTTAATGTTGTGGCTGTTCGGTGTATATATATTAGAGATGTGCCCGAAGCTGAATATCTTATTCGGAAAGGAACAAATAATGACTTCAAAATAAATAAAGGATTCATCTGAATAATAGAAACAATATTTGTTTGACTGATTATTCATGCACAAGGATAAAGTGACATTTGAAATAAACATATCCAAAATGACAAAGAAATTATGAGTCTGTGAAGTCAGTATTAGTAGCCAACTAAAATGTAAAACTCAGGAATGAAAATGCGGATGGTGTGATTTCAGATCGGATGGCCGCGGCCTTGACTCACAATCTCTAAAAGTTGACCACATTTATTTTCACATCCCAGATTGAGGTAAGTATCTGGTTAAGACTTTATTCCAAAAAATGTATTTGCTCCATAAAGGATTAAATCTACATAAATTGCACATCTATTCAGAGTATTCCTGCTCATGTGATACAAAGAAACTGAAACCCCCTCCCTTTAAACTGTACTAAATTTGAACATGTTAACTCAACATTATTATTATTATTATTATTATTCTTTTCCAACTATTTCGCTAATTCTGTCCATTTAACTAAATAATTATGTTAAAATATGTGTACACAAATTTATGGGACTTTCTCCTATTTGTAGGCTATATTCGATTTATTCTATTATTTTTATTAGGATATTATTATGAAGGCATATTTTATTTACAGAAACTATACATGTAATAGAGTTACATTTAAAAAAAAATAAAGTTTTGTCGCACTTCCGGTTTAAGCCCCGGAAACATTCAGTTCTATCCAAATACAGAGACAGAGATAATTTTGAGATGGTAACAAATCCAGATAATGGCTGCGCTGCACACCCCAGTATATTCAGTATATATATATATATATATATATATATATATATATATATATATATTAGTATATTACATTCATTAATTTATTTTTACATAATTTTTTGCTGTATGTATCTAGTGCAACAACAAGAACAAAACAATGTGGATCTCAATTAGGGTGACAACATGAAACAGCATTATACATTGACACTAAATACAACTAATACAAGGAAAAAAATTATATAACTAGTCAAAAACAAAGTAACAAAAACTTCACATCCTTAAAACTATTTAAAAGTAATGACAAGATATTAAGGCTGGGTTTCCCGAAGCACTAAGTAGAACGTTTGTAGTACGTAAGTAATACTTCATCTCTACGGTGCTTTTCCAAAAAAGCATCATTATCTAAGAAGTACTTAAAAATGCCTTTGAACCACTCTTAAGTCCATTAAACGTATCTTTCACGGTTTATCAAAGAAAACAGGACATTTAAAAAGATATAGTAATTTATTTTGATAATTGGAAAGCCACTGAACACTGTTTCAGAGGATAAAAAAAGTGTAAAAAAAATAAATACAAATCACATTGAAATCAATAGGCAGTCTTCACAGTCTACACATGCAATGTGATAGGTCTAAAGATGTACATGTCACAATACATATACAATTTTATTGGTCTTCTTTGATAATCATAACTATGATAGCACAGAAAGATAAACTCACCGAGCACTTTATTAGGTACACCTGTACACCTCCTTATTCATGCGATTATCTAATCAGCCAACTGTGTGGCTGTGTCAAGAGTTTCAGTAAATGTTCACATCAACCATTAGAATTAAAATTCTATCAGCGATTTCTATCGTGGCATGATTGTTGGTGACAGGCGGGCTGGTTTGAGTATTTCTGTAACTGCTGATCTCTTGGGATTTTCACACAAAACAGTCTCAAAAACAATGGTGCCAAAAACAAAAAAACATCCAGTGAGGGGCAGTTCTGTGGAGGGAAACATCTTGTTGGTGAGAGAGGTCAACGGAGAATGGCCAGACTGGTTCGAGCTTACAGAAAGGCTACGATAACTCAGATAACCACTCTGTACAATTGTAGTGAGCAGAATAGCATCTCAGAATGCACAACATGTTGACTCTTGAGGCAAATGGGTGACAACAGCAGTAACCAGACACAGAATACACTGTTGGGTTAGAATTCTGTCAGCCAAGAACAGAAAACTGAGGCTGAAGTGGGCACAGGCTCACCAACACTGGACAGTTAAAGACTGGAAAAACATAGCCTGGTCTGATGAATCTTGATTTCTGCTAAGGTACACAGATGGTAGGCCCAATGCAGCCTCAGCTTTCTGTTCTTGGCTGACAGTAGTGGAAACCGACGTGGTCTTCTGCTATTGTAGGCTAAATGGCTGGTTCAAATAGTCCTATAGTCTGTTTACAGTCAGTCAGGTCAGAAATAGCTTTTTCATAATGGTAGGTTACAAGGTTACAAGTGCACACTGAACAGAAATGTAACTAGATGATCTGTGTTAATTTTTAGATTGGACTCTGGATAGTTCGGTACAGTTTTTTTTATCAGTTTAATCCAGATTTGTGTGCATCTGTTTTCAGTTTCCAGTCAAAGAAACAAAACTTTTGCCTATGTGAGAGACTCTTATTATAATGATGCACATTACGTACACTCACATTTCATGGATTCCTAGCATCACTGTCATTGATCTCTATAAACTGAGCATCAATACATATGAAACCCTGTCTTACCAAAGTCATCATTATTTCTGTTATTTAATCATGTAATAATTAAAACATTCGGTGCCTTGACAAGGTTGTAAACAACTTCCACGTTTGTTAGTATTTTCACAGAATTTTCATGTTGAAAAGAAAAACTCCTCGACCTATTGGCCAAAGTGATCAGCACCTTTGGACTAGAAAGCACTCGTAATGAAGCACGTACGTTCTACGTTATAATGAGCGATCTTCATGCTGGTTTGCGAAACAGGCATTACTCAATCATAAAATAACAAACAATATTAGTTAAGATGAGTTTCAACGTTATCGGCCAACCCAACCTAAGTCTAGTTTTCAGAGAAAAGTAACACAATTTGGTGAAGATTATGCTCAAAACAATAGAGAGAGAGAGAGAGAGAGAGAGAGAGAGAGAGAAATAAAAAATATTTGCCAATGGGATGGAAGTTAGTTACTCCCCAACTCTGCTTGGGTGAGGCCAACAAGGCCTATTCAGTCAGACCTGGTGGAAATGATGACACATCATACAGTATATCAACCCATATGCCTTAATAAGAAAAGATCCAGCAATAATATTGCTAAGCTGAGGAGGATGAGGAGGAAGTGGTGGACAGAGGCCTATGATGAAGATGATAAAAGGCTGGATGTCAGGGAGAGTTGGTAGAGGTCACTATCGCTCACCTTGGGAGCTCTTGGCGTAAAATCTCTGACAGGTTTACACATATCAGCCTCTCATGCACAAATAAACATGCAGACGTTGGACAGCTTGGGGCTTTAGACGCGCTCTGTGGGGAATTTCAGGCTAATGCTAATGCCAGTTCATCACTTTAGCAATGGACCAAACAGCTTTGGATCTGCAGAGGCTGCATATGGTCCAAGGTTAAAGAGTCATTGGCCTGAAAGTGCATATGAATTGACTCTGGCTGCAATTTCATGTTTGCTGTACATATTTGAGCACAACAGCAGTGACCTTTTACAGTCAAGTGGACATATGTGTGATGCACACATGTCAGAGATAGTGTATTTATCTTCACCAATATAGATTTGGTCCAACAAAGATAGACAACAAACATGATGTCAGTCATAAGTGTAGTTTACCATTATGGAGTCACAGTAGCAGACCTGGAAACATTGTTAGATGGGAGAATTGGTATTTTGTATATGATAAATCTAGAAGTATAGTACATATTTCTTTGGGCATTTCTTTGGCATATAGGTAGAATTTATTTTATTTACGTCAATATTTTACGGTAAAAGAATGTATCTTTTTATTTTTCATTAGACATGAATAAAATACCATTATTGAGCCTGGGCTTTCATGGACTAAATAATCAAGGTTCATCTAGGTGGCAGCAAACACCAGAACAAAATATTTTTTCACAGTCAGCTTCTATCACAATATACAGATCTGAAAGGCAAGGGGACCCCACATGTTTTGTGACTCTGTCCATTGACATCCAGCCTTTTTTGGAAAGCCTCTCCATTCCCCAATGTTTTGCGGAATATCTAGGCCTCTGAATGGACTACAAACGTGATCTTGGTGCGATTTGAAAGCTAAGAACCCCAGGTTTGCAAAGATAACTTTTCTCATCAATAGTCAAGAACATATTCAAACAATGATTTGTGATATTCAGGACATTTGAGACATAACAGTGGATTATTTACTTAGACAAGCTGAGATACAAATAAATAAAGACTAATTTAGTAGAAAACAACCTTAGGTAAGAGCTGATATAGGTTTTTGGCTACTTGGGACTTGCAGTTAAGCAAATCTACCATTATTTTCCATTATTGTTTTTACTTTTGCTGTTTAATGTTAGAATAGATTTTAGAAAGGCTGCATTACCTACAACAGTGGCCTAAAACAATGCCTTAATATTTATTAGTTAATCAATAACCCTTGTGGCCTTGGTATCAAAAGCTGAAAAGGAAAGTCGTGTCAGAGGTGGATCATGTTCAAGAGGTATTACAAAGTCAAAAATGTCTTTCTTTAAAATACTGTTGTGTGCACTGATGAATTGTTCACATTAAGAACAAGAATGTGTATTAACAAATTAAGCAGAATCAGTGTTAATTAGTTGTTGACTTTAAACTGATTGAATTTCACTGTCAAACATGCTAGCATCTGTAATCAAAGATTGTGTTCACTCTCAAAGTGCATTTGTTTTGTGCAAAAGGAACAAACTGGTTCTAAGTTACACAGCTTTGGGCAGTGAAGAGGTGGAAAAGTCAATCAGTGAACAAGTGTTATTGTCATCGCTTCATTTTGTTTTCATGGGGAAGAACTTGAATAGATATCAGCCTTAAAGATGCACAATTTATTCACTGTCAAAGAAACAATATTTCACATTGCTCAGTGAACCAAGAACATCCTCTATTCTTGCACCTGTCTTTAAAAATCATGTGTGCATACTAATTGAGAGAGTGTTGTTTAAGGAGTTCCTGTGCATACACTATACATTTGTCCAACCAATGCAGCCATGTTTGAGCAGTTAATACGCATTTAAACCAGTTAAGTTTTTATTATTATTATTATCATATTGTGTATATATAAGTCCACTCTGACTTTTTGGTAACACTTTGCATTAATGCACCCTTTAATAAGGGCTTATAACGGGGGTCATTAGTGACTAATAAGTAATTTACAAATTAATAATAAATCACTGATATGCAGTTATAACAACATGCATAACGTTCAGGGCAACTTTCATGCAATACTTGTCAAATAGTTACCATTTAAACTTGCATGTTATAAATGCTTAATAAATACACTTAATCATGCTTATTTAAGTCAAAAACATAAAATGCCCTAATTCATGATTTATGTCACAGTACAGCAAAAATAGACTATTATAATGCGATTAAAAGAGGGATTATGACATTTTGCTACAGTCTGCATTGTGTTTATATTCATTACTATGTTTTGACTCCATTGTGATGTCACTTCCCTTGTCACGTTGATGTCAAAGAATGGTACTACGTCAAATGCTATCCAAACTTAACTAGTCTAAAGTTAACTTGTCCTAGTTAAGTCCTCTGCAAAAACACTTTTCAGCTCTTCATGCTCATTCACAACATTTATGAGATAATAAAGCCTGATTAACATTAAACCATACTGAACTTTGAAAACATAGGTAACTAATATTGACAACTCCTTAATAAATGCTTCATATGAGTCTATCTTGCATTAAGGTATTTTTTGTTAGGTTACAAATGCTTAATAATGTAATAAAGCATTAATAACATGTAAGGTAAAATTGCTCACCATTTGGCAGGTATTGCACAGTTGTTATATACATTGCTATAAACACATGTATATACAGTACATGATTTATAATGCATGTGTAAATGAATTATTAATCATTAATTAAACCCTTTATGGACCTTTTAAAAAGGTAACATTTATGCAAAGTCTTTATATGATATATTTTAAAATGTTCTTATATTATAAGAGAATACTTCAAGATGAATCAGAGCTGATATTCTAGACCTGATATTCAATTTGCTGACAATTTATTTTCAAACGATTCTTGTAAAGTGTTCGCTATCTGTTTGACGAAAGTGGCGAGGGTAATGCATTGTTACAGAGGATCTGGAAAAGTTGGCTCTAAAATGCAAACGTTAATAGGAAATGGGAAACTAATGAGTAAAGGTGATAAATCATTTACAAAGCCGTAGACTTAAAACTGATGTAAAGCGACAGTTTGCTTAAATTCATGTCAAGGCAAGCCTCTTCCTCTTAACCACCAATCAGAAATGGAGATCCCCCTTTTTTAGGTAGCAAAAGGCTAAAAGCATGAACACAAATCAAAACAAACGCTCAGCTATAATACACTAATGGAACTGAGCAGTGTGCACTTGAGACCGTTGGCAGATGTTTCCAGTAGTACACACTGCTAGCTGAGAGAATGTCGAGGTAATGAGTATTGATTGGGATTTGTCATGCTGGAGCTTTGTGAGGCAGGATTGGACTTGATCAGAGGAGTTAGCGGAACCGTACAATAGACAAATGACAGATTTTCCTCTAAAAAAATCTGTATCATGACTATAGTGAGTTTGTGGGATTTGGAAATACAATCCTGGGAGGATATGGTATTCTCTTATATTTTGGGTGGGCATATTGACCCTTCACTTCAGAATATGGCCTACCACACAGTTAAACGGAATAGTTTACAAAAAAGATTAAATTATATGTTTACTTTCTTTGGTCCCACTTTCTATTAAAGTATTATACATGCATACAATACAATGTACTTATTGTATAACTGCATGTTGTTCTGCAAAATCTCACAAGCATTTGCTGCTACTGAGGTTGAGGTATGGTAGCTTTAGGGGTAGGGTAAGATTAGGGTTAGGGTTAGCTAGGTCAGGGTTAGGTTAGGGTTATGGTTCAGCAGGTTTAGTTAGGTCAGGGTTAGATAGGGTTATGTTAGGTAGGATTAGTTAGGTCAGATTTTGTTTAGGCTGTTTGGGATATGGACAGGTCTAGGATTATGTGTAAGGTACACAGTGTGACTACATATGTAATTAAATGTAGAAACTTGAATTCGAATGAATAGTTGAGTAAGTCAGTTAAACAGATCAGTTTGACTCAATGGACGGGGATTGTAAGGAAATTAACGATTTTGAATCCTCTTGACAATTCTGATTCTGTTCATAAACAAACATTTGGAACATTTGGAAATAAGAAATGTATTTTATATTATATATATATATATATATATATATATGTATATATAAATTCAATTAAAATTCCAAACAAATGAAAAAAACCATTATATTTCATTTATTATTATTTTTTTCCACAGATTATAACCAAAATTGTAATGTGTAGGCCTATCTTTAACTATGAATTTTCATATAAATAACCATTCAGTAACTACACTGCCTGATTGAAGTCTCAGGTGCCTTAAGTAAAACATTTTATAACATGTTAACAGTTCTTGGTTCATTTCGAGTTGGACATGACGAAAGTCATAACTTCCAGTTTGGTGAGATGAAGTCAGTTACTGCTCCGACTGATATATACACACTTTGTGTTTCAGGCTGAAGATTCAAAAGAACTGGATTGGTGCCTGATTCATATGGACAACTTTTATAGTGCATTTGCATAATTTCTTAATCTTGAAGGCTCCTTCTTATGAAAATGTATTGTTTTAGAAGTTCAAGTATTTTTACTGGAAAATAAGATAAAATACAGAGTAAGAAAGTGATTTTTCTGCAGTGTGTGAAAATAACAATGGGTTGGATTTTCATTTGTTTTGATGGAGCAGCATTCGGACAGGCTCACTGATAAACGTAGGAAAGGAAGATACATTTCTTTGAAATTGTTGGCTTGCCAGCTGGGTGGAGTAACGACATGAGATGTTGGCAAGCACACATGGTATTCCCCCCTCTGGGAGAGAGCAGATGTGTTTAATTCATCACCTGGATCACTGAAATGCAAAAGATGTCAAGTGGAACCATACAGGCTCTAGTCGATGTTAACGGAGACCAAAAGATTCTTGTGAAAGAAAGGATGAGACATATAGAGGAGGGGCTACATGCAGAGGTTGCACTAGAAATAATTACTTTCTCTGTCACTCTGATGTACAGAGTTGTAAAATATCCATCATGATCTAATTTTATTTATAATACTTGTTTCTTTAATAAATCAAAAACACAAAAGGCGCTCCAGCACTAGCTTGTCCGAGCTCAATGAGGAAAACTGCTTAGTGGCCAAGGGATGAGGTACCATTCATCCCGGAGGGGCATGATGAGCGCACGTGATCTTGACGGGCACCTTTTACTGCCCGGACCCCATTTGCGGGCTCCTCCGCTCTCAATACCTTCAACGGTGGGGCGGACAGGGGTTACTCTGTGATTCCCCAGGTGGACCAGGCGATTGCGGTGCTCTTGTGCCCGTAAAGCGCCACCACCTGGCGGAGCCGTCCGAGGCTCCTGTCCAGGGCTTGTAGGCTTGTAGACCTTCCAGGCGATGAAGGTTATGGTGCGGTCTCTCAGGAAGGCGATGTCCACCTTGGTGGTCCAGGAGCGCCACCTTTGGCTCAATCTGGTTGAGTCAAGGGAAGCTGACAAGGTACGATTCCTTGCCGCACCCATCTCCCAGGTTAGCCTATTCGGCAACACTGTAGAGGATTTCGGCCAGCAATTCTCTGTGATCAAAAAGCAGATGTTGTGATCAAAAAACACCCACTTCCCTGTTAGGGGAAGTGGGTGTTCACATCTTCTACTATCTTGAAGACTAGCTGATTTTAGCTCACTCGTGAGACTTGTTGTGTGTGCACAGGTACCTGGTGCTCATGCACCTCAACCGGTTGGGGCTTCAGGTCACCTGGGAAAAGAGAAAGCTCTCCCTGGTTCAGAGTATCTCTTTTCTCAGCATGGAGTTAGACTCAGTCTCGATGATGGTGCACCTCACGAGCAAGCATGCGCAGTCGGTGCTAGACTGTCGGAAAATAGTGGTTCCACTGAAATGATTTCAGAGGCCCCTAATCATATGGCGTCCTCAGCGGTGTTCACGGGGTGATGCATATGATACTGCTTCAGCACTGGCTTCAGACTCAAGTCCAGAAATGGGCATGGCGCCACGGGGCACACCACATGCTCGTAATGCAGTCTGCCGCCGTCTGTTCAGCCCTTGGACCGATCTAGCATTTCTCAGGGCATTTCTCAGGGGTTTCCCTAGAGCAGGTCTCCAGGCACGTTGTGTGCAAGGGGCATGCTGTCTCCGGTCCTTGGACTGGCCTGTGACTCTGTTGGCACATCAACTGCCTTGAGTTGCTGGCAGTGTTGCTCGCCCTGAGGAGCCTTTGGCCATTGATCCAGGGCAAGCACCTGTTGGTCATGGTGAAGGTAGCATACATCAACCGCCAATGTGGCGTGTGCTCTCGTAGATTGTCTTAACTCACCCACCGTCTCCTCCTCTGGAGTCAGCAATGGCTCAAGTCGTTGCAAGCCACTCACATCCCGGGCCACCTCAACAGCACAGCGGACGCACTGTCTTGGCAGGTCACTCTCAGAGGAGAGTGGAGACTCCACTCCCAGGTGGTCTATCTGATATAGAGTCGATTCGGTCAGAACAGATAGACCTGTTTGCTTCCCGGGAATCCTCCCACAGCCCGCTCTGGTATTCTCTGACCGAGAAAACTACTAACCCACCCAGACTTGGTTCTCGGACCTCACGCTTCTCGCGACAGCCCCTCCCTGGTGAACACCCCTGAGGAAGGACCATCTTTCTCAGGGATGGGGCACCACCTAGCACCCGCGACCAGACCTCTGGAACCTCCATGTCTGGCCCTTGGACGGGATGTGGAAGACCTAAGTGGCCTACCACCTGCAGTGGTAGACATGATCACTCAGGCCAGGGCTCCCTCTATGAGGTGCTTGTATGCCTTGAAGTTGCATCTGTTCGCTAAGTGGTATTCTTCCCAAGGCAAAGACCTCCAGAGATGAACCTTGAAGGTGTATGTAGGCGCTATATCGGCACGTCACGATGCAGTAGATGGAAAGAATTTAGTGAAGCATGACTTGATCATCAGGTTCCTGAGAGCCGCTAGGAGGTTGAATCCCCCCAGATCACGACTCATCCCCTCATGAGACCTCTCTGTGGTACTTTGTGGCCTATCAAGAGTGTAGGGGACCTGCAGGCATTCTCTGTCAGAGAAACGTGCCTGGAGTTCGGTCTGGGCTACTCTCACGTGATCCTGAGACCCCGACCAGGCTATGTGCCCAAGGTTCCCACGACCCTGTTTAGGGATCGGGTGGTGTACCTGCAAGTGCTGCCCCAGGAGGAGGCAGACCCAGCCTTGGCGTTGCTGGAGTTGCATGCTTTACACATCTATTTGGATAGCTTTAGAAGCTCTGATAAGCTTTTTGTCTGCTTTGTTGGACTGCGGAATCCAAACAGAGGATTGTTGTGTCCCTCCTGCCACAACACTGAACTACCCACTGAAATGGCCGGGACCTTGTCTCGGCTTCTCAGCACAAAATCTGTGTGAGTGGTTGCACGCCTGCTCATTTTATACCCATATGTCTGGGGGAGTGGCATGCAAATTCCACTCGACAATTCCCGTTGGCCTTTTCTCAAAGATCAGAGGTGTTTGGGGCTCCCAAGGGCGACCCCTAGTGTCACTACATTTACACAATGTCTATTTCGCTCCATCAGGGAATGGAGGGAATTGCCCTCACTCTGACAATTTTTAGAAGGGTAAAGTCTTAAAGAACCTGGAATATTCAGAAAACCTGAATGAAACCAATCAGTACAATCAAAAGGTTATCTACATCTGACTTATTAAAGAATTTACATACAAGTTTTACATTTCTTCTTGTAAACCCTCCATCACCATTTCTTGCATTAGTATAAATGCATTTTGTCTGCATTTCAAACTGTGGGACAAGTCAAAATAATTTTCTGTGGTAATCGGTATTGTGCCCAGATACTATCTGTAAAGGTTATTTTGTATTTAGCTTTAAATAATCTTTTAACCTATTAAGTTATCAGATGTTATTTTTATGTCTGATTGTTTTCCAAGGTATCAAGAATAACTTTAAAGTCCAAAAGCAGATAAATGATAATAAATACAGATAAAAACTAAACTGAAACCTGTATTATTATTTTGTATTTTGATGTTTTGCCAGTTCATGTGGTGACTGGTATTTGCATCTGACAAATTCTGCAACGAACTGTGAAACCAGCTGTCATGCATGTTACACATAATGGTCTTTTGATATAACAGGTTCTGACATCCATATTCACCAAAAACCCAATTATGTCTAAGAGCAACTCTCAGATATGGAAAACGAATCGGTTACCTTACGTAACCTCAGTTCTCTCTAGAAGTGGGAACGAGTATTGCGTAAGCTAGCTTACGCTACGGGAAAGATTCATCTTTTCTGAGATATTGAAGCCAAAAAATTATCCTTAATTTTGTATCCATTGTCAACGCAGTGCAGCAACTGCATACCTTGAGCGGGCTAGCTAGCGAGCTCATAGGTTGCTCTGCGGCAACTGCTGCAGCCTATAGACGAACTTGAGTGAACTTGCGTCCAATGACAGGCGCCGCGCCGTCACTGTATCAAAGCCCGCCAAAATGGGCGTGGCTAGAGTGCATATAAGCGTAAGTTCAGTAGGCTGGAACCCTGGTTTTCATTGAATGAAGCGAAAATCGCTCATGGCGCGAAGCACGGCCGGCTACGCAATACTCGTTCCCTCTTCTAGAGAGAACCGAGGTTGCGTAAGGTAACCGATTCGTTCTCATACGAGAGGTTCTCTCAGATATGCGTAAGCTAGCTTACGCCACGGGAACCCATTGTCAACGCCGTGCGCGCCAAGCATCCACTGCATGAGCCCCGGGGTGGGGGACCCGGGGAGCCCTTGTGAGTGGGGAATAATATTTGGCCGGCAAAAGTGCGGGCCAGTGTGTGTGTAATACATAAGCACATAGTGGGAAGGAAAAGACAGAGCGGCGGTGCCGGTCTGTGTGGAATGTGTCCCATCAGTGCAGCTCACCAGGGGAGCTGTAGCGTATTAAACCGCTAGTAGTTTCGCCTGCAGGGCGGGCACTTCCAGATTGTAAAATCTGACAAAGGTGGAGGGGGAAGCCCAGCCCGCTGCCACACATATGTCATGAATGGAAATCCCGCTGGACCATGCCCACGAGGAGGCCATGCCTCTAGTGGAGTGAGCACTAATGCCTAACGGGCATGGTAGGTCTTTTGATGCGTACGCGGCAGCAATAGCGTCCACTATCCACCTAGACAGTGTCTGTTTCGAGGTGGCGAAACCCTTGGTGCGCCCTGCGAACGAAACGAAAAGCTGCTCAGAGCATCTGAAAGAGGCGGAGCACGCAGTATACAATCTCAGTGCTCTGACTGGGCAAAGGAGATTGGCGCCGCTTCAGCTATCGGATGCTGGCAGCGCCGATAGGGAAATGATTTGTGCTCTGAAAGGAGTACCGATCACCTTGGGGACATAGCCGTGTCTAGGCTTTAAAATGACCTTGGAGTCACTTGGTCCAAACTCAAGACACGCAGCGCTGACAGACAGCGCGTGAAGGTCTCCCACACGCTTAACTGATGACAGGGCAGTCAGAAAAACGGTTTTGAGTGAAAGGTATTTCAAATCCACGGATTGAAGCGGTTCGAAAGGGGGCTTTCATAGCTTCGAGAACTACGGAAAGATCCCAGATAGGAACCGATGGGGGCGCAGGGGTTCATCCTTCTAGCTCCCCTGAGGAAGCGGATGACCAGCTCGCTTTTTCCCAGTGACTGGCCATGCAGGGGTTCAGCGTAACGCGCGACGGCCGCCACGCATACACTTTGAGCGTGGATGGGGATCTGCCCTTATCCAGCAGCTCTTGTAAAAACACGAGCAGCGACGACACCCCACATGTCCGTGGGTCCAGGTCTCTGTCGGTGCACCATTTTGAAAACACAGACCATTTGGACGCATAGAGTCTTCTCGTGGAAGGGGCTCTAGCGTGTATGATAGTGTTTATTACTCCTTCTGGCAAAGCGACGGGTAGTCGTTGATCACCCACGCGTGCAGCCCAGCTCTAGGTGGGGATGCCAGATCGTGCCGCGAGCTTGAGAGAGGAGATCTGCTCTCACTGGAATGGGCCACGGGCTGTCAGTGACAGCTGCGTAAGCTCCGGGAACCATGTCTGATTCTCCCAGCCGGGCTATGAGGAGCACCGAGTGACGCTGCTTCCTGATCCTCTGCATTACCTGTGGCAATAGCGAGATGGGAGGGAAGGCGTAAAGCGGGCGGTTGGGCCAGCCCTGGGCCAGCGCGTCCTCGCTTTTCGAGAAAAATACTGGGCAGTGAGAGGTCTATCTCTGCTCTGCCGAATATGTTCCATAACTTCTGGACTGTTTGCACGTGCAGGGACCATTCCCCTGGGGAAATATTGTCTCTGGACAGTCTGTCTGGGCCGTCGTTCAGGTGGCCTGGCACGTGCGTCGCCCTCAGCGAGCGCAGGTGGCACTGGGACCAACTCAGTATGCGTTTTGTCAGATGGAAGAGGTTCCTGGATCTGACGGTTTAGATAGGATACCACAGATCTGTTGTCCGAACGGACCAGGACGTGGTGACCCTGAATGACCGGGAGGAAGCGCACAAGCGCGTACTCGACCGCTATCATTTCCAGACAATTTATGTGAAGGAGCTTTTCCTGAACTGACCATAGGCCAAAAACCGGAGAGCCCTCGCGAGACCGCTCCCAACCCGTGTTGGACGCTGCCTGTCGAGATGACTTTTCGGCGAGATACAGCTCCCATCGCCACTCCCTGCTGATACCATTCAGCCACTGCCCAGGGCTGCAGAGCTGAGATACAGGTCTGAGTCACTCTGATCGGCTGGCGCCCATGGCCCAAGCCCGGCAAAACGCTGGGTGTTTAGCCAATGCTGAAGAGGGCGATGCACAGTAAACCCAGCTGAAGTACTGCTGCGGCTGAGGCCATGTAACCTAGCATTCTCTGAATTTTTTCAGAGGCGTGAGGCTGTTCATCTGAAAGGACGCTGCTAGTCGCTGAACACGGCGCGGCTGTGTAGATAAGCTGAGCCGTCATCGCCATGGAGTCTAGTTCTATTCCAAGGAAGGAAATTGCCTGACTGGGCTGTAGTGAGCTCTTGGTCCAATTGACTGCAAGACCCAAACTGTTCAGATGACTGAGGAGAACTGTCCTGTGAGACAGAAGCTCCGTATGTGACTGTGCCAAAATCAGCCAATCATCCAAATAGTTCAGAATTCGCAAGCCCTGACTCCGCAGGGGTGCGATCGCCGCATCCATGCACTTCGTGAAAGTACGGGGTGCTAAAGACAGGCCGAAAGGAAGGATCTCAAGAATGGCCTGTGATGGGGATTTATCTGAATCTGAAAGTAGGCATCTTTCAGATCGAGAGAAATAAACCAGTCCCCTGGCGCACATGCGCGAGGAGTTTCCTGATTGTAAGCATTTTGAACGGTCTTTTTGCGAGCACCTTGTTCAAAACCCTGAGATCTAATATTGGTCTGAGGCCGCCGTCTTTCTTGGGGACAAGAAAATAACGGCTGTAAAACCCTGACTCGCTCAGAGAAGGTGGCACTCTCTCTATGGCCCTTTTGCACAGAAGGTTTGCTATTTCTGAACAAAGCATGCAGGCTGCTTCCGTGTTCACAGTAGTTTCGAGCCACGCTCTGAAACGGGGAGGGCGGTGATCGAACTGTAGCAAATAGCCCTGTTTTATTGTGCTTAACACCCATTTGGATATCCCTGGGATAGCTTTCCAGGCTTTGAAGCATAACGCTAGAGGGTGAATGGCCAAGTCGCCCTGATTGCCGCACACAGCGAGCTGAACAGAATGTGTGAGCGCGCTTACTGTGCTTATGCATGACTGCTCGCAGACAGCAGGGACAGGCTGTTCTGTGAGTGACTTCCCGATTGAGGTGAATGGGGAAAGAGTCACATCTGTGAAGTGATGCGCAAGCATAGTCACAGGCATGGGACTTACATACAGAGAGGTGTTTGCTGGCCGTGTGACAGAGCGGGCAGAGAAGGGGCGCCGCGACGGATTCGTGGGCGCGCTTATTGACTCTAACACTCGAGCTGGCTGTGCCTGCTTTATGTGAGTGGGCTCTGATAGGGACACGGGAAGTGTAATGCTTGTGTGTAGGGGTGAACACTGGATTGTGGGCACATTTTCTACACATAAGGCATGTTTGCTTTTCACAAAATTTCTTTTGTTCAGCCGTGAAAACGGCATTTGAGTGCAGGCAAGCGGGCAGTATCACCGGCTTGTTGGCTGCTGAATCCACCACTGCAGTAGCCTGAGAGAAGGGGACTGACAGGGGCTAAGCTTTGATGGTGGTCCGCCGCGGTGGGACTGAGCCGTCGTTTCCTTAACAAAGCTAGGTGGACTTTGGTTGCTCAGGTTTCAGCGCAATCTTAGGCCGAGGCCCGCTGGGGCGGCGGTCTGCGGCGGCTGTCTGAGCTGCTTCTAGGGCGGCCGCCCTGTCGACGCTGAGAAGTCTGGCTTTGCTGAGCTGGGCGCTGTGAAGAGGCTCGTGCAGGAGGCTGGTCACGTGAGCGGCCTGCAGAGGAGCTAGCGCGACGATTCAGGAAGAGATTCATGGCTTGGGTGGCTTTCTGGACTTCCGAGAAACGGTCAACAATGCCACTCACCACGGAACCGAAGAGACCGGACGGAGAAAGCGGCGCGTTGAGGAACGTGGAGCGCTCAGCTTCTCCCATATCGGCTAGCGTTAGCCATAGGTGTCTCTCGGTCACAGTCAGCGCGGCCATGCACTTCCCTAGGGCTTGAGCTGCAGCTTTGGTGGCGCGAAGGGCGAGATCCGTCGCGCTCCTTAAATCTGAAACAGCCTCTGGGTGCCTGCCTTTCTCATCCCATTCTCGGAGAAGGTCCGCTTGGAGGATCTGTAAAACGGCCATGGAATGCAGAGCAGATGCGGCTTGGCCGGCGGCGGCATAGGCGCGCCAACACAGGCGGAAGTAGTTCTGCAGGCCTTAGACGGGAGCACTGGCTTAGACCGCCATCTCGCGGAGGGCGGGCAAAGGTGTGCTGCTACCGAATCCTCAACCAGGGGATGGAAGAGTAGCCCCTCTCGGTGGCGCCGCCCACCGAGCAAGAGAGGTGGAGACATGGGATCGGTTCCTGGCCGAGAGAGGCTGCTCCACGATTTAGAGAGCTCAGCGTGGAGTTCCGCAGGAAGGGAGCGGCCCGGCCGCAGGCACCCGCGGCGACGGCTCTGAAGAAAGCAGCCGTCGAGTCTGTTGGGAGCCTGCTCAGAGGGCGGTGACCACTGAGCCCGAGGCGGCCGACGGCCTGTGTGAGGAGGCATGTTAGTTCTTCCTCGACTCGGCGCGGGTCCTGCTGGATTCCTGGGCCGAGGAGGAGGCTTGGGAGCCTGACCACTCCTCACTGTCCGAGCCATGATGGAACAGCAGCCCTTATCCTCCGCCTCGTCATCCGAGATGGCACAGTGCAGCCGCTCGGCGGCAACTGCGCATCCCGGGGGGGCGGGGAGGGTGAAAGCGAGGCTCGAGGGAGAGGCTCCGGCGAGGTAGTCACTTCTAACACTGGTTCCGGCAGCCTTTGGGAGCGGCGTTTTTTTCTGCACGGCGAAACGAAAGGCGGAGCGGCGGCTTCGGTTTTGAGTGCTTCGAGTCGAGCCCGCAGGGTCGACATCGGAAGCTCCTCGCAGAGGTCGCATCCGCCGTCAGCGAGGGCGAGCTCTGCATGTTCCAGTCCCAGGCAGAGAGCGCAGATGAGGTGGCGGTCTCCGGCGCTGAGAGGGGCGCGGAATGAGGCGCAGGTGGTGCGAGGCATCTTTAAAAAGACGCTCGTTGCTCTTTTTGTGAAGTTCGCTGAGGAACTAGCTTGCTCTAAAAAGGATACGTCGCCGGATGGCGTAGCTCGCAGGACGGCTGAAGGTGGCGAAGACGGCCGGCTTCTTCGAGCGCTGTCCAAGCTTGCTAGATGCCCCTCGAACGGCGACGCGGCTTCTGCAGTTCAGAGATGCGAAGAGCTTCGCTGAATAGATGAAAGTCAGGGTTCCAGCCTACGAACTTACGCTTATATGCACTCTAGCCACACCCATTTTGGCGGGCTTTGATACAGTGACGGTGCGGGCTCTGTCATTGGACGCAAGTTCACTCAAGTTCGTCTATAGGCTGCAGCAGTTGCCGCAGAGCAACCTATGAGCTCGCTAGCTAGCCCGCTCAAGGTATGCAGTTGCTGCACTGCGTTGACAATGGATACAAAATTAAGGATAATTTTTTGGCTTCAATATCTCAGAAAAGATGAATCTTTCCCGTAGCGTAAGCTAGCTTACGCAATACGAGAGAACCTCTCGTAAGAGAACCAGGAATATCATGTTCAAATCTACAGTATTGTGTTTGGGTGAAATGGCAACATCAACCACCTCTTGGGCCTATTTACACTAATGCTAATACTTAATTTGAAAACACAATAATTCAAGTATGTTTATGTCTCTCATTCCTCACCAGAACAGTGTTTTCCTTTACCAAAAAATGGAGGGTTTTAGAAAATGCTTTCGAATATATATATTTTCTTTTTTTCTTCTTTTTCAGATTAATGTAGTATGGATAATTCTCACTGCCTCCAACAAATGCCAACAGACACCAACATCCAACAGTTGTGTTTTTTTTTTTATCAGTGTGTTCACCCTGTTGCCATTTGTTGACATTTATTTGCTTCTGTTTTCATTGATTCAACATGTTCAATCAGCGTTTGTCGGGTCTTGGAATGTTTGAGCCGTCTGGTATGATTTTTCAACAAACTCTGATGTACCAGTCTATGGCTAAGCAGCCCCATACACAGCAGGGTGTGATGCAATTTGTGTTGTGACACATTTCTCCCATAACCATCATTTAAATATTCTGTGACTTGGCCAGAGTAGACCTTCTTCCAGTTCGGACCAGACGGGATTCTCTTCATTGCCCTCATGCATCGATGAGCCTTGGGAGCCCAAAACTGTTGGTTTGAGGTTTGTTCCTCCTCCGACCGCTGTTGGTAGGTACTCACCACTACTGACATGGAGCACCCCATAAGTCTTGCTTCTCGATAGATCAGAGTTCAATCAGATTTGGTATGCACTTTGCATTTCCATATAAATGTGTCTCTGTAAAACAGATAACAATCCAATCTACTAGTACTGAACTATTTGGAAATACAATGCAATTCACTACTTGATGTGGCTTATAAATGCTAAAAACTGGTCTTTAAAGGGAAATTTACAGCATTTTCTTTGTTGTCTCTGGGTTCCTTAACAAGTAGTTCCGTTGGGAAGTACGCATACCCTTACAAAAAATCTAGTCTTCTGACAAGCTTGTAGCAAAATTGCCATAAATTTCCCATTCGCATTTTCCACATACAAATGAGCTTTTGATTCGCTGCAAATGTTTACCAGAAGTTTGCAGCTATTCAGCTAAGCAAACCTTTGGCGACAATGAAGAGTTTTCTACGAAGCTCATTTGCATGTGAAAATAATGAGTCTCAAACCAGAGGTGATTGCTATCTGTCTCGAATGCAACTTGGAGGGCATTTACACTTGATCTTTCCTTAATAAAATGAATAAAACGCATCAAGTGATTGAGTTGACATTTCATTGCATGCACTGCAATAATACTGAGCCAATGTATGGAAAACTAGCTCTAAGGTTTGTACAAACTTCTGCAGCAACTATCATCTTTCACCTTGGATAATACACCTTTACTTAACCCTCATAAACACAATTGCCAGGTCAAGTAATTTTTGTTTGTATAGCCCTTTTAACAACACACACCTTTTCAAAGCGTAGTCCATCAATAGACCGAGGTGATGCAGGCAGAGATCAATGAAGTGCATCACAGTTCAACCGGCAGGTCATTATGGTGAGGTTCGGTGTGGTGCATCCTAAGTCCAATGCTCAGGCAGTGGCATATGAAGTATCCCAAGTCTTACAGTTGGAGTTGGCATCAGTTCATCCTCTGAAGTCAATCGTAATAGACTGAAGTGATGTCTGGCTATTGTCCATTTACACATATAATTAGTTAGTGATCTAAGCCATAAATATTTATTCTGTGCGCTTTATTGTGGTATTAAACTCAAGCGCATACAGGAATGTGCAGCCAAGCCACATGAGCAGGCAAGTAATAAGACAAAACATGATCAAACAAATCATGTTGTAAGCAATATGTTATTAAACAATGTAGAAATGTGTATAGCATGATTAATGTTCTGCACACGGCATGCTTTTATCTCAAATATTTTGTGAAATCTCAATGCACAACAAGGAAATAGCTGTGCAAAAAAAATCTTCATTTCATTTTCATGTCATGTCGTGTGTATAATAATGCAATTATGATAATTTACGCATGTGAGAGGTTCCTCTGTTAACAAAATAGTCCTAAAAAGATTCCAAGATATTGTGCAATTGTACATATTCTTTTGTGCCATTGCTCACAATTGTTTCGCACTATTGTATGGCAGACCACACGCAGTGCTTTTATTTAGAGAACAATGTTGCGATTTTGTGAGGAATAAAAAGAGAATAAATAATTAAATAAGATTGGACAATTGGAACTTTTGTCTGGGCAGCTCTTTGAAGCAACTGTGAGAAACAAAGACAAATGGAAAATGTATTATTTTTCTCTGCCGGTGTTTTCCTCTGGATTTTACCAAAGAGACAAAAATCCTCACCTGCACCCCGTTTATTAACTCTAAGTCGTTTTTTTTTTACTTTCTTTCTTTCTTTCTTAGAAAACAGTTTGATTCTCTACAGTTCATTCTTCTCTAAATTCTTGTATTTGTTTGTTTTCTTTCAGGCTACTTTTTATCTGTTCCCAGACTCCCTTTTTTGATCGATCACAAGATTTATTACTCTGGCCCAAACTGTCTGGATGTGTTTTTATTAAGCTTCAGCAGTTCCAGTAGTTTCCTTTGAATTTAGGCATCATAACAACGCATGTAAATGAGCTATTATAATTCGATTTTCACAGAAGTTATTACTCCACCCCCTGCGTAATGTCATTAATGACAGCTCTATGTGGTTTGAAAAGATGGATGTGCTTTTTTAACTAAATTTTTTTTGAAGTTGACAATGTATTGACCATAGCATTAGTCGACATGACATCTAAATGTATCCCATTTACTTTATAGAAGCTGGTCTTATTTCAAACAATTAATCAGTGGATGTTATTCCAAATAATAATAAGAAAAATGGGACTTTAAGGTCGTTAATGTACATCACTTGCCATGCTGAATTTTTTTTTAACTGTTTTACTTTGAATAGTTCTGTCTGGCAGACAGTTGAGAGACTCTTGTTTCAACATGCCCAAAGGTGTCCAGGTTAAATCCAGACTGGATTATATCTGTTCAAAAGTGGATTTACATTTAGTTGATTTAGGCCTTTGCAAAACTGAGGAGATAATGTGACCGTAGACAGTCTCTCTAGAGCTCTAGTAATGTTAAATTTAAAATCCTGTATTAACATTTTGACATTTTCACTTAGGGGCATCTTATTTGCACTCTTACCTATGCCATGGACTCCGTTTTAATCATTTGATTGCTCCAGACACTCAATGGTAAGTGCTGGTAATCTAGTTGTTGAGGATCTGGATTGGCAACACAAAGACTGAATCTTCAGCCTGAGCTTCAAGTCTTTTTTAGGTTTACTCAGGGAACAAATCAGTTTCTAGGGAGATGAAAAGTACAGATAGACTGATATTTTTTTATGTATTTTTTTACAGATGTTTACAGATGGTTACCGATAAATGTTAAGAAAAGAATAATTTTCTTTAAAGGTGCACCGATCAATCGACCATCAATCTAAATCATCCGATCTTCACCTTAAATCTGTGATCGCCAATCTTTTTTCAGCACACAGGGAATCACACATACACTGCTAATGTAATAACTGAACGCTTCCTCAGCTCTTGAAACATACAGTGCGGCCTCAGGAGGGTGAGATGTTGGCAATTCTAAGCATTTGTGAATTTAAACTTTCATACATGCGGTTCTGTCCGTTTGTTTTAAAACATGTGTAAGAATTGTATTTGTATGAATATTGCTTTGCCCATTTTCTAGAGTCATTACGGTAGTAAATCTGACTCACTGTACTGTGAGCATGAAGTGGACAAAGATACTGCAAACAGGTATAACAACTAAAACAACAAATGAACATGCAAATACAAATCTGAGTATACATGATGTGACATGATGTGGATGACGTTAGATTCTGTTTGAGTGATCATGAGTGCTCTCGGAATCAATCAAACATGCATCCTAGCCAGATGCTCTCAATATCTCATCAGTCACTCTTGCCAGGGCTATTCTGTGAGAATCCCAATTTAAATCATATTAATGTCTATTACAATACCACTAATAACAGTTTACCTTCTCTAACGGCACTGTGTCTTTATGTATTTGCTTAAGAATTGGTGATTTGTGTTACAACAAATGCCAAAGGAAGTAATCAAATCATAGATACTAAGGATTTGTCACCAGAGCAGTTTTGGTGCTTGTCATTGATATATATTTCTTTATTTTTAATGTATCTCTACTGCGTGTGATGCTCCCATGGGTTTCACTAGTTGCCACCATGTCATGCTGACCTTTATTAGTGACAACAGAACAATTCATAAATGTTTTCAATACAAACAAATGTTATTAATTCACAATTATTGTAATTTTACTGTGTGGAGAAAAAATGTATAACTGCAGCTTATAACTTGCAAAAGTGTGGCAAAGGACGTTTAAAAAATAATTTTTGATCTGTAGTTTTAAAACATCAGTGATCATTGCCGACACTTGATTTTTTTTTTAAAGTAATGCGATAAGTAGAAATTGCAGAGATGGGCTTGTCTTTTTCATTTCCATGTTGCCGTCATATCAAAACAGCCCAGTGCATCGTAAGGAATCTAGTATCAACATAGCAAGAAAGCATGGCATCGAAGTAAAAAAACAATACAATCTGCATTTATCACATAATATGCATCAGTTAGTTGACACTAGAAAGGATTCTGAGTGGCTAAGGCTTTAGAAAAGAAATCAAGGTCTAGCTGATGCATTAAAACAGAAGCCAGTGCTCTTTGTTAACCAGAGTCCCCACAACCGCAGGCGTGACACTGCCCAGGTAGATGTGCCCCTGGGCGGGAACATTCCCCTGCTTTGGGTTCTTCTTGTCAAAGGATTAGCCAGTGTCTGTGATCACAGAAACTACAGCACATTTCCCTAACCAGCACAACCATACACTGTATTTCTTTGTAGTCATTTCATGCTCAAATAAATAACTCAAAATGTGGGGAAGTGCATTCCTTCCAATCTCATCCTCCCCTCAGCCTCTGTTTTCCGTCTCCGTGTGGATGAGTATGAGCAATGTCTTTTTGGGGTTGGGGCGAAGGATTATATTAAGCCTAAACTCGGAGGGACCAGCCCTTATCTCGCCGGCAGCAGCTCAGTGCACCAGAGAGAGTGAAATATGGAGAAAGAGAGAAAGACAGGAAGAGGTTTGGAAAAGACAACAGATTTTCAGGCAAAAGACAAAAGCTACAAAGCATGGCTAACGGGAATGCACTATATGGGGGAATCTCATGAAACAAACGTCCGGGTCACATTTAAAAAAAAAATTGTTTTGTATAAAGAAAACAGTCTATTCTTGAGACCAATAATATTTTAGCATTAGGACAATATTTTAATGAGAATTTGCTCATAAATATGCTCAATTGTCATTACTGAAGAGAAACAAAAATTCATTCTCATACTATACATGTATTACTTTGTTTAATTGTAATGAAAATAATGTCAGAATGCAATAAAATGGGTTGTGTCAGAGTTCTGTTGGTGTTCAATTTTGTGGAGACCAGGTTGCAACTAAAGATTCAATAAAGGTGTGGATTAGACCCCTGTGGGGATGAGGGCATGGCCGTGTGTCTGTCTGTAGAAGAGAGAGAGAGCGGTGAGGCTCGTCACCTGGGTTTTCATTATCTCTAACACCTTGTAATATTCTTCAATGGAAAGGAGGACAGGAAGCAGGTCTTCGCCACAAGGTAAGCTTTTTAATGCCGTCGTAATTTACACAATTTATAGTAACACACAATATGACACAAGCGCACTGGGTTAGCTTGTCGTCTCCCCCCTGGAGGCCCTCTCTCTGCCTTTTTATGCCGCTCTCCCCGTGCTCACTGAAATTAGAGACAGGTGTTAGACATAATTTAGCTCAGGTGTAAGCGCCCTTACCGCTTTTCTCTCCCGGACGGGCGCTTGACCACGCCCCCGCTGCCACACACCTGTTTCTTGTTATAGTGATGGTGGAGGGATACCTAAAAAAATGCATCAGAGAGGCAGAGAGCGAGATAGCAGAGTGTGTGGCTGCATGTGCCCACCATATTATAGAGAGAAACCTCAAGACACCTTTATGTGTGTTTGGCCACTAAGAATCCTTTTTTGTTGTAGGTTTGTGTGATGCTGAAGGAGTAAATAAAATACTCACATTGATAGTTTGCTGCCTCCTGACTTTGCCCAGAAATCACAAACATGTCACAACCCCCTTTACCTGGGAAACATAGCCGCCATGTCCTTTCTCCAGTCAATTCTACTATTGGCATTTGTTCCATTGTGTCTGCATTATTCATAATCATCATGCCATAATTACAACCCATCCCTTTCCTCTCTCTTTCCTGGATGAAATCAGCCCTATGGTTGGCCCAGACAATAGGCGAACAGCAAAAGGAACAAGGCCCTACTATATCAGGCAGCCACCCCATTCACCTGGCCTAATTACCTTGGCCCTTTGGGGGCTGCAATCCTAAGAGGGGCCCGTGCCCCTGGGGTCTTCAAGGAACTCAGATTTCCACCCTGCTTTTATACAAGTAACTACTTCATGAGAGACTCCTAAAAACAGCAGTACCTCAATGTATTTCAATGAACCCAAGACAAGCACTTTCAGGACTAGTTAGCTGCTAGCAAGTGGTCATGCATTCTTGCAGTAAGAAGTGATTTACGATTTTAAGAACTTGTTAAAAAATAACATCTCACTGGGAGGACAGTTCATTGTGGCATAGTGTAATGTTACAGGACTGTTAGTATTTGTTGTTAAGCCACATTAACTTCAGTGTTGCTTAAAGTTCAACTACGAACTCCATAAAATATAAGTCATGATTTATGGGGAACTCACACCGGTGAAAATAAGCCACAGTCATCAAACATTGTGTGGCTTAGAAAGATATTTTTTTATGACTGGGCGTTTGGAAGTATTAATTATAGAAGCTTTACGCTAACCATTTTGTCTTTTAGATAAGCAACAGTCTCCAAAAATTGCTTACAAATTCTCAGACTCCTCTGTCAAACAATACAACCCCTATAAAGAGTTATTCTATTAAAGACCAAATCTTTCTTCTGTACCAGGAGCAAGTTGTAATCTAGTGTATACACACTGTCCTATAAAGTGTTGTGTGGAAGCTCACCTTAAACCACCTTCCCAGTGAAACATGTCAGTTTGTGCAGTTGGACAGTAGATCATCAAGGACTCGTACATTGAGATATGGATACTTAATTTTCTCATTCGCTGTCATGTATACAAATTTGTTGCTCAAAGATGCTTTGCACCAGGTTTGACATCAATTACACGAAATACCATTGTTATTGTAATTTACATTTACATTTATGCATTTGGCAGATGCTTTTATTCAAAGCGACTTACAGTGCACTTATTACAGGGACAATCCCCCCGGAGCAACCTGGAGTTAAGTGCCTTGCTCAAGGGCCCAACAGTGGCATCTTTGTGGTGCTGGGGCTTGAACCCCCGACCTTCTGGTCCAACACATTCTCACACCCCAACTCATCACATACGGACGCTCGGGTAGGACCCCTTGGCGTCACTTATCGATGCGCTGGGTGTACCTTTGGCGTCATTTTACGACGCGTCCGGTTTTGCAATGTAAAAAAACCAGTTGGAGGGCCATTGTAGCCTATTCCTTTTTATTTTTATTTATTGCGGTCTCGTAAGCGGCGTGAGCTTACCCAAGACGTGAAATTTCAACGCCACAACGCTCCGGTTCAGAGATACATAGAAGTCTATCGGACTACCCTGCGCGTCGAAAAACGACGCCAAAGGTATACCCGGCGCGTCAATAAGCGACGAAACTGCCCGGAGCGTTCGTATGTGACGAGTTGGGGTGAGAATGTGTTGTCTGGTCAGTAACCCTGAGCCTCAACCACTGAGCCACCACTGCCCCATAATATTGTAATTAGTTCTACATAGAATTGCTAACTGCCCTGTATAAGCCATGTTTATACTTTTTTATCCTCGTTCAACCGCATGTACAGTACACATGCATGGACGTTGTATTTTGGCTTCGCTAAAAGCAACGCATAATTTAAATTAATTTAAATTGACTGAACTCAGTTCAGAAGACTCTGGGCTATCAGTAAAGGATTCAACTTTCAACATACAGAGTCATGTCCTTTCAACATATGGAGTCATGTAACAAAACAACATGGCGCTGACCGCAGAAGAGTTTGTCTTTTTTTTTTGTGAAACGCAAACAAACTACATCTGGTAAGAAACCGAATTAAGTCAAAAATTAGAGTCTCTAGTTTCATCCGAGATACCATTTTTTAAATTTGACCGATTTATTGCAAAACGCCATGCTGTTAAACACAGTGCACACTAATGTGTACTTAAGTACATTTTGTCCTATATTTACATTGTAAATCAATGGGTTCATCCAAAAGCTTTATATGGAGTTAAGATGAAAATAAGGTGCATTTCAAACTGTTCTGAGACCATTGAAGACGGACAGCACACTGGAGGTTGTCATTCACTAAATATGGAGCAAGGGAGCATCCTGCAGCTTTCCTATGCAGTGAAGTGTATTCACTGCTAAAATCCAAACAAAAGTTACATTTCAGGCTGCAGATTATGTTTGGACCACTCAAGATGTTTGGCAGACACGGGACAATTGTAATCAAAACATAGATTTAGAATTTGTTTGGTATAATTTTATTTTAACAGGGTTGGCAGTGATTGGATGATGCTGGCCAATACTTTGAATCAGATGAACTGTGCTAATTTATGATGTAACATCTCAAAAATACAAATAACCAAGACTCCTGTAAACATAATAAATAATTTGATTTATATATATACTACCGGTCAAACGTTTTGAAATACTCATTCTTTATTATACATTTGTTTTCACATTTTAGAATAAAAGTAAAGTCATCAACACTATGGAATAACATAAATGGAACTATGGGAATTATGTTGCGAATTTGCAGACATGAACTCTTGACATTTTCTTAAGCAACTTCTTGAGGTTTCTCCCTGAGATGCTTTTAAACAGTATTGAAGGAGTTCCCATCTATCCCGTCTTTTCTTTATTATTTGTTCCAAATCATCCATTTCAAAAACTGTTTTGAAATATATGAATATATTAAATATATGAACTATATTATTATTTTTGTCTACAAAACTAATTTCAAACATTTAAGCATACGCCTTCAGATCAAAAGACATTTAAGATCATGAGAAACATCTCAGTCAAGTGTTTCAAAACTTTTGACTGGTAGATGGTTATTTATATCTTCAGCTTTAATGTTTTCGATAGGAAATATAAATGTTAGACTCACAAACATTACTTTTGCAAATAGAAAAGATTAGAATAGAAGAACAGGAGCCCTGCAAGAGATGGCATTGCCCCCACAAAACCCCCCACTGAACATCGTTTCAGTCTGAGATTACTTAAAGAGACAGAAGCACTTGAGACAGCAGAAATATATAGAAGAACTGTGGAGAATTCTCCAATAAGCTTGGATCATCCTATCTGCCAACAACCAAGAAAAACTGTGTCCAGATGTACGTTGGAGAATTGGTGCTGTTTTTATGTTTACTGGACTTTGTATGATGTTAATTTATAAATGAAAACTATGTATGCAATTTTTAAGACATCCTCACTATGCAACATTTTTCACAAGTGCCTAAAACTTTAGCACAGTACTGTAGAGTATACTGTCATCACATTAAATATAGTGAAATTATTCGAATTAGTTGGTGGATATCAAAGATATTTTATATTTAAGAACTGACTACGGAGGAAATCTCATAGTGTATGATGCAACACAGTCAAATGGAACAACATGAGGGTGAGCGAAGGACTTTCATTTTTGGGTGAACTATAGGTGAAACAGGGAGGTGGCATGGGTACCATGCCAGATGTATAGCACAATGGCTCTTTCTTCAACTGTACTGATTTTATCAGCTCATTCCTGACCGTGTAGATGAAAGCATGTCCATAATTGGAGGCTGGAGAGGGGACTGCCGGACGTAATAAAAGCAAAGAAGAGAGAAAGTAAGGAAAGAAGTGGAACAGAAATGCCTTTAATTCCTTTAAATAAAGCAGATGAAATCAGCCAGTTTCTCCTACCCATTCAAACAAAATACAACTTGAATGGCCAGTGACACAAGACTCCCACGCTAATAACAACACATTGAACAGGAACTGACTGCTTTGTCTGTGGTTTTGTCAGGGGGTTTCTCTCCCTGATGGTAATTTTGACTCATAACACTAATCATTCATAGAAGTAGGGTAGACATTAAGGTAAAAGTAGATTCAATTCCATCTCTGAGAAGGTTAACAGAGTTTGTGTGAATTTAACGTTTCATTTGTAAAACTAAAGTGTCTGTCACGGAGCGCTCTGCTACGCCTCCCGCTGGTTTCATCTGCTCCCTCTCCCCAGACTTTTAAGAACTACACTTCCCATCTTCCCCTCTGTCATTATCTAGCTCCATCCCTGCCTGGTTTACCTGATTATCCTCATCACTGTCACCTGTTCATCATTATCTCCCCTATATCTGGACTGCCCCATTCATTGTTACTTTGCGAAGTGTTGTTCTGCTCTGCTGACATTACCAAGCGTTATTCCCTGATCCCCATTATTCTCTGGACCTTAGATCTCTGCCTGGACTCTAGACCATGTGATTCTTTGCTGCCTGCCCTGACCCTTGCCTGTGTCTGACTACGAGTACTGGATTGCCCCTTTATCTGTGCCTGCCCTTGTTTATGTCTGCTTCTCTCTGTTTGATCATATGTGTGAATAAACTACTGCAAATGGATCCAAACGCCTCTGCCTCCATATTACAGAACACTTCGCCACCACAGGATCCAGCAGATTTGTTCCGCCTAGCCCACAAGGTTTCTCTACAAGCATCAGAGTTGGTTACACACCGCCAGCAGCTGGTTAAATTGACTACCCTCACTGAGGAACTGGTGAAATCCATACAAGCACTCACCCCAGCGATCACGGCCGCTAATCAGGCTCCACCATCCGCCGCACCTGCGCCTTCTCCGCCTGTTGTGAGTACCTCTTCCAGCAATCCCAAGCTGTCATTCCCCGAAAAATTCACTGGGTCACCCAGCTCTTGTAAAGGTTTTCTGATGCAATGTGAGAACTATTTTAACCAGACACGGGAGCATGCCACCGACGACAGCCGTATCTCCTTTGTGTGTTCGCTCCTCACTGGAAAGGCGCTGGAATGGGCAACAGCGATATGGACAGGAGGTCAGCTCTCTACTCTCTCTTATGATTTGTTTGTTACTCACTTCAGAGAGGTGTTCGAACACCCAGCGGGCGGAAAGGATCCGGGGGAACTCCTTCTTCGTTACGCCAGGGAAGCTCTACAGCGGCTGATTACACTCTCGCCTTTCGAACGCTCGCTGCACAGACGGGCTGGGTTGAGGACCTGCTCAAGCTCTTATACCGTAAGGGTCTCATCTCTGAGCTTCAGGGAGAGCTAGCCTGCCGCGATGATGGAAAAACTTTAAATCAGATTATGGAGCTCGCCATTCGCCTCAACCATCTCATCCGGGCCCGCCGCTCAACGTACAAAACTAACTACTTTGTTAATCCCCCAGTAGGCACGGAACCAGAGCCTATGCAGATCGGCTTCACCCATATCTCTACGGCCGAGCGTGAGAGGAGAAGGCGGCATATTCTGTGCATGTATTGCACCCAACCTGGTCATCTGAGAGCTGCCTGTCCAGTGAGACCTCCTGGGAGACCCACACCCCCAGATTCGATCGCGGTGAGTCCCCATGTTTCATCTCTAAACTCACTCATTTTGGAGATTTCGTTAAGTTCTAATGAAGAGTGTGTCAAAACTAAAGCATTGGTTGACTCAGGAGCGGCAGGGTGTTTTGTTGATCTTGCTTTTGCCAAAACTCATCGTCTTCCTCTCGTCTCTTGCGATCCCCGGATGGCAGTCGCAGCGCTGGATGGGCACCCCCTGGGGACCGGGAGGGTACAGTATATCACACAACCCCTCACGCTTAACATCGGCTCTCAGCACACTGAAATTATATGTCTGTTTACCATTAATTCACCTCTTCATCCAGTAATACTAGGATTTCCCTGGTTGAAGGATCATAACCCCCAGATTTCCTGGTCAGAGAGGAGGATTTCCCAGTGGTCTCCCCGTTGTCAGAGAGTCTGCGCACCCACTGTCCAAGGTCCTGAAGCACGCACACCCTCTGTCCAAGGTCCTGAAGCATGCCGCGTTTCATCTACGGAGTTGGATCTTCATAAGGTACCGGCAGTTTATCACGATTTAAGCAGGGCATTCAGCGAGAAAGAGGCTGATCAACTACCGCCACATCGAGCGGGCGATTGTGCCATTGAACTCCTACCTGGGGCTGTACCACCTCGCGGGAGAGTTTACCCATTGTCTCAGCCTGAGACTGAGGCCATGCAAGTGTACATCGACGAGCAATTATCCAAGGGCTTCATCACTACCTCTACATCCCCTGCTTCAGCTGGATTCTTTTTCGTGAGGAAGAGGGACGGTGGCCTCCGGCCGTGCATTGACTTCTGGGGTCTGAATGAGGTGACCGTAAAATATCGATATCCCCTGCCGTTAGTTCCTGCTGCCTTGGAGATGCTTCGCACAGCCCGGTACTTCACCAAGCTTGATCTACGGAATGCTTATAACCTGATACACATACGCAAAGGTGACGAGTGGAAGACCGCATTTTCTACTACTTCCGGCCACTATGAATATCGGGTCATGCCGTTCGGACTTTCCAATAGTCCCTCCGTGTTCCAGGCTTTTGTCAACGAGGTATTCCGAGACTTGCTCAATCAAAACGTCATAGTTTACATGGATGACATCTTGGTCTATTCTGAGACTCGAAGCGCACGTTAGGGATGTGCGAGCCGTCCTGAAACGCTTGATTGACAATCAGCTATACGCCAAGATTCAGAAATGTGAGTTCCATTAGACCCGAATCTCTTTTCTGGGCTACATCATCAGCGCCGAGGGGGTCCTTATGGACGATAGCAAGGTCCAAGCTGTGGTTAACTGGCCCCAACCCTCTTCTGTGAAGGAGTTGCAATGCTTTCTGGGGTTCGCCAACTTTTACCGCAGATTTATACGGAATTTCAGCATTATCGTGGCTCCCCTCACATCCCTTCTCCAGGGAGGGGGGAAGAAGTTCAGATGGTCTCCCGAGTGCACTTCTGCGTTTGAGCGGCTGAAAGAGAGGTTCACCACAGCTCCCATTCTTCACCACCCTAATCCAGAGAGTGAGTTTATCGTGGAGGTGGATGCTTCTAACACAGGAGTAGGTGCGATTCTTTCACAACGACATGGCAACCCGGCCAAGATGTTCCCCTGTGCGTTTCATTCTCGCAAACTCAACTCAGCAGAACGTAATTATGATGTGGGCGATCGCGAACTCCTGGCGATGAAGGCAGCCTTTGAAGAGTGGAGGCACTGGTTGGAGGGCGCGCGCCAGCCTTTCACTGTCCTCACGGACCACAGGAATCTGGAGTACATCAGATCCGCCAAGCGTTTGAATGCGCGTCAAGCTCGCTGGTCCTTGTTCTTCTCCAGATTCAACTTCAAAATCACTTACAGACCAGGGTCTAAGAACGGAAAGGCTGACGCTCTCTCTCGCCTGTTTGATAGTCCCCATGAACCATCCAAGCCCGAGTCTATTCTTCCCTCCACACTAATTGTGGCACCCATGCAATGGGATATAATCGCTGAGGTAACTGCTTCACAGCAAGATCACGCTGCCCCACCAGAATGCCCTGCAGATCGCCTCTATGTTCCCCTCGAGCTTCGCCATCGTGTCCTCCAATGGGTTCACTGCGCTCCCAGTGCGGGCCATCCTGGTATCACGGCTACCACTCAGCTTGTCTCTAACCAGTTCTGGTGGCCCACTTTGCAAGCCGACGTCATCACTCTCATCCACCAATGCGTAATTTGCAACACCGTCAAATCCTCTCATCTCAAGCCTGCTGGTCTGTTACAACCTCTGCCCGTCCCACATTGCCGTGGACTTCGTCACCGATCTGCCCCGGTCCCAGGGGTTCACTACCATTCTATCAGTGGTTGATCGCTTTTCCAAGTCATGCCGCTTCGTTCCTATGGCTGGATTGCCTACCGCCCTTCAAACAGCTGAGGCCCTCGTGAATCATGTGTTTCGTCTCTTTGGACTTCCTGATGACATTGTTTCTGACCGCGGCCCCCAGTTCACATCTAGAGTCTGGAGAGAGCTCTGCACCAAACTAAACATCAACGTAAGCCTCACGTCAGGTTACCACCCTCAGGCCAACGGTCAAGTGGAGCGGCTCAACCAGGACCTCATCCGTTTTCTGCGCACCTATTGCCATCAGAATCAACACGACTGGAGTCGCTTCTTGGTCTGGGCAGAGTACGCCCAGAATTCTCTGGTGAAACCAGCTACAGGATTAACCCCATTTCAGTGTGTTCTAGGCTTTCAACCCCCGCTCTTCCCATGGGCTGGTGAGCCATCCGATCTCCCCGCAGTGGACGCATGGCTACGGCGCAGCGAGGCTACCTGGAACTCCGCCCACGTCCACTTACAGCGCGCTATCCGCCACTATCAGCAGCACGCAGATCGGAGAAGGCGCAGCGGACCTCAATACAGGCCTGGCCAGTGGGTGTGGCTCTCCACCAGGGATCTCCGTCTTAAGCTTCCCTGCAGAAAACTCTCCCCCCGGTTCATCGGGCCATTCGAAATTCTCCGCCAAATCACTCCTGTCTCTTTTCATTTGGCTCTACCTGCTCATTACCGCATCTCACCCACCTTTCATGTGTCTCTTTTCAGACCCGCTACTACTCCCAGGAGAGAGGTGGTCGAGGAGGAGGTCACTCCAGTGCAGGCTCCCCCCATTGAGGTCGGCGGCGCAGTGGCATACCGGGTGCGAATGGTCCTGGATTCCAGATGCCGCGGCGGGGTACTACAATATCTCATTGACTGGGAGGGATACGGCCCCGAAGAACGCTCCTGGGTGAGGTCTCAGGATATTCTAGACCCCTCGTTACTCTCCACTTTCCATCAAGACCACCCAGATCGACCCGCACCAAGACCCCGTGGAAGACCCAGTCGTCGGCCAGGTCCTCGCTTCCGGAGCCGCTCGCAGGGGGGGGCTCTGTCACGGAGCGCTCTGCTACGCCTCCCGATGGTTTCATCCGCTCCCTCTCCCCAGACTTTTAAGAACTACACTTCCCATCTTCCCCTCTGTCATTATCTAGCTCCATCCCTGCCTGGTTTACCTGATTATCCTCATCACTGTCACCTGTTCATCATTATCTCCCCTATATCTGGACTGCCCCATTCATTGTTACTTTGCGAAGTGTTGTTCTGCTCTGCTGACATTACCAAGCGTTATTCCCTGATCCCCATTATTCTCTGGACCTTAGATCTCTGCCTGGACTCTAGACCCTGTGATTCTTTGCTGCCTGCCCTGACCCTTGCCTGTGTCTGACTACGAGTACTGGATTGCCCCTTTATCTGTGCCTGCCCTTGTTTATGTCTGCTTCTCTCTGTTTGATCATATGTGTGAATAAACTACTGCAAATGGATCCAAACGCCTCTGCCTCCATATTACAGTGTCTCCATCTTGTACATGTTCCCCTCTTGCTCATGTCAAGCTCCTAACCCAGAACAAAATCACTCTCAATATCCAAACTTCTGCAGGGGAAGACGCATATATACCATTTTCTTCCTCTGGAGTCCATAAAGCGAATTCTGTCCATTATCCACTGAAATTTCAGGGAGGAACACAAACAGTTATCTCTTTCTCTAATCTCCAAAACTCAGTCTCTTGTTTCCATGGTCCTTGCTTCATAAAACTGTGCAATAAAAGGCTTTTAACCTCCGTTCCAAGTGCTACACCTGGCTCTGAGCTATAAATCTAAAGGAGACAGTGAATTAAAGAAGCCACAATGAGAATACAGCTAGTTTAATGTTGTAGAGCAGAGAGAGAGAGAGAGAGAGAGGAGACAGTGTAGGAGGGCCGGCCAGTTAGAAAATGAAGGATCTTTTACATTGACATTCAGCTTGAGTGGTTGTGGACATATCACATGTCTTGTCTTCAAATGTTACATTGTGCCCGGCAGAGAAATCGTCCTTGTCTCTCTACAAACATTTACTATGCTGATAACAGATGTGCCAGCTCTATCTCTTATCTATCTGTGTGCCAGTTTTCAAATTTGGACTCTATTTTCAATCAACTTTGGGCTCATGCTCCCATGGCCCAATCCTTACCCTAAACCCTAACCTTAACCTGACGTAACCCTAACCTTAACCCTACAATAAACAATTAATGCTACCCATAAACATACCTATACCTTAACCTCAGTAGTAGCAAATGTGAATCTTGTGAGAATTTTGCAGAACAACATGTAGTTACAAATAAGTTTTGTATATACTGTACTTCAATGTCAGTAAATTATAGTTAAAGATACCTAATAGAAAGTCGGACCAGAAGTTTAACATGAACATCAACATATTTGGTATTAGACATTGTGTAGTTGGGACTTAAAACCTTACAAATTACCATGAAACTGGAGGTGTGTCCCAAACCACATACTTGGGCACTATTCTACGCCATTTTGTAGTGTACAGTAAGTAGTGCAAGTAGTATGTTCATACTAAAAATGGTACAAAAAGAAGGGGACCCCTGTTGAAGCCACAAATGTTATAAATGTTCCTAAATGTAATAAAGGCCCTTAATGTAATAAAGTATGGTCATACATGTAATAAAGGCCCTAAATGTTATAAGCATATGGTCCTTAATGTAAAGGCCCTTTTTGTAATAATAGGTTTGTCCTAAATGTAAAAAAAAAAACTCTATATATAGAGTTAAATATAATTTAATTGGGTCGTAAATGTAAGAAAGGCCCTAAAAGTAATACAATTTAGTTCCAAATGTTTTAACAGTCCTAATAAAAAATGTGGTCCTAAATGTAAAAAATTTAAATCTAAATGTAATAAAGGCCCTAAATGTTATATTTTTTGTGTCCTAAATGTAATAAAATGCCAACATGTAATAAAATGTGGTCCTAAATATAATAACACTTGGTTCTAAATGTAATAAAGCCCCAAAAAATAATACAACTATGTTCAAAATGTTATAAAGTCCCTAAATGTAATAAAAATGTGGTCCTAAATGATACAAATGCCATAAATGTAATAAAGGCCTTACTTGTCATAAAATGAGGGCCTAAATATAATAACCTTTGGTCCTAAACATAATAACATTTGGTTCCAAATGTAATGAAAGCCCTAAATTTAATACAAATTTGGTTCTAAATGCAACAAAATGTCATAAATGTAATGACAAATGGTTCTTAATGTAATAAAAGCCCTAAATGTAATCCATTTTGGTCCTAAATGTAATAATCTTTGGTACTAAATATAATTCAGTTTAGTCCTAAATGTAATAAAGGCCCTAAACTTAATACAAATTTGGTTCTAAATGTAACAAATGTCATAAATGTAGTAACATATGGTCCTTAATGTAATAAAGGCCCTAAATGTAATAATATTAGGTGCTAAATGTAATAAAGGCCCCCTCTGGTGGTTCCATTGAGCATTTTGTGCCTTCAATGTGGGACACGTTGCCTTCAATGTGAGATGTTTCACAACATTTCACCACCCGAACATTGAAATAAAACATTTTGCCACTTAAATATAGGACAATAGGTGTCCCATACAATTTCAGCGTAGTTGGCAACACTATGTTTAGCCCACTTTATTGTCTGCCAAGTGAAAATCATTCATCTGAGTAAGTAATGGCACACCTTTCCTCAAGCTGAATTATTTGAGGCATAAAAATTGTGCAGGATGTTTTAGGTTTCATAATTAAGGTTAGAGGTTTGTTTAAATCCATGTCAGGGCACCACCAATTAACATTGATGTAAAAAAAGATATAATGAAAGTTAAGAATAATGCAGAGAGAATGAAATATAAGGTGAAAATACATCTTTATAAGACATTATTCCAAGTGTCATATCTTTGTCTATTATCGCCGATAATCAAATCCCATCGCAAACATAGAGGTAATTTATTTCACGGCAACAAAATCCTTGCAGTGTCAAAGCAAGACAGACTGTGATAATTATTCTGAGGCTCCTTCACCTGTGACAGGCAGCTTAAGAGGGCCCCAAATATCCGCAAAGCAATCGTTTCGAAATGCTTGCTGCCTCTCGGTTACCATAATGGCTGCCTCGCTACAATCTGCCCCCTTAATCCCCAGCCCTGTTCGCTTGAGACACCTCTGACAGTTGCAGCTGATGCCTTGGCAAGAAGCTTCATTTCCATCCCTTCAAACAACTAGCAAGCACCCTCCATCCAAATGAACTCCTTTTGCTTGGGCGTAGGATCCCTCCCCTGCCCTCTTCCTCCCTAAAACCAGTAAGCCTTGCTTGCTCAAGGGTGAAAATTAAACTCCTATTGTAGACTACTTATTACAAATTGTATAAGCCCCTTCAATCTTCTTGGTAAGTCAGGTGCCAGTGACTACATTTGCATTTTCTCAAGCGAGGGAAAGAAGGAAGCTTTTTTCAGAAACTGTCAACTTGAACGCCTTTGGTAGCATGCAACCATTACCAATATGGTAAATTTTTGTGGTTAAAGAATATAATATACTATTAGTTGTATGAAATTGTAATGTGATTTACGACACCAAGGATCATATTTAGTGGAGAATAAGTTGAAAACCCCTTTTCTCAAAGTTTGAGAAGTGTATCCTCTTTCAATTACATTTTTCAAATGTTTTACTAAGTACAAGCTGGTTGGAGCACTTTCAGTGGAAGCGTACCTCCTCAAGGGGATATAATAAGTATTTTCCCATCAAAATACATTTCTTAATTATACTTGACTTATTCCATCTTCTTTGTTCACAACGTTGACATTTATAATCAATGCAAGGGTAAATAACTCTGTAAAGCAGTCAATGGAAAGGAGGAGGCGAGAACCGGCTTGACGACAATATTTTAATATAAAACTGAAGCAAAATACAAAACACATGACGGAAATGTCCGTAAACTATCACTCTCTCCCGCACAATCCTCTGCAGTCGCCTTTATCCCTCTCGGAGGCTTGATTAGCCTGATAAGGGACCGGTGTGTAGAATCACGTCCCGGCCCCGCCCTCCACCCTGTCATAAACTCATATATCCAATCAAATGTCGCTATGCAACTAATAATGTCTGTGATTAGCCACTGGCTGGTAAATGTTTAGATTTCATTTCACTGCATGATAAGAGTAAAAGTTTGGTTTGACTTGTTCCGTGTAATGTACATCCAAAGACGAGATCCACGCAGTCAATTTGTCATGAAAAATGTCTTTTTGAATACCTTTTCTGTTCGTTAAAATCAGTTATTGTTCAAAAACAACAAAAATCGAAAAACAAATATTCTAATCACATATAGCACAGATGTGGTAAAGACAATGTGCAACTTCACTTATTAAGCTGCATGCTTTCCCGCGTTTACATGAGACTTGAAATCAACGATTTATTCTCTGCTTTTGACACCAAAACATAAACAGATGTGCACAACACTTGCTCACATTGGATAAGCCAGTAAGAATGCCGGTGTATAATGTATGACGTGGAAATGGGCAAAAATCTACGTGTGGCGATCGGTTTATGCTTAAACCGTTTATGACCATACCTGATAAAAGAAAGTCATTAGGTCATGGTTGGGGCTATCAAAATTATTATTTTTGCAATTCCATTTGGTGATTTGGTGCAGAAATCACATCAGCTTTAAAACAATAAAATGACCCAAAGATTATGTGTGGTGACAGTAGCCATGTTGATATACAACAGTGTCAACCTAAAAAAAGTATATTATACTTCAGCCACTGCTCAGAGCAGAAATATTAGCCTAGACGTGCACAGGCAGACAACAAGTGATTGAATGTCCACAGTGATCCAAGAGAGCCTTCGAAAGTAGGACAGATGAAACCCAAACCCTGACTAAAAGACAACGGTGCTTGTTAGTTTAGAGGAAAATACGATCACATAAAATGAGAGCGCCACTGCTACTCTAAGTCATACGTACTTTTTTTTTTCTTCTGCTATTCTTGGAGAGGGTTCCAGGAAGCTGTGAGTTTCATCCTGAACAAGCCCTTTTTTGTGTTCATGGTGCCCTGAATTCCAATAAAGGTCAACAAGAGAGCGAGCCAGATATACCGGAGTCTCCTCTGTTTTTTACTTTTAACAGTCACAAAGAGGCTCTATGGTTTCATACGGTGCATTTGATTGGTTAGTTGAGGCTGGATTTGATATGATGTAAGCCATGCATGTTAATAAAACATACTGTTTGGCTTTCCTTGTATGAAATACAAACCTCAAATGGTGTCTATTGAATATTTCAGTTGAGCAATGAGATTAAATGGGGATCAAATGGAGACTTGCCTGTGTTAAGTGTAAACCCAAAATGTATGTATAAAATGGATATGTAAAATGCACTGTAAGATGCTTTGGATAAAAGCATATGCCAAATGCATAAATGTAATGTAATATACTGTACATAACTCACTGAGCAATTTATTAGGAACACTATGGTCCTAAGAAATTGCCAGACGTGGTCTTCTGTTTTTGTAGCCCATCCGCCTCAAGGTTCAACATGTTGTGCATTCTGAGATGCTATTCTGCTCACTTACAATTGTACAGAGTGGTTATCTGAGTTACCATAGCCTTTGTGTCAGCTCAAACCATTCTCCGTTGACCTCTCTCATCAACAAGGTCTGTCAAAAACAGAAATGTCAATCAATGGATGGTTTTTGTTTTTGGCACAATTCTGAGTAAATTTTAGAGACTGTTGTGTGTGAAAATCCCAGGAGATCAGCAGTAACAGAAATACTCAAACCAGCCTGTCTGGCACCAACAATCATGCCACAGCCCAAATCACTGAGATCACATTTTTTCCCCATTCTGATTTTTTATGTGAAAAATAATGACCCGTATCTGCATGATTTTATTTAATGCACTGCTGCAACATGATTGGCTGATTAGATAATTGCATGAATATGTAGATGTATAGGTGTTCCTAATAACATGCTCAGTGAGTGTATATAAGTGATGTGCTGGCGTGGTCGATTAGACGGGGCGAATACTAACATTATTATATTGTTAGTGGTGGTGGTTTTAATAGAAAATGCAATTCTCAAGTTAAATGAGAGATGCCACTTCTTGGAGAGCATTTTTGCATGATGATAGCTTCAGCACAGTCAGCACAGAAAACCCCTCTGCAAGAAGTTTAGTCTCTTTAAAATTTTAGGTTTAGTCTTTTTATGCACCTCTGCTGTTTCAGCCATCAAAGCTGTACAAATCACTGTCACACATTAATTCCTCTACTGTGAGTAATGCTCCCATATTTTTGAGGTGTTGTGGAGAGAGTAAAGTATTTTGCTGATTCTATCTGACAATGCTTAAATACACAATACATAATTGAGGTAAAAAAGGTTTAATCTGCCAGATGTTGTTTACTGCAATCTTGCAGTTATGCACTTTTCAATGCGCAGCGATGATTGCCCTGAAGTATTTCGGTTATACTGAAGCATGTCATTCTGCATTCAGGAATGTTTTTTTGCTGCTCTGTAATGGAGCTTTTCTGATTTCTTTGATAATTGTGTTCAATAAGTGGTTATAGTTATAGTCATGTGGAACCAAGGAATTTTAGTATAATACAGTATATATATATATGTGGATTTTAAAAGAAATGTCTGATACAAAATTCATATTTGATTGAAACATAAGGGTCGATGATGTGATGTATTTAGTTTTAGTTTCATTCTGAGAAATATATATATAAATATTTCCTTCTGGGCACCCATGATTGATTATATTATTGGGCACACACATATTCAAAGTCTTGATGCCATATAAACTGGAGCAGAGCCCAGAGAGAATTCTTGACAACAGAATAAGTGGGTGTATATGTGAGGTTTTTTTTTTTACGTGTCTGCAAACCCAAGCCACCATGAGTGTGAGCACATGAGCTCTAAATGTGATGGACACTTCTTTTTATACCGGGTGAAAAGGCTCTGTAATGAACATCCTGTATCGTACTGAAATTTCAAATAACTTGAACTGCACAAAAGAGTACCTGCCAACCTCTTCGTCAGCGTACTGCTGAGGGGCAAAGTAGAGACAACATCCCTCTCTCTTTCTGTCTTCTCTGACCCTCGTCCACCCCATGTAACACTGTCATTCTTTTGCACTAAGACCTAAATTAATGCTGCAATTAATATACTGATGTGTCTACATTATCCTGCTTGCCAACACATCTACCGTTCTGTTTATTTCATTGTGGCTACACCGGATGCGGGCAGTGTGTCAAAACAAAACTCAACAAAACTAGATTGCTCCCATATAATCAATGAAGCTGTCTCACTTCATTTTTACTGTATCCACACCGATGTTTAAATGAAACCTGTCGGCCTCTATTAATCGCTAGCTTTCACTCAATCCCTGATCACCAGTTTCATATCATAACACTGGCATGCAAATATGGGTTGTTTCTTTCGCTTGTTTGCATGCCCTAACGATTCAATTACAATTATATTCACCATATTAGCAGATTAGCATACAAGCTGACCTTCCCTGGAGTCTTGCCAAAACAGAGAGCGGCTCTTGTCTTTTCCCTGTTGCCAACACTGGGGCATGTGTTTCTCCATTGGTTCACACACTCATGCACCAGTGACATGTGGCCAACAATTCTTTAGAAATTTTAATCCAATGTAAATTCATGTTCAATTTGATGTTTATTCAATTAAAGCCTTATTTGCATACTCGTAACACAAAGCATATACAGTGCATTATTTTAAACAAAAAATATTAATGTAGAAAACAAAATTAGTCTGCATAGCCCATTAAAGAACAGAGAGTGAGTTTTGCTTTCCCTCACAAAAGTTTTTCTATTGTTTTTAATAACTTAATAATCGAAGAAAACTGAAACTACACTAATAATAATCCTGAAAAATGTTTTTTTTTAGAAAATGGTTAATACAGTTGATTTACAATTAAAAAAAAGGTTAATTTGTGGTGCAAGTAACATGGTTCTTACACAAAAATACAAAATGGCCTTACAAAAATTCACCATGCTTTCACTATAGTAATACTGCAGTAACAACGACTGTATTAACCATATTATTTGGTAAGAACCATGGCTTTAAAATAACATAGTACAGTAAATTTACCACACATGTGCCATGGTTTTACTATAGTAAATATGCCCGTGACAAGCCGGAGTTTAGCACCACACCATCAGAATTGTACTTTTTCAGGGATCTCCTTCGCCCTGTATCTTCCTGCAAGAAAAGCGTATCCTTATGCTTGTGGGTTGCAAGTTTGTTTACATTGTAATTTTTCTGACTGTGTTAAACAAACTGATGGGGCATGGCCCGAGGCGGCAGGTTTGCGGCAGGGCAGGATCTGAGAGATCGCCTCCTTCTGTTTCTTCACCGCGGAGAACTGCTGGGTAACGTCCTCGACGGTGTCGCCGAAGAGGCCGAACTGGGAGACTATGGCGTCGAGAAAGCGAGTCTTGTCGGTCTCACGCGTCTCGACCTAGTTCAGGCACAGGTGTCGTTCCTGGACCACGAGGGTGGCCATTGCCTGCCCGAGTGACTGCGCTGTGACCTTCGTGGCTCTGAGGGCGATGTCGGTCGCTGAGCGCAGTTCCTGCAGCACGTTGGGATCAGGGCTACCCACGTGCAATTCTTTGAACGCCTTGGCCTGGTGGACCTGCAGGAGGGCCATGGCATGCAGGGTGGAAGCGGCCTGTCCGGCGGTGCTGTAGGCCTTCGCTGTCAGCGAGGATGTTGTCCTACAGGCCTTGGAGGGGAGTACAGGGCGACCCTGCCAGGTGGTAGGGTTTCCGGGGCATAGGTGAAGCACAACAGCCCTATCCACCGGGGAAATCGTTGTGTATCCGTGGACTGCTCCGCCATCGAGGGTAGCGAGATCGGATGAGCGAGCAGCTTTGTGACGAGAGGTGAAAGGCACTCTCCACAGCGACGTCAGCTCATTGTGCACCTCCGGGAAAATCGGGACTGGGGGGGGGGTGTGGCCGTGAGCGGCGCCCAGACCCCAGGAACCAGTCATCCAACCGTGATGGCTGTGGGGAGGACGGAGGGTTCCAGTCCAAGCCCACGCTGGCGGCAGCCCGGTAAAGCATGTCGGCATCAGTCTGAGCGTCAGCCTCAGCCTGGGGGTGCTGGCCCGAAGGCAGCAGCCCAGTGGAGTCATCCGCGTCAGACGCCGCGCTCTCCATCTGCTTCGAGCTCTAGAGGATAGGCAGGCTGGCTGTGAGGCGAGCCACTGTTGCCTCGAGCACGGACGGGAGTCAACGAGCGTGCCGGGGAATGGGTGATCCTCGGGTCTCTGGTACCCGACGGAGCCGCACCCGCTGCCATCCCCAGATCGCTTCCAGCGCCATTCGCACCATCCTCAATCCCGTGGGAAGACGGAGCAATGCGAGGGGCGGCTGGAGTGGCTCGTTCTCGGTTGAAAATTAGCCGCGACCGCAACATTGTCATGGTCATGTTCTCGCAGTGAGAACATGAGCCATCCACAAATGCAGCCACGGTGTGATCGCTACCCAGACACACGAGACAACGCCTGTGGCCGTCTGAAGCGGAAAGCACTCTACTGCATCCAGGAACTACACAGCGGCGGAACGGCATCTTTATAAAGACGCATCCTGAAAAGGACGTTCAACGCTCGCTGTGTTTCCTCTTTTAAGAAAACTCTTTCGAGTTTTGTCTGCGCTGTCGAAGCGCCCAGAGGCAACAATGCACAGCCGTGCACAGGAAAGGAGAAAGCCGCTGTTATGTACCGTCAGATCCAACAGCATGCAGATCGTCAGAGGAATAAATGGGAACTTGGTGTGTGTGTAACTCGCAGCAGACTGCATACATGACCACTGGCTCCGAATAAATTTTCTGAATGAACTCTAGTATTTGCCTCACCTTTTACCTGTATGTCCGGGGGCGGGGTATGCAAATACTAGCTGCCAACTTCTCATTGGCTTTTTTTCATAGATCAGAGGTATATTCGGTGCTCAAGTGAGACCCCTAGTGTCGCTTCTTCTACACAACGCGGAGAGAGCGACAGAAGGGGAACTATTGTTAGAGACTGAAAACCTTTGCAAGGTAACACAAACCTATTGTGAGGGATTGTAAAACTTACTGTGAGGGAGCACAGAACTATTCTGAGGGAACTCAAAACTTTTTGCAAGGTAGCACAAAACTATTTTGTGGTAACGTGAAAGTTATTGCCAGCGTCTGCAAAACTATTGTGAGTGAACTCAAAACATATTGCAAGGGCGCACAAAACTATTCAGAAATGACGCAAAACTTATTTCAGGGAATGCAGAACTTATTGTGAGGTGTCACAAAAATATTGTGATGGAACGCAAAACTTATTGCAAGGGAACACAAAACTATTGAGAGGTAATGCAGACATTATTGCAAGGGAGCGCAAAATTATATCCGAAAATAAATTCCCTCCCTGTCATCTAAGGCAGTGTTTCCCAACCACTGTGCTGCGGCACACTAGTATGCCACGAAAGATTGTCAGGTGTGCCGTGGAAAATTAACAAATTCCACAAAATAAATAAATGCATGAAAAAAAAAATATAATTTCAGGAATCCAAACTCCTCACCTTTCAGAGAAATTCACCATTTTGAAACCATAATCGGTCACATTTGTGATTGTGAAGAGCAATGATTACTGTGCATAAGTGAGTGATATTCTTACGTGATATTTATAAGGGTCTGTGGCAGAGCGGAGGGCGGGGCCGGGTCGTGATCATACACATCCGGTCCCTTATCAGGCTAATCAAGCCTCGGAGAGGGATAAAGGCCGATGCGAGACGGTGGTGCGAGGAGAGAGAGATAGTTTATGGACATGTTAAGTTTTATATTAAAATATTATTTGAATCGTCAAGCCGGTTCTCGCCTCCTCCTTTCCATTGACTGCTTTACACTGGTGCCGAAAACTCGGGAAGGAGGAGGGATACGCCGTAGTAGAATTCTCGCCACTACCGTCCACCCCAACGGAGCAGCCACGGCCATCTGCCGGGGGACGAGGAGCGGGCCGCCTGGAAGAGGATGACGGCCGCCGACCGCGAGGGGAGAACGCTGTGGGGCGTTCCGTCCACCAGGGGCTGGAGGACTGCCTCCGATCCACCTGGAGAGGCACGGCTGTCGTCTGTTAGAGGGTGGAGGAGTGGCCGAGGAACAAGATACGGCGTATCGGAGAACTGGCAAGTAAGTTTTTATTTCTCTCTCTCCTCTCTCTCTCTCACTGCCACTCCGTGTTGGCCTTTTCCCTCTCATTTAAATTTTACAGTGTTAATTTTGTTTTTTGGGGGGGGGGGATTACAGGAAGTACCCCCCCTATTTAATTATTTCAGTTTCCCTCCCCTTGTCCCCTCCCTCGTCCAGGTAGACAGGAATGACCTGCCGGCAGACGGGGCAATAGCCACGCCCCTCCCCAGGTAAAGAGGGGCGGGGGGGTGTACGTCATGCCGGGGACTCCCCTGCCTGAGAGAACGAGGGAGGAATGTGGCAGGGCCGGGTCGTGATCATACACACCCGGTCCCTTATCAGGCTAATCAAGCCTCGGAGAGGGTATAAAAACGAGTCATTTTATTACTTTGTGCAATCAAAGCAACTGCAGGCTTTTTTCTCTCTTCCAAATACATGTTTTCAATGTTTATTGTGCACACCTCCTGCTATTTTACGTGGCAAACTCATAAAATCACTCCTCTGTGACGCTTTCTGCAACTCTTGTCATGTGGAGGGCAATGCTTTTCTGATAAAAGCCATGTGCAGCAGTTTAAATAGGCTACTGTAGGAAAATGATACCGTAGATCTGAAGTCAGTAGATTTGTAGCCATGCAAGTTTTAATATAGAAGGTAAGGACGTTATTGAAACTCACTATTATTGTTGTCTTTTTGCATGAAAAATAATGCTCAGATGGAAAGAAGACTATAGATCTGCTTTGTTCTTGTAATGCTTAAACACTATAAAGTCTCTTGGTAGATTTCGGTCATGAAGGACTCAAAATGATTCACTGACTCACTCATGGCACATAAGATGCTCATTTGTCACCACCTAGTGACATTTCTAGAAGGGGTCACTGAACTAATCAGTTAATAAAATTGAACAAATTTGTGAAACAGAAGCAAGCCTCACCAAAATACAATTGTAAAGTTGAATAAGCTTGTGACTTGTTTTTATTTTATTTTATGCATAGCTGTTCTTGACAAGGAAAAATATTGACGATGGGGATAGTGGTGTGCCGTATAATTTTTTAGTCGTAAAATGTGTGCTGTGGCAGAAAAAAAAGGTTGGGAAACACATCTAATTAATTAATCTCCATTAACTTTGTAATATTTGTATTTTTTTTTTTTTTTGAGGATACACTGCCTCCCCTCCCTCCTCGGAGAAAACACCAGTGAGACACACACACACACACACACACACACACACACACACACTCTCACACACACACAGACACACGCACACACACTCTCACACACACACAGACACACGACACACACTCACACACACACACACACACACACACACACACAGACACACGCACACTCTCACACACACACACAGACACACACACGCACACACACTCTCACACACACACAAACAGACACACACACACACGCACACACACTCTCACACACACACACACACACACACACACACACACACACACACACACACACACACAGGGCTACGGAAAGTGTACCCAGTGATTAATATCATACCACATCAACCAGCACCATTCATATTTAATTTTGATTTACTGCAAATGAGAAAATATTTCAAAGATCTCATTGAAAAATTAACGCATGCAGAGACAGTACATTTCACCCAGCTGTGGCAGCCATGAGATGTGTGGGAGGAGTGTGCGAGTGTGTGTATCTGAACAAAAGGCAGATTACTCCATACCTTATGGAGAGGTCTGGTTTATGTCCTTATGTCTTTTATCTCCCCCACGCTCTTTTTTTCTCAACATGAATATGTGGATTTTTTTCTCAGGTCATCCATCAGGCTGTGGTGAATATGTGAGAACAGAGATGATGTTGAACATGACACAAGAGCGTGCCAAGTTGCTTAAAAGAACCAGCAAGATATGAAATATGAAGTATAAATACTTGGATAATAGTCAAGCCAAAGGATAAACTGTATAGAGACATTAATTCAATGCATTTTTATGATCTAATTCAACAAACAAAATCCTCAGACAGATTTGTTGCAACAAGCGGTTGACCGCAATGGGGTTTTTACTGGCTGATAACGATACCAATATCTAGAGTAGGGTGGCCGATAATGCTTATTTATACAACAGATAGTTGTGGTTTTCTGATCTGAATGGACAATTGGTGTTCCAAACTTGCTGATGTTCGATAAAACAGCACTGGAGATGCAGTCAACAGAAATGTATATTTGTATATCCACCCGCTAATGCAGAGGGCCATAAACCTAACCTTCAATGGAGTAAAAATGTAATATTAGAGTGAAAATTCAACCTTGGAATCATGCTGAAAATTATGCAAACGTGATTATTTTCTGGTTTCCATGGAAATAGAACCTGTGTCTTGGAAGTTCCCCGAACAAATTGCTATCAGTAGCACTAGAAGGAAATTTATTTCACTTAAATTGATGCGCTTGTCAGTAATTCAGCTAAATGGGGCTTATTCACAGACAGGCCAATGCAGAGCGACAGTGAGAGAAAGAGGAGAGAGAGGAAAAAGGTACTCGCCGGTTTTCTGATACGCTGTTGCCTGGTCCTCAGCCACTCCTCTCCAGGTGGATCGGAGGTAGTACTCCGGCCCCTGGTTGACGGAATGCCCTGCCGCATGTTGATGGATGGTAGGGGTCTCCTCCGCCCCTGGCAGTGGTTCTCAGCAGTGAGCTCCTCCCACACTTGCGGACGGCGGTCTTCTCTTTGTACTTGTGGCGTTTCAGTGGCCGGTAGGGGTCTCCTCCGCCCCGGCAGAGGTTCTCGGCAGTGAGCCTCTCTTCCCCTCGTGGTTGGCGGTCATTTCTCCGCTTTCAGATGGCCGGGCTCCTCAATCCCCCGACAGATGGCCACGGCTGCTCCTTTGGGGTGGATGGTAGAACCGAGCGGGCCGGTGGGTCGGCCGCAAAACGTGCCGAATGGGCCGCGATAAGCTAAAATGAGCCACCGTGTTATGCAGAACGGACCACAAAACAGCACCGCGATATGCAGAAAAGGACAGCGAACAAACCCCCACCCCCGCTCAACAACTTTTGGGCCTGTTGCCATGTAAAATCCTGGGCGGATTTCTCTTCCCAGTTCAGCCCTGTGTGTAGGTATAATTTCTATAGGAAATCTATTATGTGTACTTCAATTAATATGCTAAGTAATAATGTGCAGAGGTATATTTGGGAAGATATGCACTGTTTATTTGCTGTATAATTTTTTTATGATATTTTATGGGTTTGTATGATAATATTTCATATGGTATTTTTCTGTGATACAATGTTTTGTAAAGTTTTAGATGCAGGACTGTCGCTCCCTAAGCATAGATTACACAGTTTGCATAGGGCACCAAGAAAATTACCCTAGTGGGGCACCAAAAAGTCCACATTACTGAAGGACCTGATCGCAGTCATTGAGCACTCTTCCCATCAGATGATCGCCTCACGTGTGCACACCCCAGAGCAGTGGTTCTGAACCCTGTTCCTGGAGGCCCCCCAACACTACACATTTTGGTTATCTCACTAATCAAACACACCTGATTCAAATCATTAGCTTGTTAGTGGAGACTCCAAGCCCTGAATTGGGTGTGTCAGAAAAGGGAGATATACAACATGTTCAGTGCTGGGGGGCCTCCAGGAATAGGGTTGGGAACCACTGCCCCAGAGACTACATTTACGAACTTGACACATGTGTTTTACTAGAACTTTAAAAGACTCTGGAGTCCATGAGATGTTAAAAAAATATATATAATAAACTTAAAACAACAACAACAAAAAGTCTCAACACCATGACATGACACATTTCCTATGAAGACAAAACTCTGCGTGATCTGAATATTTTCACACAGAATTGTACTTTGTCCTAGTCATCTGTCACTGATAACTGCTGTCAGATGAGTTTAGCACAGCTCGAGGAGTCCATGGAGTTATGGAATGTATTTGAGGGTCAGACAGAGTGGACGATCGGGCTATCATTGTCTTGTTGAGTGTGGAGCCATTGCCACAGATCTGCTGCTTTGTTAGCACAGTTTGTCATAGGGTGTGAGACATTGTGTCTCTGTGAGAGACCCCAGCCGTCTGGCCACACTCAACCACACAACGATTTCTGAAGTGCACAGAAAAGGCAGGCGAGTGTCCTTGTTATCTTTCTTGGAGGGACACTTCGTTTATGAGCCCAGGAATTCATAGCCATTCCGAGAGGGTGACATTGTCTGATACCAAGCGACTTGAAGTCAGACAAGTAACACAATAAACACAATAAATCTCCTTCACTAATATATGTGTACAAATGTTCTCACATGTGTCCGCAGAAAAGTTTCTCACGGAAAATGATGTGTACAAGTGTGTATACACATGAATTCGTTCTTTTCCTTGTTTTATTGTAAAGATTGTTATAAAGGATGTACTTTGGCTGACGATTGAACATGGTAATTCAATGTGATTAATTATATTTATACCATGGTCTGTTCTAATACTCATTTATATGTTCTAATGTCTGTTTATTGTTCAAGGTCTGTTCTAATACTCATTTCTGATTGGCTGCATTGATGCATACAGTTCAAACCGTTAATACACAGGTAGTTCCAGTCAGTTTTAATCACCGTTCTATATTAATGCGCCTTCTCTGCTGTCCCCCGTAATGACACAATGCAAGAGTTTTATGCCTCTGTTCAGATGAAGTCCGGATGCGAATATAGATTCAGAGCTGGGATTAACCATCACATCACAAAACAACATCACTAAGTCATGCAGTGTCATCTTTAAATCAACTGTGAAGCTACAGGAAACACAAACAAAACAACAGTGATCATCAGTCCCGTATTACTCACCCAAAGTGTTTGTTAGGAAAGTATGGTTTGACATTCAGCTGTTTTGCACAGAAGTAGAAAAAGGTAACCAGTACTCATCAAATGCATCTTTTGCTTTCCAACAAGACGAGGCAAGACAATGTATGTTGTAATATCATAAATATTAATCTAAAATGGCTGTCCTACTCAACATGTGTGCCTATAACCTCTAGAGGGCGCCTCGCGATCACATGTCACTGACTAAAGCTCTGAATGGAGATTGTTTCATAACACGCAGCCTTTTGCTGTTTTGAAATCGAGCATCGCCACATCGCAATTTTATTTTGAATGCAATTAATCTTGCAGTCTTAATGGACACCATATGGATGTCTCAGAGGTCTCCTCATCATGAACAGTAAGTGCAACTTTTACAACAGTCACATCAGCAACGCTGCTTTTCCTCATTAATGTGAAAATTACTACAAATAGTAGTTGAATATTACATATTCTCATGAGTTCCAACCCTTCTACATTATGTGACTATTAGTATTCTGAAATGAGTATTTCAATTCATAGTTTTAAAAGAGTGTTTGGTCTCCACAAAATAACATTATCGTAACAGGGCCGGACTGGTAATCTGGCATATCGGCATTGTCCCGATGGGCCGACACATTTTGGGGCCAATCAGTGGCGTAAAGCTAAAATGATCCATCGCGTTATGCAGAACAGACCACAAAACGGCGGTGCGACATGCAGAAAAGGACAGCGGACCCCATCTTAACAAGTTTTGGGCCAGTTGTCATGTAAAATCAAGGGGCGATTTCTCTTCCCAGTCCAGCCCTGTTTCGTACTATATATTTGTCTAATTTATAACGGACAGAACACTAGATCTAACAACCTGTAGATAAAGTTAACTGTTATTTTTTATTCTTCATGTCAAAATTTGCACTGGATTAGTTATTGGCAGCTTTACCCATTCTCGTCTGTTTTCATATTGAGCCATAATTGAGTGTAATTAAGAAGTGTGAGATTAATTAGAAGACAATCTATTTTCATTTTCCAAAGGAACAGTAGCACAATGTGTGTAGATTCCCAGAGTACAATCCTGATATAAAAAAAAAATGAATGAGGCAAATTGTGGATGAGGATTGTCAGTGAAACGCACCAATGTCAGCTCCCGTCCTCCAATCACATCCGTAGCATTTTCGTTAAGCCTTAATTAACCTGATTTTACTAATAGTACCACTAAATTCACAAAAGAAACAAAGAAATTCAGGCTTTCTATTCAAAATAGAAAAGGTGTCACAAAAGCTGTCTAATATTTTTGCAGGCATGGATTGTATGTGTGCACACTTCACTTTGTTTATTGAAGATAGTTTTAGTTTGTTTAATTTATCTATAATGACTCAGCTGCAGTTTTTGTATATTGATAATGATACAAAACTTCCTGTAGAAAACTTAATGGCATTTGTCTGGCTGATACTGGAGCTATTGGGTGGTCTGGGTGGTATGAAATGCTATGCTTCTACTATAGGTTTTTGAGTGTTTTTAGCATGTTGCATCATGGTTGCTATGTTGTTCTAGGTGGTTGCTATGGCATTAGGAGGGTTTTTTTAACATCTGAAGGAAATGTGAGTGGTGCTTGCCATGATATGAGGTTGATGTGGGTGGTTGCTAGGGTGTTTGCTATACAGTTGCTAAGATTTTCTACCTCTGAAAAGCATTACTGTTTGGTTGTAAGGGTGTTATTGGTGGAGTATTGTCAATTCGAAAGAGTCTTTTATCTGCTGCTAGGTATTAATAGTAACCCTTACAAAAAATCAAGAGTTAATGGCAAATTCACCACTGATTTATTTTCACATGCAAATGAGCTTTACGGCAAATTGTCCATTTATTGCCAAAGGTTTGCTGTAGGTTTCCGACTAACGGTGAAGAGCTGCAAACTTCTAGGAAACATGGTGAATCACAAGCTAATTTGCATGTGAAAATAATGAGTGGCAAATTTGCAGCTAGTTTGCCAGAACTATAGATTTTTTGTAAGGGAAGACTGGTTGCTAAGAAAATGTATAGCACTCCTCTCCTCAGTAAGCCACATTATTTGAGGTATCATTTATGTCCATATCACAAAGGTTACTCAGTGCCATTTTATACTTGGGTATAAGAGTTTAGAACAAACCCTTTTCCATAAGAAATAGCAATATTAGTAGTGCTATAGGGGTTTTTGTGACAATTGCAATTTTCAGTTCCATCAAGATGTACAGTGGGATCAAATGACAAGTCATGGCAAATTCCCATTTTGTGTATGATGAGTGGGTTGTATCACTCTGTCTGGACTGTCATAAAATATACTGCCTGGCCAAAAAATAAGTTGCATACTCTAATATTTCATTTGACGGCCTTTAGCTTTGACGGCATGCGTTCATCGTGGTATAGTTTCGACAAACTTATGCAACATCACAACATTTATTTCCATCCAGAATTGTATTCATTTTTTGATGTGATCTTGTATTAACAACGGGAGAGTCGAACAACTCCGTAAAGTATTCTCCAGCACATCCGAAAGACTTTCAATGGCGTTAAGGTCAGGACTTTGTGGTGGCCAATTCATGTGCGAAAATGATTCCTCATGCTCCCTGAACCACTCTTTCACTATTTGAGCCTGATGAATCTTGGCATTGTCATCCTGAAATATGCCTGTGCCATAAAGGAAGAAAAAATCCATTGATTGGATTACCTGGTCCTTCAGTATATTCAGGTAGTCAGCATTCAGTCATGTTATTGCCCCATAACATTTGCTGAGCCTAGACCTGCCCAATTGAAGCAACTCCAGATCATAACACTGCCTCCAGAGGCTTGTACAGTTGGCACTATGCATGACAGGTGCATCGCTTCATGCGCTTCCCTTCTTAAGGCCTTTTCACACCAAACACAACTAATAGGCGAATCACAGGCGATTGGCCTTTTTCCATATAAAGCAAAACACATGTTCACCATTAGCACATTCACGCCTTTACAAAAGGTGACACTAATCGACAAGCAATTTCACCCTGGAATGGTTGGTGGCTCAATGCACCTTTGAGCTAGTCCCCCCTCTGCCCATCACCGGGTAAGAAGAAATAACCACTTGACAAGTTTGCAAAACAAACAAGAAAAGAAAACAATTCTGAAGCGAGCAGACCTAAAAAATAAAAATGCATCTCTCTACTAGCTGAAGCAGTGAGTTGATGGTTCACCACTATCCTTCCAGATTTAACCAATCCAATGATGGAGTGGTGGTGGTGTAGTGGACTAAGCACATAACTGGTAATCAGAAGGATGCTGGTTTGAGCCCCACAGCCACCAACATTGTGTCCTTGAGCAAGGCACTTAACTCCAGGTTGCTCCAGGGGGATTGTCCCTGTAATAAGGGCTCTGTAAGTCGCTTTGGATAAAAGCGTCTGCCAAATGCATAAATGTAAATGTAATTCCAGTGATTTCAGCAATCTTCTTAGTTGTTTTCTTTGCTTGATACAGGCCAATAATTTGCCCCTTCTGAAACACAGTAACATCTTTTCCACAGCCACGGGATCCATCTTCCAACATGTCTGCTTAAGAAATGAGAAGCTACACACTGCATCAGTTAGGATTAAATTAATTGTTGTCAGCTGAAACATATTAATCACTGCAATAATGATCCAATCGTAAGCTCATAAGTATCTGTTTATTTAAATCCAGCAACCTTTTTGATGTTGTCCAGGCAAGTGTATATGACTGTTTTTCTTGTGCAGTTTGAAGGAAATTGTCAGAACTCTCAACCTCCCCCTGAGTGACATGATGGAAATTTAATTTTAAATAAAATATTGATTTTGATTGAAATATTGATTGAATAAAATCCTTCTTTTGCCCTCGTACAGTCAAATTTTCTACAACTTCCCTATAATTACCTGCCATTTTTTTAGACCAATGGCATTAAACATAAGCAATATCTGTGACTCCTTAAATGTTTCTAATGTCCATTTAAGGCAAGATAAAAATGCCACATAAAGAAAATTAACACTTACTTTTTCAGAATACCATGGTAATGGTGTGATCAGGGCTGAACTGGTTATCTGGCATACCGGCATATTCCCAGTCAGCCGACGCACTTTGGGCCCGATCAGGTATGGACTATATATATATATATATATATATATATATATATATATATATATATATATATATATATATACTATGGGATTCTTTAATTTAGAGTAGCTTGGAAAAAACATGGTATATGAACATGGTGATAATTTAGTTCCATGGTATATATCAAAGTATATCTAATTTCCACATAGAGAATTAAAAATGAACACAGATCAACTGCATAAAGATTTAGGCATGCTGCTAATGAAAGTATGAGGATTTTCTTTGGCCAGACAGGTTCTAACATAGTCTGGCTGCTGACCACCAGATTTTTGAACTTCCCTCTGTAGGGGTGAACACTTCTGGAACAGATTTGAGGCCTGGCAGTACAGATCTGGTCTTTGTCCAGCAATCTAGGAGAACCCATGTTGGACCAGCCAAACTCCCAGGTAACAAGCAAGCATGACAAGCTCACCGCGGTACACTAATGAAAAGTCAGAGACATTTTGTTATTCTGTGCCCCGGGATGTGTGCATAGAGTAATTTGGAGACAGCCGAGAGGTCAGGACATTGTGTTTGAGTGTCAGCACGAGTTAATGTGCCGTAATGATAATTTGAACTGAGTGACGTATCATGCTGTTTCACTGAAAGTCCGTTTGGAGTGGCATAGCTAATTATGTGGCGCATATGAGTCATATGTTTGATTTGCGTCCAGCTAGCATAACCATCCTGTTGATATCACAACATCAAAAAACTAGAAAGCCTCCCACGGCTAGCTGACGGCCTCAGCGGTTTAGTCATTGTGATTTAGGCAAGCCGAGCAAACACATAAAGTGGGTTTCGAGCAGAGACTCCTCTACGTTTTCTTGTTTGGCCTCTCAGGTTTCCTGAAGAAGTAATTAATATCCCATGAGGTCTCCACAACTAACCTAGTGATTAAAACAGCGTTTCTCAAAAGCTGTCATCAACTTGCCCCCATTGTGAACAGTTTGACCACCAATAACTAAACGTATACGTTCTTAAAGCCACTTTCAATGGTTTAGTCTCCCAGAGTGATTTTTCTTCTAAGTCTTCCCAAGGCTATATTGAATTATGTGTCTGTCAGATGTATAAGCCTCACCATATTTCCTTTTCACTGTGAGACCCCAGAGCTCAGTATCAGATTCCCTATGTGCTGGCATTTATTGCGTGCTTTTGCCCCTACTTTGTCCTCTGTGTAGTTCACTAACCAAATTCCCTGGGCTGTGGACTACATATATTGAGTGTCAAATGTTTTCACTTCCCTTCTTTATTTGTTCAAGAGAGCGTACTGATGTCCACGGTACAATCAATCAAGCAGTTAGCGCTGGAATATTATCTTCCAGGCATTTCAAAATAAAGCAAATAAATTTCCCCAGAGGGATGACAAAAGAATGAACCCGTTCTATCTATCTGTCTGTCCGTCCTTCCGTTCGTCCGTCGGTCCGTTCGTTTTTCTGTCTGTCTTTACATCTGTCCATCTGTTTGTCAGTTTGTCCATCTGTCTGTCCATCCTATCTGTCATCATTTGCATAATGAAGAATGGTTTCTAAAATCCAGAAAACAAAATCAAAATCCATGTTATTCCACTCTCAAGGCAGCTAAGGATTAGAATGTAGGAGGTTGTCTCTTCAAAAGCTCAAATAAGTGGTGTGCATTTTCCCTGCGATCATCCTCACATGCCTCATAGATTTCTGTCTATGTCATCAGCACTAAAAGAGCAGTGTAAATGGGGCTGATCGGGACTATTTTACAAATGAGGCAATTATAAGTGAAGCTTGAACTGGGATCAGCCATAGTATCGGCATGTCAATGAAACAGACAGAGACTATGAGATCATACAGTCGATTCTTTCCCTTGCCTCATGTGGTAATAGATTAAATATAGGAACCAAGTTTGATTCTGACAGTGTGATATGGATACCTCCCTTGATGCAAAATATTGATACATAGGAGTAACAGTTTTTCTCAATTGCTTTTCTCTAAACTGGAAGTGCAGTTGTCACAACTGTTTTACAGAACATCACAACTCTATTGCATGTCTGAAAAATGGAGTAACTCACCCAAAACATTTAATTCATGCTTTTATTGTGTCAGTAATTTGGCCAAAGCCAACAGGTTTTTTTTGTTTGTTTTTTTGTCATCATGTGAGCTGTACTGGTCAAAATGTTTAGATGTTTGTTCACCATGGCGGTCAACCCTGGAAATGTTTGTTATATACAAATTTCATTTTTCACACTGACTGCTTAGTGTACTAAACAAGAATGTAAGTTTTGTCTAGCTGAATGCTATTGTGTATCATACTGAGCTTTTTAGATACAGATTTCCACAGTAGGTAAAAGTTTACTGGGAAAAGTCAATACTATACAATACTGTAGTACACAGAAAAAAGGATATGCATATTTGTATGTATACAGTATTTGTATTTTTGTTGCCAAGTGTTACATGTAAACAGAAAATTCTCATTTGCATGTCCATTTTTACACATTTCTTACATGTAAATGTATATATAGTGAACAGAAAATTGCCACAAAATAACATCCATGCAAAAAAACAAAAAACAAGATTTTGATAATTGAATGGATCATTTTGCATGTGATGGCTCCAGGGCAGGACTGGATTGAGTCATTTTCGAGCCCTGAATACTCTACAAATTACTTTAAAAAGAACTAAATGTATCATAGAACATCTAGTTTACTAGTGTAACCCCCGTTCCCAGATGGAGATTGTAGTGACACAAGGGGCTTCTTTCAGGAGCCCTGGATACCTCTGAATATGAAAAAGAATTTGCATGTCCCGCCCCTGGACATACGGGTATAAAAGGTGGGATGTGCCTCTGTTCAGTCAGGTTCTGTACTGAGGAGCCAAGAACAAGGTTCAGCCATTACAGCGGCTTGGTACAGTGTTGTGGCAAGGGGGACACAACGTCTCGTTCCCTCCATCAGGGAACAGGGGTTACACTAGTAACCTAGACGTTCCCCTTCTGTCACTCACTCGACGTTGTGTCGATTCAATAGTGCCACCTACACTGACTGTGTTATATGATCTGCTAATGCTGGTGCAGCAGGCTGTAGCATGCCAAAGACACATGAGCATCAGAATGCATGTAACCCTCCACAATGCCCCACTAAGATGTCATATTTTTTTTATTAGGTTCCTGGCATCCGACCAAGGATTACCTTGAGGGATGGGAACAAGCGACGTGGCGAGCCCATGGTGATCCCATGCCAGCCGTGGGCTTTTCTACTTTATGTTTCTCCTCACAGAGTGTTAGATGGGGCCATCTAGCTATAATACGCATCAGGGAAGGTGTTCTTTTCCAGTCCTATTCTTTATGGGGAAAAAGACCCTGCGTTAACCACATCCTCCCCAGGCCAAATATGGCGACCGGGGGACAGAGGGAACTGCTGGCGGGGGAACTGCACCATGGAATACACACAGGGGTAAAAGCACACGTGTTTGCCTCACTGGAGGGGAAAGGCGAAAGCGGTACTCCGGGTCAGACGTCCCGTGTTACAGAGTTCTACATGCTTGGACCTGACAAATCACGAGACGAAACCGGCTCAACTCGGAGATTGTAAACTCCCGCAAAGGTATTGGGTTTCACCCATCCCGCTGCTCTACAGAAGTGGTCAGGGCACTGTACTGGGCAGGGTCCATGGGCTGGAGCCCAGTCAAGACCAATGGTAAGTCCGGCCCTGGATGGCTCACATGATAAAACAATGTTTAAAATTTGTGAAGAGTATGACAATTTCCGCAAGAATTAACTCATCAGTTTTGATCAGGAAGCTATGTGCATTTAGTTATTGTGCAAATTGAAGACAATTGTATTTCTTTGTATACATGTGCCAAAACATGTGCAATTTTCTCAAATGAATAAGAAATTCAAATCTGGTGTGTGCAAGTAACTAATTGTTTACAGATTTGAAAATGTTTTTAACAAAAGTATTAAAAAGTTGTGAAATGTGGGGGCCTGGGTAGCTCAGTGAGTAAAGACACTGACTAATCCCAGGGCATGCTGAGTGACTCCAGCCAGGTCTCTTAAGCAACCAAATTGCCCCTGTGCTAGGGAGGGTAGAGTCAAATGGTGTAACCTCCTCGTGATCGCTATAATGTGGTTCTCGCTCTCTGTGGGGCGCGTGATAAGTTGTGCGTGGATGCCGCGGTGGATGCGTCAAGCCTCCACATGTCTCTGCGGTAACACGCTCAACAAGTCAAGTGATAAGACACGTGGGTTGACAGTCTAAAAAGTGGAGGCAACTGAGATTCGTCCTCTGCCACCCAGAATCACTACACCACCATGGTTACTGGTTCATACTGGTTCACAGCAGTAGACCTGAAGGACGCGTACTTCTACGTTTCTATCTTGCCTCGACACCGACCCTTCCTACTGTTCACGTTCGACGGCCAAGCGTACCAGTACAAGGTCCTCCCCTTCGGCATATCCCTGTCCACTCGCGTCTTCACAAAGGTCACAGAGGCAGCCCTTTCCCCGTTAAGGGAAGTGGACATCCTCATACTCAATTACCTCGACGACTGGCTCATCCTAGCCCACTCTCAAGTGTCACTGAATTCGGCGGAGGAATTCCCTGACCAGACCCACTACGGGTACTAAAATTACTTTGTACTGGATTAGGTGCTCCACAGGATGGGCCCCTGTGTGTATTTTCCACGGAACAGTCTCCCTACAGCCCCCCGATCGCAATGTTTGTAGCAACTCCTCCCTCTCAGTAGGTAGAATCTACCACTGCGCCATTTCCACATGTGGCCTGAAAACCCAGGTGACGTATTTCGCCACACTTTACCTCCCCCCAGCCTGGGCAGGTGGTGGTCTCTGCAAGGTCTTTTCCCCCTGAAAGAATAGGAGTTGGAAAAGATGCGTGTGATAGCATTAAAATGGTCCCAGCTGCTTATAACGCTATGCAATAGAGAGAGAAAAGGCACGGCTGGCGTGGCCTGCTCCCATGCATGGCACGTCGCTTTGTTCCCTCCCTCTGGGGTGCAGGGAACCAGAAAAGTTTATTACGATTTTTATGGGGCTTTGTGGAAAGGTACATGCGGTCTGACGCAGCCTGTTGCTTTGGCACGGAACTGCCTGCCCACACGGTTCAATGCATGGCGTGATTGAATAGGGACCTCTAGTGTCGCTTCATTCGACACAACGTCAAAGTGAGCGACATACGCGGAATGTCTAGGTTACTGTTGTAACCTCTGTTCCCTGATGAAGGGAAAAAGAAAGAGATGTGGAAGACCAGATGTACAACTAAACAAGAGGATAAGAACATCAGAGTCTCTAGTTTGAGAAATAGGCCTTGCCTCACATGTCATCAGCTGACAGCTTCATTGAATTCCACTGGCTCAACACCAGTTTCATGTACAACAGTAAAGAGAAGACTCAAGGGTGCAGGTCAGAAAAGAAAGAAAAAAAGCACTTTTGAAACAGATAAACTAAAAGAAAAGGTTAGAGTGAGCAAAGAAACACAGACATTAGACAACAGATAATTGAAAAAGAGCGTTATGGATCTTGACCCCATTGAACTTTTGTGGGATCAGCTAGACTGTAAGGTGCGTGAGAAGTGCCTGACAAGACAGACACATCAATGGTAAGTGCTACAAGAAGCGTGGGGTGAAATGTCACCTGAGTATCTGGACAAACTGACAGCTGGAATTCCAAGGATCTGCAAAGCTGTCATTGCTGCACGTGGAGGATTGTTTTATGAGAACACTTTTAAAAGTTGTTTAAGAAATCTTTTTTTTTAATTGTATGCGTAATTTTTCACATTAGTCATGTCCTCACTATGCATTGTGATCAGTTGAACGCCACTTTGGTGAATAAAAGTACTCATTTCTTACCAGAAAAGCAAAATCTGTCTCATTATATTATTCAAGAATCATTATTCAAAAGTTTTTGCCACCAGTATGTATATATATATATATATATATATATATATATATATATATATATATTCCGGTTCTGGTAGAGTTCTGATTTGACGAGAGACATTCCATGAGCACTGATGTCTGACACCATCAGCACTCCGATGCTTCACTGTGTGTGTATCACTCCGCTTCTGTCCGTGCCATTATAAACTAAAGTGTAAGAGCAGTGCAGATCTGTTAAGAGCAATGGTTTGTCTTTTTATCTCTCTCTCTCTCTCTCTCTCTCATGCACACACACACACACACACACACACACACACACATCTATCTTTATTTATCCAATAACTTGTTCGAAACAGCACAAGCCGTGATACTATTTCTGAAGTGACATTTTTGAATTACTAACGAAGGCTTGGGCGCATCATTTGTTTTGAACCAACAACAGCAGATTCTGATCCGTCGCGTAAGAAAGTAGTTCCATGCACAAATGCGTTTTTTATGACTGTACTCAATTATTCCTAATTTTTTCAAATGTTCTTGTTCATTGAACTGTTTTATATAAGCAATATCACACTTGCAATCATGCTATATTGCCCTAAATCAGCACTGCTGTGATTACTTACGGCACTTAGCATGTGGCCGAATCACAGCAGTGCTGATGTAGAGCCATATCGCACTCTTGATATTGCTTAAACACACACACACGCACACATATATATATATATATATATATATATATGTATATGTTATATACTGTATTATACATAACTTATATTTGCTTTGTTCCACAGTTAAAATAAATAGCATATGGTGAATAAATAAGAAGGAACTGTTCCTTTAAATTTCATGTCAGTAACCTCTTGGCATTATCTCAACCTTCATCTAAAAAAATATTATTTTGGCTATAAGTTGAATGTGTTTTAATTACATTTACATTTATTATTTTTATTTTGTCAATCAGGAGATGCTAAACTGGTTCACATCAGGAGTCAAGTATTCCCTCATGGTTAATCAAACACATTCTGCTAACTTGACATATGTCTTTAACCAGATGCCAATCACATGGGCCTAGGCTAAATGATCTGAACCACCAAAAGCTGCACATTTTATCACATTTTATATTATATATTTTTATAATGTTGTTTTCTATAATTAATTTTATGCTTAGATTACTTATTTAACTAAATTAAGAGGGAAGAGGTTATGACATAACATTGGCCCCATTTACACCTGGTATTACCATCCGTCTTGGGTGGGATCCAATCGCAAGTGGACAGTGCTTAATACAGGTGTATTTTCAGGTGTATAAAACAAGGCCCAAATCCACATTCAGAAACACATGTGACCCACTTTACATTTGTATTGTAAACACTAATGCATCCTAATCAAGAACAGCCTACTCAACAAATACATAATCAGGGAGTATGGCTGAATGTGGGCCAAAATTACATTATGTTCAAGATGATCACACATGAAATTGGCATGCTACTTCTGAATATTTATGTAACTCGAAATCAACCCATTCTGTCGAATAAGTGCCATCCCCTATCAGACATTTTTGCAGCATTTCATATGCTTCACCATTCCCTGTGATGCTTCTTCATTGCTCGAGCAACCTCCGAGACAAGTTCTAATAAAAAGTAATTATGTTCTCATAAACAATGGCGCGATTCAATGGTTGCATTTTCACTCTAAAAATGTGTTAGGGTTTTGGGTTAATAAAATAGGCATCCATGTTGATATTACAACATCACTGTACAACTAAAACACGACTCGCTATTGGCGCCATTCTGGAAATTTCACCGAAAATTGGTCAACAACACTTCCAGCTTCAGCGACTAGGGGAAATGGTTTGATTTTCGGTATGCACAAACCGATTTGTGCAGCAGAACTTTTGACCTCCTGTCACCTTATCCACAGTGCTATCAGTCTGGTTTGGTTTTATGTGACATGAAATATGCATCACAGCTACTGTCAGCATTACCAATGTAAAAAAAAAAAAAAAAAAAAAAAAAATCATAAATGGATTAAATCAAAGTTGATAGATCTTGAACCTTCCTAGGAACTGTACAAAAAGTGTACACATTCCGATCTATATGAAGTGTACTTTACCCTTTCCTGAACAATAAATTGAAATATATTGGCCTAGCCAAGTAGTAAAACATGCCGTTTTGGACCAGTCTTCACGATTTTCTTGGACTGGAGGATTTGGACCACAAAAAACTGTAGTCTCCTCTGTACTTGTGTTAGACTATTCTTCTTTGTCTTTGTAACTGATCTTTCTTACACCTGCGGAAGCATTCATTTGTTTAAGTTAAAAGTTTCAGCTGCAAATAAATCTTCATTCCTTTGTCTTGTTGAGTTGTTTATTATATAGCTAGCATGTTGCTGCTCTGTGGGAATTTTTGATGGCTCCTCTGGGCCAGAGGTTATGACTTCTCAGTGTAGCTGCTTCTGAAGATATGCCATCAATATCCTAAAAGGAAAGCCAACCTTGTCCTTTCACTTCAAAAACAAACAACTTTTGGGAACCTCTTCCAACATCACAATGAATTATGGCAACAATCTTTTGCTTTATCTTTCCTGAACTAAAAGATTTATGAGATATCTGTCGCAATGATGAGCTTAACATTTACGATTTATATTGACATTTCTCTGGTTTACTTTCGAGGTCCACGTGAGGAGATAAAACAAAAGAAACGATGAGCTGAAACAACATCAGCAAGAGAGAAAAAAATAATGCGACTTTTGCATTCACCGTTTTAGTGTTTAGGTTAGCGCTTTGCAATGCATTGCAGCTGCAGTTTGTAAGCTGACAACGCTTCTCTTCACATATTTTCTCTCTTCATGCCTTAAATCTAGCTCTCCCAGCAAGATGTTCTGCATGAGTTTCCTCTTTCCTGCAGCTCTAATGACAAGAGCTACTTATTTCAGTGGAAAATCTGGAGTCAGTAATAATTCATTCTGTTGTACAGCATTTAAATCATACTCACCCAAGTGCATACTCACGATTAACTGCAACTTAAAGGGACAGTTCACCAAAAAACTTGTCTGGTCTGTCTTTATTTGCTCATGTTATTAAAAAACCCATCTACTTTTTCAGTGAAACACAAAAGCAGACATTTTTAATAAACTGTTACGCAACTCTTCCCATACAACAAGTTTATAATGACGACCAAAAATGACTAAAACCCCCATAAAGTGTCATTAATGTAAACTTTATGACTTGTGCACTAATATTTTAAGTCTTCTGAAGCCATACTATAGCTTTGTGTGAGGAACAGACTTAAATTCTTAGATTTAAGAATAAGATTACAAATATCAAATTGGAATTAGGTGTGCATAATCATATTACAGTTACTTTTTAATGGATTACATGGTTGCATATTATATTGTGTGTTTACTAAAAGTGTGTAAAGGAGTGTAAATTCATACTTAAAGAATTAGTTTACCCAAAAATAGAAATTATCTCGTCATTAACTCATCCTCATGCCATACCAGATGTTTGGGACTTTCTTTCTTCTGCAGAACACAAACGTAGATTTTTAGAGGAATATTTCAGCTCTGTATGTTCTCACAATGCAAGTGAATGGGTACCAAAACCTTGAAGCTACAAAAGCAAAAAAAGGCACCATGAAAGTAAGCCATGCAACTCCAGTGGTTAAATCATTATTTTCAGAAGCATGATAAGTGTGGATTAAACATGATAAGTGTGGATTATGATAAGTGTGGATTAAAAACAGAACAATATTTAAGTCTTTTTTTACTAGCAATCTCCACTTTCATTTTTAACATTCTTCTTCTTTTTTTTTTTTTTTTTGGTGATTCGCATTCTTCATGCATATGGCCACCTACTGGGCAGGGAGGAGAATTTATAGTAAAAAGCGATTTAAATATTTATCTGTTTACCAAAGGTGATCAAATTCGATTTATTAAAAAGTCTAATACATAATATTACTTTACCAATACAGATTTTTGTAATCTGTAATTGGTACTAGATTACATTTCAAAAGTAATCTTCCCACAACACGATACACCATTTTTTAATTCTGAACCCGAATAAAGGCTAGACGGAAGCTTTAGCGAAGGGGAGATAATCAGTGGACATGAGTTAATGAAGTGAATTAAGAATTAATTTAGACTCTTTTGCATGCTTTCATCAAACCTATGACATATTCTGTAATGTAATCTATATAGTATCATATAATCATAAAAAAGTAATTCTATTCTGATTGTCCACATTTAAAAATGTAATCTAATTACAAGTACTTCAATTTTATAATCTTTTATAATCGATTATTTAATCCTGATCGTATGTAGACAATTACTAAACAACACTGACTACACATGCAAAAACCAATGCAGTTTTGTTGTCAATGATGTTGACGCACCTTTTTTTAATATATGAAAGCTTCAGAGATTTTTGTGTCCTTTATGGATCTTGACAGCCATGGTCACTATGAAGTGCTATTGTATGGGAAGAGCTAAACCTACTTTGATACTAAAATATTCCTTTAGCGTGAATAGTTAGTGAGTCAACTTCTCATCCACAGTGATCCAGCCTTTCTTAGGGCCTTGCTGATAATTTTGAGGCCTGGTGGAGGGTCTTTGGATGGGATGAGTGGATGACATGCAGAGCTTTCTCACACCCCAGGCTTCTAGGGGCCACTCTGGCCCAGAGTTCTTGGCAGGCAGAGGAACTCCGGTGTTGGTGTCTCCTTGTGGTGTTGTCTGTAGTGCATCCAGCACTGGAGCTGTGCTCTGTCAGGGAGAAAGCTGCTTGCAATTTGATGAGAGGCAGAAATAGAGGTTGCGTGTGTATGTGTGTGTGCGTGTTTGTGTGTGTGTGTGTGTGTGTGTGTGTGTGTGTGTGTGTGTGTGTGTGTGTTGGGATGTTGGGGACTTACAGGCAGCATAAGCCTATGCTGTAGCATATGGCTGTGCTGATACAATCATTTTGTTGACCTTAAAAGTATTTGGACACTTAAAATGAATGATTTACATTGTATTATATAATAAACCATCAAACCAATTAGCATGTATTTCAAAGAACTAACAAAACTACTTGGGCCTTCGAATTAACACATTCATTTAGTCTGATTAATTATATAATGCACTCAAGCATGCCTCCTGACCTGTACACACATTCCATAGTAAAAGTAAGTATTTTCATACCACCAGAGCAATGTTAAGCCTTAATTACTTGTAACTTTGTGTTTTAACAAGCTTCAGCAGCAGGGGCAGTCAGCGCCTCAACGAACCTTGCAAGCAGCGCAGCCACAGAATGAGAGCGGCTCACACGGGGTGCATTCTTGAGAGCTTGACAAAGCACATGAGAATGCAGGAATCTCAACAAGCCATTTTCAAAGTTTTAACTACAGTACTTTAAACTTGACACTGTGTCCTAAAAATGCAGTATTAAGGATGCTGAAAACCAGTGAGATGCTCCAAAAGCATCCGTCTGATGCATGTACATATACTGATAAGCCAAACAGGTGAAGCGAACAAGGTTGATCATCTCCTAACAAGGCCACATGTTAAGGTCTGGGTAGATTAGATTATAAGCGAACAATCAGTTCATGTAGTCAGCGTGTTGAATTCAGGAGAAAAGTACAGGAGTAAAGACCTGAGCAACTTTGACAAGGGCCAAATTGTTATGGCCAGACAACTGGGCCACAGCATCTCTGAAATGGCAATGCTTGTGGGGTGCTGCCGGTCAGCAATGGTGAGTGCCTACCGACAGTGGTTTGATGAGGGGCAAACCACAAACCTGCAACATGCTGTTGGGCACCCAAGGCTAATCGATGCATGAGGGCAACGAAGGCTATCCTGTCCAATCTGACAGAAGGTCTACTGTGGCACAAGTCAGAGTGCCCCTGATGACACCTGTCCACCATTCGAAAGTAGCTACAATGGGCACGTGAGCATCAGAACTGGATCTTGGAGCAGAGGTAGAAGGTCACCTGGTCTGATGAGTCTAGTTTTCTTTTATATCACTTGGATGGCCGTGTATGTGTGCTCTGTTTACCTGTGTAAATGATGGCACCAGGATGCACTGTGGGAAGGCGACAAGCCAGAGGAGAGAGTGCGCTGCTTTGGGGCAATATTCTACTGGGAAACACTGGGTCCGGCCATTCATGTGGATGTCAATTTGACATGTACCACCTACCTAAACATTGTTGCAGACCAGGTACACCCCTTCATGGCAATGGTATTCCCTAATGGCAGTGGCCTCTTTCAGCAGAATAATGCGCCCTGCCACATTATAAACATTGTTCGGGAATGGGTTGAGGAACATGATGAAGGTGACGCCCTGGCCTCCAAATTCCCCTGATCTCAATCTGATTGAGCATCTGTGGGATGCGCTGGACCAACAAACCCAATCCATAGCAGCTCCACTTCATAACTTACTGGACTTGAAGTATCTGCTGCTAATAGTCTCCAGAGGACACATTCAGGGGTCTTGTAGAATCTATGCCTCAGCGGGTCGATGCGGTTTTGGTGGCACGAGGAGGACCAGCGGCATATTAGGCAGTTGGTTGTAATGTTTTGGCTCATCAGAGTATATGTATCTATATATATATATATATATATATATATATATATATATATATATATATATATATATATATATATATATATATATATATATATACATACAGTATATAGATCTGGAAAAAAATTAAGAGACCACTGCAAAATTATCAGTTTATCTGGATTTACTATTGAAAGGTATGTGTTTGAGTAAAATACAAATATTTGTTTAATGTCTATAATGTACTGACAACATTTCTCCAAAATTCCAAATAAAAATATTGTCATTTAGAACATTTATTTGCAAAAAAATAAATAAAAAAGCAGTGTTTTCAGACCTCGAATAATGCAGAGAAAACAAGGAAGAGTTCAGAAATCAATATTTGGTGGAATAACCCTGATTGTTAATCACAGCTTTCATGCGTCTTGGTGCATGTAAAAGACTATAAAATAATAGCATTAGCCTAGCTGATCACTTAAATACTGTCTGGACAGTGGTAATCCTTCACCACCATTTTTGACTTTGTGATCTGTGGCGCTTGAGCTTTGCCCTTCTCATTTGTTTTTGCCAGCTCTCCAACCGTCTGCCAGCATGTCTTCACCCCAACACGTTCTTTCTCATCTCTATTCCAGGGGCACACGGTGTGAGGCTATAAAGCGTGAAGGCAAGGACAGAGACTGCCGCTGCACGAGAAGTCATCTCACTCATTCATATTCACCCTCATCTGGCGGGGGTCGGCAGGGCCGCACACCGCTTTTAATCAAGCCCCAGCCGTGTGTGAGAGGGGTTTTTTGCACCACGGCCAAGCAGTGGGCAGCATTAGCATTTAAGAGTACATTAGCCATGCTGAATTTCTAACCTCATTACTATGGGACTAGATATGTTTCTGCTGTCCAATGTGAAAATATTATCTCCATCTACTAGTTCTCAACTTTGAAAAGCCTGATAGATGTGTGCATATGCATGAATATATTTGTCGTAATGCCATTTGAGTCATACCTGTTATGAAGTACCTTTTTGACTTTGTGAATTGTTCAAACTGAATATGCTCGTTTTGAAATTTTAGGAGGTATTTTAGAAGGTAGGACAAGACTTTTTAGAAATATGCATAACAGGATGGAACATAGCAGCATGGAAACTAAATGTATAGAAATAAAGAGTTAAAGTTAGCCATTGCTCAGTGAGGCATTGAGAGTTAGCTTGCTTAAGGGTGTCAAATTGATGATATTTTTTAAGCCATCTTTTTGGTAATTTTAGCAAATAGGATGGAATGTTTTAGAGGGATACAGACTAGCTAAAATCACAAAACATGCACATTACAATACATTTAAAAAACACCATTGCTAATAGTTGCTCATGTCTGTGTTGTTGTTTTGCCATTACTACCTAAAGGATGATGTCATTGAGGAACTGAGCTGTGTCCGAAAATTCCCCCTATCCACTATATTGTGCACCATTTTGGGTGTCAGCCATTTGGGTGTAGTGTCCGAAACATATTGTGAATATGTTTTTCAAGCTAAGGATCTAAAGAAAAAAATATAGCTGCATGCAGCAATTATTGGGGTTAAAAGCCGCTTAAGTGCATACAAATAATCATGAAATGCAAAAATTAACAAGTGCCATTGCACTTTTCCTTGTAGAAAGGAGGAATTATTTGTTTATTTTGTATTTATTTTGTTATGATTGTTTTGTCAGCATTAATAAAAATAACAAGCAGCAATAAATTAGTTAATTACTACAGGGCATTTTAGAGTAAGTAGATAAAAAAAAAATTACCAGCGCGGGAGCGCGCACTCTGTAAAAAATATGTAAACACTTAAATATTTAAAAAGGTCTGTAAACAGTCAAATATGTCTTAAGTGAAAACAGACAAGAAAAAAAATTGGATTTGATCAGATAGGATCTGTTTATTAAGCTTTGCAGTGTGAGCAACTACAGGTGTCAGGTTACATCTGCAACAAGCACTTTGTCAAAAACTAATGAACCTTTTCGTATGCAGATCTAAAACAAATAAAGACATGAAACACCTTTGATGATAAATAAATGGGAAATCAGTAAACCGAACTAAGCCAATGACATATGCGGAAATATAAAACATTTTAACTCTTGCAATGTGTTCTGCGTGAACAAGCATGATTAGCAGAGGTGCCTACTACAAAAAGATTGTTTGTCATTCTTTGACCCTGCTCTATTTAAACATGGATCTTTTAGCATGCACATGATATTTCATCTATTGGTTCAATAAATATTAACTTTATTTTATATATTTATATAAACCTATCAAGTTCCAAGAGGTCCGGACTTTACATTTCTTTCCCAGCAAAGGTCCGGACAATAACTTACATGGTGTCTTTAGTCAGTATTCTGTAGTTAGGATCTGTATACTGTAGCTTAATCAATTGTATGAAATAGTCATTATAAATGTACAATTTAAAATCATAAAGTCTAAACAGTCTCTTCAAAATTAGGCAATGATTATGACATTGGGCCCCAGAGCCAAAGCCAAAGTAGTAGGGTTTGGGGAATATTCAACCAAAAGATTAAAATATTTCAATAAGTTCATCAACCGACTGCACTTTGATATGAATATTAAAAGATTAAATCAACTGTTTGTTTTGAAGCTGTATGACAACAGTCCAGTATTGTCTATACTACTACTAGTAATATCAAATTTATTGCTGTTTTTCCTTGCCATATATGCCAGAGATGAGGACATCTTTGATTTCACAAATAATCCGTTTGTGAAAGATTTAAACATGGTGATCATAATAAAGGCAATTTTAGCCTTACAAAAACGTAATTGTTTAAAGGCACTCTGAAAGCACGTTGTCCTGTCACAAATCTGGTTTTCCTGAATGGTTGGATTCATTTCAGACACATGAACTTCACTTTGCTTCATTCTTGTTTTCTGTGGTATGTTTTAGCGAAATATGCCTGTATCTACAGTATATTGGTGCTCACTCTAATTTTCTTCTACTGCTTACTGTTGTTAAAATGACCACATCTGCAATCTGCGCATGGCCCCACGACGAGCATAAATACGTATAAATGAAGTGTGTTCTGTAATAGAGAAAAATATTTGAGGATACAGCACTGAAAATCAGTGCTATCTATGCCCAAGTGCTTGTGCTATACACAGCTCTGTTGTTTTGTCACGCTGATCACTTGAAGTTCAGAAACAGAGAGATGGGTCAGCCGATGTCACAATGTCTCACAGTCTGAATGGTACCCAGCAGAGGTCCGGACCCTGCCCGCGGTCTGCTAATTGGTGACCGCTGATATAAATTATAACCCTTTTTTTATTCTTATTATTTGACATCCATTACTATTTATCAAAACAGACATTTTAAAACATTTTCTTGTGTGACTGTTGAGCACAGGATTGATGTGTTATTTTTATAATACTTTTTGTTTGTGTTTTAAGCAACACACTAATCATGCAGTAACACACTTACGTAATGAGTGATGTATAATTTAAAAAAAGAGACCCTCTATGACACATTTGGTCAAAAGAAACATACCGTTGCATAATGGACTTCAAAAAATTATCTGATGGCTGTGCAAAATGCAGTATGTTTTCAGACATTTAAATGTTTTTGTCTTGTGGCTGCCTCTCATGGACAAAGATCTATCTACATATTTGTAATTGCTTAAAAATGCAGATAGATAGTCATAACAGACCACATGGAAAAACCTATCAGCAGCTAATATCTTCTGAACAATTTGACATATCAAAATTCTTATGATAAATTTTGGTCAGGAATGTCTGTAGATAATGTGTTCAATGTTTAATGTGAATCGGGTAAACAGCCTAGGACGAGTTTGAAAAAGTAAATTTTTCAATCAAAACAAAATGGTAAGTTTTTTGTGCAAATGGAAATTCATGAAACACAATTTTTTTTGCTTTATTTATTTATTTATTATGATAATTTGTTTTATAATATACGGTTCTGGAGTTAATTTACTGATTTAAGCACAGTTGCACAGTTACGATTTTCTTAAGATATACTGTAGCTACCCTAGCTTATCAAATGAACGAAACTCGGCATGTAATATCAGACTGTTCTCTTGTCTATGTGTACAAAGTTTTGTTAAGTTTAGAAATTGCGCTCACAAGATTAATTTAGTTAATTAGTCATTGTAAGCACATTTTCTTATATCTTCGTAACAATTTGTTGTATCAAAATTCCTTTGATTCTTTTTTGTCAGGAGGGTCTGTAGATTATGTAGGCTTTTCTCTTCTATGCACACCGGTGCAGTCTATGTCCCAGGGTGCTTTGACAGTGCTTCTAAAAGAGCAATAACCTCTAAAAGAGTATTTTCTATAAAAGAGCAATGCAAATTGGTGTTGATCGTCTTTTTAAAGATGCCCTTCCACCTTTGTGTAGTTCCTGGTTGTGTCAGATATCTCTCCACTTCTGACGGTCATAGACGCTGCCTCGTGTATCTGGGCCGCGATCACAACGAGGCAGCATTTGTGGATGGCTCTTGTTCTCACTGCGAGAACTTGACCATGGCAACATTCCTTTCTGAAAAGAAACGGCACTTCAGCCGGCCCCGGCATAGCGAAGTTGTGGAGGGCACCTTTTACTGCAAGTCCACAAGGCCAAGGCACTAAAAGATCTGCACTTGGGTAGTCCTGATCCTGATATGCAGCAGGAACTGCGCTAAGCAACTGACCTCACCCCTCTGGGCCACGAAAGTCACAGCGCAGGCACTCGGACAGGCGATGGCCACCCTAGTGGGCCAGGAACGACATCTGTGGCTGAACCTGGTCGAGATGCGGGACACTGACAAAGCCCGCTTTCTCAATGCCCCCATCTCCCAGGTTGGCCTATTCGGCGATACCGTCGAGAATTTTGACCAGCAGTTTTCGGCAGTGAAGAAGCAGATGGTGGCGATTCAGCACATCATGCCTCCCAGAAGGCTCCCAAGCGTTCTTGAAAGGGACAACCCGATGAACAAGATGTTCGTCGTGGATCTGGTAGACAGACCACTTTATCCCCCGGTGGAGGGCCAGGCGGAAAATCATTGGTTTCCTTTTTTTTTCATTTGCCGCAACCCCTTCGGGCTGCGGTACCCACATTGTCAATAAAAGAGCGATTTCCTCATTCCTTGGGTCACCTAACCCAAGCCATTCTCATGGCAGGCTGGCACCAAACACTTACAGTCACGGCACTTTGGATGCGGACCCTTCGCCTCCACGCCCGCGACTGTATCATGTACAGACCCCCGGCCAGCTGGTTCTAATGAGTCCAGATGACGTCTCCATAGGACCTCCTCCTCAGTCACCAACCCGCCCCTGCCAGGTACGCGGATAAAGGTAAGTGCTTTGAGCCTTTCCTCAGCACAAATGCCTCGGGATGCAACCTTGCCTCCCAACGCAATTCTACCTGGTCCCCCCACTGTGAAGGCCCACCAGGTAAGTCAAATGCAGTTGTCCCCTTAATGCCTCTAGTGCGGAGCATGGACGCGTGGCTTTCGCTCTCCAACCCATCACGCTGGCTGGCCAGGGCCATCTGACTCGGCTACACGATTCAGTTTGCTAGGCGCCCGCCCTGTTTTAGTGGCATCCACGTCACTTCGGTGCACGGCGAGAATGCTGACACCCTGCGGGTGGAAATCACAACCCTTTAACACAAGGATGTGATAGAGTGAGATACAGCCCTTCATCGTCCCCAAAAAAGGCAGTGGGTTGCGGCCAATCTTGGACCTGCGAGTTCTCAACCAGGCCTTACTCAAACTCCAGTTCGTGATGCTCACGCAGAAACATATTCTAACATGCGTTCAGAATCAAGATTGGTTCGCAGCGGTAGACCTGAAGGATGCGTACTTCCACATCTCAATCTTGCCTCGACACAGACCCCTCCTTCGGTTTCGCCCTTGGACAGACTTCTGTTTTCTGTGGACAGGAGTCCCCCTACAGCAGGTGTCCAGATGCATTGTGGTCACCAGAGATGCCTCCAAACTGGGTTGGGGCGGCGTGTGTAACGGGCACGGACCACGGCTACGTTGACACATCAACTGCCTAGAGTTGCTGGCTGTACTTCTTGCCATACAGAGATTTATCATGCTGATTCGAGGCCAGCACATCTGGATCTGTTCAGACAGCACTGTGATGGTAGCGTACATAAATCACCAAGGCGGCGTGCGCTCTCACCATATGTTACAACTCACCTGCCATCTGCTCCTTTGGAGTCAGCAGCAACTGAGGTCGCTGCACGGCACTCATATCCCAGACAGACTCAACACGGCAGCAGACATTTTTTCGTGACAGGCCACGCACAGTGGAGAGTGAAGGCTGCACCCCCAGGTGGTCCAGCTGATTTGCATCCAAGGAAAACTCCCACTGCCCGCTCTGGTACTCCCTGTAGGAGGCTCCCCTCGGGACAGATGCGCTGAAACACAGCTGGCTCCGAGGGCTGCGCAAATACTCGTATCTCTCAGTGAGCCTACTTACACAGGTGCTTTGCAAGGTCAAGGAGAAAAAGGAGTAATTTTAGTGGCTCCTTATTGGCCTACTCGGACTTTGCTCTCGGATCTCACGCTCCTTGCGACAGCACCTCCCTGGGGGATTCCCCTGAGGAAGGACGGGGCACCCTCTGGCATCCACGCCCAGACCTCTGGAACCTTCACGTCTGGCCCTTGGATGGGACGTGGAAGATCTGAGTGGCCTACCACCAGCTGTTGTAGACATGATCAACCAAGCCAGAGCTCCTTCTACCAGGCAGCTTTACACCCTAAAGTGGCGTCTGTTCCCAAACTGGTGCTCTTCCCGATCAGAAGACCCGCAGCAGTGCGCAATCGTGTCAGCACTCTCATTCCTGCAGGAGAGGTTGGAGGGGCGGCTGTCCCCCACCACCTTGAAGGTGTTTGTTGCTGCTATATCAGCTCACCACGACGCAGTGGATGGTAAGTCCTTAGGGAAGCACGACCTGATCATCAGTTTCCTTAGAGGTGCCCGAAGTTGAATAAGGCCATGCCTGTTCCCCTCATGGGATCTCTCTGTGGTCCTTGCGGGCCTTCAGAGAGCCCACTTTGAACCGCTAGAGTCAGTTGAGCTAAAAGCCCCCTCCCTGAAGACGGCCCTCCTGATTGCGCTTGCTTCCATCAAGAGGGTTGGGGACCTGCAAGTGTTCTCTGTCAGCAACACTTGCCTGGAGTTTGGTCCGGCAGATGCTCATGTCATCCTAAAACTCCGACCGGTCTATGTGCCAAGGTTCCTATGACCCTCTTCAGGGACCAGGTAGTGAACCTGCAAGCGCTGCCCCGGGAGGAGGCAGACCCAGCCTTATTGTTGCTGTGTCCGCTGCGTGCTTTGCACACCTATTTTGACTGCACATGGAGATTTAGACGTTCCAAGCAGCTCTTTGTTTGCTTTGGCGGACAGCGGAAAGGGAACGCTGTCTCCAAACAGAGGCTTGCCCACTGGGTCGTCGACACCATTGCATTGGCCTATCAGACTCAGGCCGTGCCCGCCCCCTTGCGGGTTCGAGCACACTCTACGAGGAGTGTGACATCCTCTTGGACACTGGCCAGCGGCCCTTCTCTAGCACACATCTGCAGAGTGGTCCCTCTTGCCACAACACTGTACCAACCACTGTAACGGGCGAACCTTATTCTCAGCTCCTCAGTGCAAAACCTGAATGAACAGCCATATTGCACCCTCCGTTATACCCATAAGTCAGGGGGAGGGGCATGTCAGTTCTGTTCGCCAATTTTTCTTTGGCCTTTTCTCAAGTTCAGAGGCAACCGAGGCTCTCAAGAGAGACCCCTAGTGTCACTACAATCGACAAAACATCTCGTTCTCTCCATCAGGGAACAGGGGCTACAACAGTAACCTAGACATTTTTCAAAACATTCAAAATGGTGGAAAAAAATTTAAATAGGAGATATTCACAAGGAATCAGAGGAAAAAAATATTTTGATTCTAGCCCTTATGGTTGCAGAGTTATAACCCAAAACGTATTCATCATTGTTATAAAGCCAACTATTGGTGGGCCCCTATAAACAATGTGAATGTTGAATCCTTGCATCTGTGCAAGCTTGTTCCATTGCTTGGAGAATAATTATTTGTTATAGAGGTTGAGGTCTAGTACTTTACATCTCCAGTAGAAGAAAATGTCCACTAATAATATCAGAATATGAGAATATTGTGGAAGAAGCTGTATCATAATATATGGGTGCTTTCTCATGCAGAACAGTATGGTGGAATTTGACATTGTCCAAAACCTTTGCTCAAGTTTCATTGTTCTTCCTCTGGAAAGAGAAAGAGGAAGTTTACAGAAAAAAATTATAATTATTTCCTATATATGATGGGGACATGAAAATGTACTGCATAACAGGATGACCCAATTAGACCTTACATTCTCTATCAGTTAAATAAAATAAATATTGCGCATGCAAGTATATTAAAAAAAGGACTACAGAAAGGGTTGTTATTATTCACTTAGCCTTACCTCTTCGGAAGATTTATACTGCATCTAGCACACCTACTGTCACATTAGCATTTCATTCATAAATAAATGTATAGGCTCTAATTTAGGCAGATATTTTAATGAAACCTTTTAGCATAAAGCATAAATGTATAAAAAAATTATAATATTTTTTGCAAAGGACAGACTTGAGCTTCTTATTACTTTAAATAAAACAACAGCAAAATCAATATTACAAAAATAATTCAATGTTCAACAGTCATATTAATTACAAATAATCAATAATTATTGAGACATAAATATAGACTGGGTCACAGGCCATGTCAATATTAATAATGAAAACAAAAACTAAAAGACCTTTAGACACATCCACACTAATATCTAAGTCCTAATATCCTTTGAGAAGGGTGTCTTAACTATTCTGCTGTGTGGGAAACCATTTTGATCTACAACCGTGATATCCAGTATAAGAATATCATATTAGTCACAGCTAACCAAGCGGAAATGAACCCTAACATTAATAGTTGGCTGATGTCGAGAAACCACAGCCAAGGGTGACAGTTATGAGGGTGGGTGCCATCCATCTTTGGGCTGAGGACATGTCGGGCACTGGCAAAGGGACTTGTGGGATAGTCTCCTGTGTGTCTGGGGACACTGGTGTTGGACCAAAGGGCAGCGGAACAGCAAGGTCCAAATGGCACTCAGCCCTCACACCCACATGCTTGAGCCTGGCAACCCCAGCAATGCATGCCACAACTGTGCCTAGTGCATGCCAGCTGTCAGGCCAGGCATGTCTTCTTGCTCTTAGTTGCCTTGACTAGAAAAATCCTGATGGCAGAAACATGTAAGGCGAGGCCACTACATGTGAGGCACCCCCCATGAAACCCGTAACAGCAACTGTGTGTCAACTAACAGTGTGAATTTGGGTTTGGACAATCTGTTTGATCACCCGATGGCAGGAGAAGTGCAAGACATAACAGATTTTTGGGCACAGAAAGTTCCCACATGCTTCCCTGTTTCTCTTCTGATCTATGAGGGACAGTCTATCAGAGTTGGGCATACCACTTTATGTTAATTGACCACTAACCTTATCTCGAATGCCATGCACCTGACTGCACTTTTTGGGTTGGTGGAAATCCACCTTCAAAAGTTCTTCTTGCATCACTGCAGTATCTGTAGATGTCACCTTCAGCTCTTGGAGTGGACAAAGGTGTGATCCAGGTAAGTGGCTACATCCCAGTGGTGTTTCCATTGGATGGTTGAGAAGGTGGCCTTCAAGACTAAGCAAGAGGAGCTGGTTGTGCCAGTTCCCCCAACATGTTGACTTCAGGACACCATATTGCATAATCCATAATCACCAGGATTTGGCCACAGACCCTTGTGGACTTTTGGAAGCCAATCTATAAGGTATATTCCTAAGCACTTGAAGGAAAACAATAAGGGGAATTGGCACCGTAGGGTTGATAGATAATTGGTTGGGTGAAATGTCTTGGCACATCTAGCAACTCTAGCTGTACCTACCAAGGTTAGCATGGTCCCGATATCTTCTGCTGGTATATTTCATAACTACGCCATTCTGGGAGCAAAAAGCATTTCTTAATTGATGGCCATTCAAAGGTAGCTGAGTATCCTGTCCAGACATGATACTATAAGATTCCAATTTTCTAAGCAATCTGTCTGTCCACCTAAACTGTTGTGCGACGTAACAAAATTACAACCAAACAGAACATATTTTATGTTTAATGTACTGTTAAGGGAAGCTTGATTTTGAACCAGTTAGATTTGGTCCACTGAAATAGAAATCAAGTAATCAACAGCATGTCCTGTTGTTCGTTTCTCATCGTGATTCTGGCTAGTTAGGACAAAAACTCTGATAAAATGGAAGAGATACCTTCTATCGCGTTTTGGTTTATCGTGTCATGTCTGCTTATGACATACTGTACATTCCAAATATGTCATTATACTGTATGAGTAGATGTTTTGCCAGTGACTAATTTTATTTCTTAAGGCTCTTAAAAAGATGAAATGAACTGCAACTGCCATTGAGATAAATAGGAATCCTAAAGAATAGTTAGCAGATATTACAGACTTCTTTGCTTCCTTCACACTTTTGCTTGGGCCAAAGGAAGCACTTAAGAAATCCTCTTTGTTGTGCATATTAGTTGTACATATTCTTATATAGGTAGTTGTGCCATTTGGGGGGGGGGGGGGGTCTAAGCAATCACTGTTTCTTCTCAAGCAACCACCATCAACTCATTCTTACCAAACCATAAGAGGCCATTTTTATAGCAAAATGACAAGAGGGGGCTGGTTTTGCCTATACATTATAGACTTGGATCAAGCAGAATTTCCACTGCCAATCCTCTTGCTGCTCCTGGCCAAAGAAACCCTGATATGATCTGTAAGAAACGGTCTGCAAATACATTAACGTTACTTTGTTGTGACTCACCCAGGACAGACATAGGTTTTCTTGATTTCTCCAGCAATTTTCCACAGCACAAGTCTTACAGCATCTCAAATGATTGCTTGGCCTCACATAATCTTGTGCCAGTAGACCTAGTAGATGACGCAAGAAAGGTGTATTGTATCTGAACTTAAGAAAATGGCTTGATTTTTCTGTAGTTTTGTCTTGCCAAAGACCCCTACTTAATTGGACTGATGGCTTTTTAACACATAGAGGAGTGGTGTGTATGTAAAGTGTCACAGGGGCAAGTGGTGACAACTGATTGCAAATTGGAGTGAAGTCCCCCTGCTGTTTCCTCAACATGCCAACAGTGTTTAAACTCACAAAGCCTGAGACACTGTCAACACACACACACACACAAACTCAGATAATCAATGTCATTCAGAGGGTTTGTCAAAACTGTTGGAGTAGAACAAACAGAATGAGGTAACACTGTCTACGAACCACCTGTTTAAAACTTGATACTGAAATGTAGAACTCTTATTTTAGGATTTATAATTTGCAGCTATATTCACCAAACTCGGCACAGACCTTGAAGATGTTCTGAGCAGCCTGATCTCATGAAAATTACGTGACTGGCGACATTTGATCGCACTCATATAAGCTTGTAAATATTGTTGGTTATGTCATTTAAACATTAAAATATATTGCATAACAGGTCATGGAAAAATGTGCTGTTTCACTTGTGATTTGTGTGTTGATTAGTCATTGTCGGTGTAGCGCCTCTAGAGTTCATTTCACCAGGAGACTGCTGTGATACGTACAATGAGCCATGTAAAAATCATTTTGTAAAGATTTAGGTATACTGATGGGATTTTATGAGAACAGGGTTGATTCTGAGTCTGCTACATCTTTTATAACTTTTGGTTTTTGCATTTTAGATGATTAAATATTCCATTGACTTCCATGAACTATTCCTCGAAGAGCTTTGAAGCTTTGTCCCTTAAACTTGGCACAGAAATTTGTTTAGAACTAATTTACCTATCTGTTTGTGTGTAAGGTCTGCATAAACGTCAAAGTACAACCTTCAAACTTAAAGCTTTTTAAAACTCAAACATTTTTGTCATGCCAACTTTATGATGAATCTTAAAGTTTGAATCCGCTGTGTTAGGCAATCTTCATACTGAAAAACTAAAAATCATCAACAACAAAAGCAAAGACTTCATTGAGTAGTTTGAGAGCATTGTATTTTTCATTTGTTTAACAATCCCACCACAGGCTGTCTGGCATTACCACAGATTTTGCTTGAGGTAAAACAGTCAAAGTTCTTATATCCAAATCCAAAAGGTTTGAATGGACATTGAAAAAGTCGTTGATTTCTGCTCTGTATATTCATGTACACATGTACATGGTGCTATAAGAACCCAGAGGATAAATCATCTGTCACCAGTATCAGCAAATAGTTGAAGAGAGAAGCTTCATCTTTCTTTTACTGCCTGTAGTTGAACAAACTAAACAAAGACAAACCAGTCTATTCCTGTGTCAGAATTATGGGAAAGATGCAGAGCCTTTTTACTCACACTAAATGCTAACACGGGCTAGCCGGCTCGGCTTATGATGCAGGTAGTGTGTGCAGTTTTGTCATAAACTCTTCTACAAACAGGATTAGGGCAACCATCCCTACAAATATTTATGTTTTTATTTCTTCAACTATGTGCACTTTTGACCCTGTGGACATTTAGGAAATAAAATCCCTTTGTTTATTTGATTTGTCTACTAGCATTGCTAGCAGTAGATATTCACGAATCAAAACATTATTTTATCATTTGTTTTTCTTTCTTTCTGAAGCAGTGTCTTTTCCACCACATCTCAAATCATGCTTTGCGTATACTAGCTTTCTGTGGTGAAAATTAAATTGTAATCATTGCTTAGGCTAATTTAATTGCTTAGTCTTGCTAAGGCTAATTGCACAGCTGTATTTCTTAAACACACACACAATTAAATCATAATTTAAAAATGATTGAATAAAAGAGTTCCCGATGAAATGACGGCAAATACAAATAATCTGTTCACAATTGTTTTTCACAATGATTTTATTTGTTGTTGTCCACGCCCCCAAAAACACACACACACATATCACATGTCTCTTATTGCTGTTCTCATATCCGAATGATCCTAGAGGACACATGGAGGACGCCAGGTTAATTCTAGCATTTGTCTTGAGGAACTCTTATTTTGACACTGCAATATATTGTTTGTCAGCTTGCTGAAGATAATGGAAGTACATTTGGCGAAGAACATTTTTTTGTGTTAAGACTATATAATAAATATCAAATGGTTACTGATATACGTAAATATGAGAGTCAGCAACGGCAAGTGCCCTCTCTGTTTAAACACTATCTGCTAAAGAGGCATTGGAAAGGGAATTTCAAATAGCGTGTTAACACTAATTTGAATAATATGTTTCCACTATAAGCTGAAATAACATGCTTTGACTGTACATAAAAAAAGCAATTGTAGACCATTATTTTTAAACATGTTTTGACTGCAAATAGAAATAATATTTTTAGATCATTCATTAATGAAAAAACAAAACAAAACAGGTCTTAACAATAATTACTGTGTCATGCAAACAAATACATTAATGCTTTTAACCCTAAGAGACTAGGTTTACACTAGGTGACACTAAAATAATGCAATAAACTAAACAACATAAAATATACATTAAATATATGCCCCAATGTACATGACTGATATCAGAAATAAGAAACATAACTATTTATATAAAATATAATGAAACATTATGGGTCAGGGACTTTTGGGAATGCCAAATTATTGTTTTCACTGTACATTTAACAGTACATGTATTCTCTTGTTAAGCTTAATGTAAATTTTACTGTTAATTATATGGAAAGAATTAAATGTTACATTAAAAAACATAAAACATTTTTTTACAATATTTTACTGTAAAATAGCATGTATTATAATTTTTACCATTCATGTTACCCAAATAATGTTTTTTTTTTGTTTGTTTGTTTACTGTAGCATTTTTACAAAAAAAAAATGTTTGTGTATATATATATATAGATTAGTTGTCCTAACACAAATTGATTATGTAAACTTACATATAACAAACCTTAATGTATTTTACTCAAAGAAATTGCGTTGCTTTGTTGGGTTTACTAAACTCTAAATTAACGTTGACTTCATTTCAAAAGTTTCTTCATTATTATGAGTACATAATATATTTTGTCGCAAATATAGTGTTAAATTAAGTTAAGTTCAAAACTTTATAAGTAAAAAATTTTTATTTCGATGAGTAATATTTGCTGAAAATTGTTGGAATAAATTACATTTTTTATGGGAATTTAACACTTTTATTTAAAGAAAATATACTGTTTTTCTTTGTATTTATTATTACTATTATTATTAATATTAGTTCTATTAGTTCTATATAATAGTTTATTTCTCTATTTATGAAGCTTATAGCTTGGTAATACTTAGCACAAACATTTATAAAAAATTAAAAAAACAATTTGAAATAAAACTGACCTAAGAAATACCCTAATACATTGACATCACAAAATGAAACAAAATAAAATAAATAATAATACTTATTATTATTATTATTATTATTATTATTATTATTATATGTGATTTTCATTGCTTGTACTCAGCTTTAGAACCACTCGAGTGGAGACAGACGTTTGTCTTAACTTCAATGAAAAGAATATTCCACTGTAAAATGTGGTGTACCGCACATGCTCTGTGCTGTAGTCTATTTTATTGATTGAGTGCTTCGCCACAAAAATGTAATTCTAGTGTTACTGTAATGAATATAATGCACTACAGTGGGCTTCAGGGTTTGAGGTCTCTTCTCAGTACCACAGGCCAACGTTGCCATGGTCTGATCCATTCACAAGTGACATCCTTAAACTCTTTCAGAAAACAGGGCAAATAGCATGACAGATTAAATAGCATTTGAATAAATTCTTGCAGGGAACTAAACAAAGTGAACAGCTCAGTGTCTGTCACTGAGAGTCAACCAATACACGTCTCAGAACCACAGCTGTAGAAATCAATAGCTGGAACTGAACAAGCCTTTATTCTGTGCAGTTCAGAACTTTAGCTTTTGAAAGTTACTTAAGAGTAAGTTTGTTCCACTTGGAAAATTCACTGTGCTTTCCAAAACAGCCATTATATAGGAAGCACTTCTCAATTAGAAATGATTTTGTACAATAAATAAGTAAATAAATATAAATTGCAGGATAGGGGTCTTAGTAATGAATGATTTGATGTGATATGATATGATACACGGCTTAACAAGAACATTATATTGGTGCCAAGGGTAAATAAAACCATGATTCAGTTAAGCTTGATTGTCAAAATTATTTTCAGCAAGTTACCAAAGCAGAATTAGAGTTTCCCAGTCATCTCTTTCTTTCTTAGCATGACTTTGTATCCATAATTTGCTAATTGAAGGGTTGTGCGCTATTGTCCCTGACCAGAAGCCTCTTTGAATTTGAACTCACTGTTCTTCCCCTGCAGCTAAGTCCTGCGAGATGTTGGACACATCACGGCTTAATGAGAGATGGCATTTCAAAGGCATTAATAGAGAGCACTGGTGGAGTCTGCTCCGACAGCAACCTGCTTTCAGATTGTGTCAAGGCTTTGTGTTGATTCAGAGGGAGGCCATATTTTGATTTAATGCCACCCTGAGGGCTGACGAGTAAACTCGCTACTGCTTGTAGAGAAGATCTGGTATTATTCGTCAAAAGATGTAATGCAAGAGTTATTTACAGGCTGTCAAATGAGGTAGTCCTTTTTTTAAACTCAGAAAATATAGTGGTTTTCAACTGGTAGGTCGCAACACAACAATGGAAAAGACAACGCTAAATGGAAATAATAAAATGCAAATAACCATAGAATTGTGCATAGTTAGGGTAGCAAAATAAATGGGGAGGAGAAAACGCTTTACATATTTTTTGTTGTTGACTTTAAAGGCCATGCATCCAGTCAAACTATACAGTAATGTGTAAATTCATGTCATTTGATATAAAGTATGTATGTATATATATATGCAAAATCGAAATTTCAAGCTTGAATTGCTCTGATACTTTATCCAGAATTTAAATACGGTTCAGGTGGCATGAAAATTTTTGCACATTTCAATACTGATGTTAACAAAAAATCAGAGGTCGATATCAGTATTTTGTAACTTCCCTTATTTTGTCATCAGATCAATGTTTTACTTAGGAATTATGAAAGATTTTTCAATGTTCTATCATTAAATTATTTCCATTGAGCATGGATTGGATCTGTTGAATGCATGACCAACATTTATTATTATTTTGTACTTTAAAACATTTCTGCACTTCTGTTTTTGCAGTTCAAAACAACATAACTCACATTTCATATGTTTGTACTGTAAAGAATAGAAGATCACAAATTTATACTATGCATATGTTGGGCAATTCCAAGGAAATGGAAAACCAAAGTTTAAACCAAAGGAACAAAACTCCATTTTAAATTCGGTATAATAGTGGGATGATGGATAATGCCACCCAGACCACTAGAGGGCGGAGCTTGCTGACACAGCACTGCCTTAATTGCTTAATGTAGAAATGCAACCTTTTCAGGTTTTGTAATCGCTCAAAGTCATATTGTGATTTCAATCTTAATTCAATCAATCATACAGCATTAATGGATTTCATACCAATGTCTCAGAAGTCAAATTCTACTGGTTTCAGTGCATTTTGAATGGTTTCCTCATCATGTCATAGCCTATAGGTAAGTTCCGTTTTCACTACTGTCACGTCCGTTTATGGCGGTTTTCTGCATTAAGATAAGAACAATAAAGAATAAAAAAATTAATATGACATGTTCAGAGGAGTGCCAACCCTTCTAGATATTGTGTCTATTATTATTTCTGGATTGTGCATTTGAATAAAAAGTGTTTTACTAATTAATTATATATCAACCACTGTTTTTTTTGTTTTTCTTATCAGCATTTTCATGTTTACAACAGATCTGCCGATGGTTTTATTATTTTGGTCAATAATTGGCCAATAATATCGGCAGCCAGTACATAGGTGTATCCCTAATTAATTACACTAAATTAACACGTTACATTGACAGCCATAATTTCAATGTTTGATTTAAAGGACATTTTTGTTAATGTTTTGGTATGACAAACTATTTTGATACAGTGTTGGCTCACCATTTGATGTCCATATATACAGTGTGTATATACTGTGTGTATATATATATATATATATATATATATACTGTATATCAGCATCAAGGACTCATCTCCCTTCAGGTATATTAGACCAGTTGTTCTCATTAGTTTAACATGTAAAAATGAACAAAAATGTCCTTAAAAATCAAAAATTTAAATATTTTAAAATGACCATGATCTGCTTCAGCCCAACAATATGCAAAATTATTAAAGGGGTCATGTCATGAGGAATCAAATTTTCCTTGATCTTTTGACATATGACATGGTTTATTGTACTATAAAAACATGTAGTATGTTTCAGAACTCAAAACTTCCTCCCTAGCCCAAAAGAGCATAGCCTTCCGAAGGATGACAACATTCGGAAGGAGTGAAAGGAATTTATTTTGTTTATTTAGTTCCTGATTGATCAGTGTTGGATTAAAGTTTTTTTTCTGCACATATTTCTAAGGATTCTTTTGAGAACTGTTCTGATTCAGCCTTTGCAAAGATGCTTATATTGAAAGATGCCAACTATATTGGACACGATAGTAATACCGGTGAGTAACAAATGTAATACTACTGTTACTGCCTCTGTTTGTTTGATATGAAAGTAATTGTATAATCAGTCAGTTTTTATCGCAAAATAAACCAAGATCAGGACTCCATCGCAGAGCGGATAGTGCTTATTACACTGTAATAATACCAATAATTAATACATAATTGCTCACAAAATATTGATGTGAGTTTAAGTTATTTTATTATGTAAGAATAAATCATAGCTCTGAGTTCATCTAAAGACAATGGTGTTGTACAAGCTAGTGGCCGCAGTCTCATCTGTCTTGTATTAGCCATGACGTTGGCAAAAATGAACACATCGCGATGCCATTATTCCATATTTAAGGGTAATCACCTCCAGCCCTTCTAAATATAATTCTATAATTCTATATTCTGACTGTGTTTTATTTGTTTTTGGGTTTTTTTGGCAAAAACTTTTAGAAACATCATAAGTGAACCTCAAGGAACATAATAAAGAAGAAAATAATTATGGCATGAACAATTTAACACATCATAGTCTGATAGGAACATGAATTTTTTTGAGAAGCATAAACAGCAGCAGAAGTGTTATTAACTTGAGAATTAATTATTGTAGTCTGGGTAAAATTTTATTTAACTTTTTTTATTTTTGTTCATGGTTTTTGAGGAAAAGGGCATGTCATGCAACCAGTCCATTTTGGCCTCTGGCAAAACGCGCTAGTATAATTCTAACAAAATCAAAGGAATAACAAGTGTGACATAATTCCACACAAAATCTTGCCAGAAAAGAAAAATATGTTTTTAGGTCTGTTGCAGAGGTTTGAAAACTTCGTGTCGGCTGTAAAACACCTTTTTAGCGCCATTGGTGAACCTACCTAATGACACCAACATATTTTTGTTCAGCAGATTTCTTCACTAAGTCGAGATTAGTCAACAGGAACACACTGGAGTGCAAAGTTTTCACCCATTTATACACCCATTTTTGTAGTATAAAGTATAAAAAACATTTTTCCGGGTCTTATGTGGGTTTTCTTCACAAAACACATGATAAAATACAATAACAAAGGATAACCGGTGCATATTATGACCATATAGAGCATTAGCGCTATGAATGCAGAATGTAAACATAACAAATTACACATTATCTGCAGCATAGATATTACTTTAAATCGTCAAAAAGTGGTTAAAACAGCTTCATTTAATGATCTCTTTTGGATTTTACTCATGTAATGAGTCATTAAGTCATTGATAACACTTTAAGGTCACATGGTTTTTACATGTAGTCGGTTGACAGGACAGTGTGTGTGTGTGTGTGTGTGTGTGTGTCAAATTTAAATGCTCCTCTAAATGGTGGCCCTCAGAGTGAAGAATGAAGAACTTTGTATGAGAGTGTATGAGAGCTTTAATTTGGCTAGCGTCTATCAAATGACTGTAGAATACTGTAGTTTCATTGTACACACATCAACAGCAAAATATAAGGTAACGTCTTTTTCTCCACCCTTTTAAAAGTTTTTAAAGCCTATTTATTTTGCTATCCCAACTATGCACATTTATATGGTTAGTTGCATTGTATTGCTTGCTACCATCATTGCTTTTTCCCTGAAGTTTGTGACCCTGTCACACCAGATCTGCGGCCAATTTTTTGGTCTCGACACACCAGTTGAAAACCTACTGTAATAGACCTCCTTGGGCACTACTACCTCACAGGCAAACACAGAAAGCATTGAGCTTGGTAATATAATGTTAAACCATCACTCAGCAATCAAAACAAATGTGCATCTTGAGTGATCAGGTAAGCGAGAGCGTTAAAGTTCCCCTGTGACAGATGGTACATGGATCGGTTGCAACAATCACTAGAGCTGCAAACACAGTTTCCTGATCTTGGCTATACAGAGTAGTTGATATCTTTAGATCAGATTTCATTCCATGTTAAATCAGGCTTAAAAGTAGTCTTTTTCATGGGTTGATAACAACATTGACCATGTCAGAGATGTGTGTAGCAGTATTCACTGTATATTGTGACATCATGTTTTGATATGTTTGAATGTTCAGTGTTTAGCTCATCTGTGAATATCTCCTCTAAAATATACAAGAAGTGTCTGTTTTCAAAAGACTTTATCAAGCTCAGTGACAACCTAAATGCACGGATTGTTTCCTTCGCTCCTTTAGCAATGTGGAAAAGCAAGAGCTGTCGGCAAGCGACACAATGACAGATGTTTTGATTGTTGTTTTGTACCTGAATTAGTTGAGCTCAAGTCTCACAATGAATGTCGCACATACATGTTAATGCACCTGGCATATGGTTCAGCGCACCTGCGAAAGCTAAACCTCAGAGAACATAGAGTGCGTTTGCTCTGCTATGGTGATAAGATCAAAACGTCTGGCCCATGTGGCCACCAGGTGTGAGGAATGACTGATAAATGCCTTCAGAGACATGGTGAAGATTGGGGTTGCATGGATGTTAGAGGATTAGGTGCAGTTGGGGTCTGATTTTGGAAATGCACACCCTTGGGCGACTGCTTTGGGTAAAGGACTTCTTTTGTGTGCATGGATTACTGTTCTCAAATAATTTAACAAATCTTATTTTATGTACAAAAGAGTACTTTTTACAAGTAAAAATTACCATGCTACAGTGTTGGCAAAGTAACTGCTATGATATGCTATATGGATGATTCTTCAACTAGTGGAACATATCTGTTCCATTGAATGATTTTAAAGATTATTATTATTTTTAAAAGTGTTGATAGAATACATTTTGGGCTTATTTATTTAATGTTGGACCACCCTGACATTTTAACTTCCCAGCAATGGTATATATATATATATACTTGCACTATATATACATTATTTACACTATATATACACTACTTATTCATACAATTATATAATTAGCCAATCATGTGCCAGCAGTGTCAGGCTCCATATATATATATATATATATTCATAAAAACATTTAAAATGTAATTTACATCAACATTATTTCCACAGATTAAACACAATACAGAATTTGAGATGTGCTGGAAATTTTCATGCCTTTCAGAAAGAAAAAAAAATGACAAAAATGAATTTACATAAACCGATGGATGTTGTACTGTGAGTAATATAATATATATATATATAAATATATATATATAATGGTATGTATATTAAAAGTAATTGATACCCCTGAAGCTACAAATGCACAGCATATAGAGAATGAATGTGGGAGTTGTGGTCAGACACACAGGTGATCCTGTTCATGATATATGCTGCATCTGGGGAGGGGTAATGTTCATTTGGGGTTAACATTGCAACAATAAAAAAGCTTTCAAGATGTGGACTGCAGTAAATCTTGAAAGGCTCCCAGAAAAAAAAAAGTGCAATAAAAGTTGCAGGAGATGAAAATTCTTCTATTCTTAAACCTGTATCTGTCCCATAGGGCCCGGCAGCACATATGAAGCCCTATAGCAGACAATAAAACACAAACAAGTAAGGAATGATTCATAAAATGTCTCAAGACAATGACATAAGTCTGGCCACATACTCTGAAATAGTAATTTTTTCAACTGAACTTACATTTCAACAACTCTTTTTCATGGTATTATCTTAAATAATTCATTTGAACTCTTGGTTTAATTCTGTTGTGAGCTTACCATCATGCCTTCCATATTGACATTGCCAGACAGACAGACAGACAGACAGATGATAGATAGATGATAGACAGACAGACAGACAGACAGACAGATGATAGATAGATAGAGAGATAGACAGACAAACAGACAGATGATAGACAGACAGACAGATGATAGATAGATAGACAGACAGACAGACAGACAGACAGATAGATGATAGATAGACAGACAGACAGATGATAGATAGATAGATAGATAGATAGATAGATAGATAGATAGATAGATAGATAGATAGATAGATAGATAGACAGACAGATGATAGATAGATAGACAGACAGACAGACAGACAGACATACAGATGATAGATAGATAGACAGATGATAGATAGATAGACAGACAGACAGATGATAGATAGATAGATAGATAGATAGACAGACAGACAGACCGACAGATAGATAGATAGATAGATAGATAGATAGATAGATGATAGACAGACAGACAGACAGACAGACAGACAGATAGATAGATAGATAGATAGATGATCGACAGACAGACAGATAATAGATAGACAGACAGACAGACAGACAGACAGATGATAGATAGACAGACAGACAGACAGACAGACAGACAGATGATAGATATATGATAGATAGATAGACAGACAGACAGACAGACAGATAGATAGAGACAGACAGACAGACAGATAGATAGATAGATAGATAGTCTGTACAAGGGTTATTTTAGAATTTGTTCTATTTTATTTTATTTTCTATTATTTAAAACCTGTCCTTTCAATATAGTTCAATTTTCATTCATCTAGTGGCATTTTCATGTTTAAAAACTAGTGGCTATAGGCTATAATTCATGTGTTGTCATTTTAAGTTTATTTTAGTTAGAGTCACAAAAATGTAAATTAGTTTAATTTCCTTTTGTTATTATTGTTTAATGTTTATGTTACGTTAACAAAGACCTTTTCATTTCATTTTCATTTGGTCGTTTTGACCTTGTTTTACCTCCACACTTCTTTTGAATTGATATTTTAGTTACTACACAAGTTTTTTTTATATATTATTTTTAAATTAATTATAGTCTAATCATTTCTAACTTCATAATCAATTGATATTATTTTGTGTTATAATTCTTGCTGTCAAAGTTGTTTTAATTTCATTTTCATTAGGCCATTTTGACCTTGTTTCACCTCTATACATCTTTCAAATTTATATTTTAATGTTACTCATATTGCATGTAGTAATTGTTATTAATTAATTAATTAATTGTTCCTTATCATTGCAGCCTAATAATTTCTAACTTTACAACCATTCACCATAATCTTGTGTTATGGGCCTTATTATGAGTTTTTATTTTTATTTTATAGGCCCAGGCTACCTTGGACCACCCAGTGCTGTCAACAATGTAGGACTTTGAAATATGTTGCAGGAACACAAAGAGGCCTCTTAGTGCAAACCTTTCCCCTCTGGTCTTTATGAAGTGTGAAGTGCTGTTTGGAGCTGCTTGTTCAACTCAATCAAAGCTCTGGACATTGTTTCAGGCTCTTTCAGCGGCTGTCTCCCCTTTGCTTGTACTGGTGGTCTGGGGATACTTATTGCACACATGCAGGAATTAATTCAGCATGGAACAAATAACTTCACATATATGAAAATGACTTGCATACACAGTAATTACGCTGACACAATTACATTATGTATATGAGCAGGGCCGTTTCTGAGCATATGGGGGCTCTAAGCGAAATCCTAGATGTCATAATGGGCCATTTTTGGGAAAACATGAAATGTAAAGTCCTAGCTTTCAAAGTATGTCAATTTTATCAAACTATTACTAGAAATTCCTTTTTACTTTGGTGCATAAATCACGAAATGTGATTCTGGGTCAATGTGACATACTGTATAATTATTTAAAGCATTCTGTAGGTTCCCAACAGTTAATGTCTGCTGAACCTAATCATTAAAGTTTGTAATCAGTAAAGTAAACTTTATTTAGCCCTCTGCAATTCCATTATTAACTCCTAGGGGTTAGCAACTCACCAATAAAGTGCAACTGTCTAGTTCCTGAAGTAAAAATCTCCTTAATTTCTTCCATATAAGAATTACATTTACGTATAAACATATAAACCTTTAAACACAAAGCTACTGTGAGCTCTGAGTTTGTTAATCAATGGTATATGGTTCTGTTGAAGCCATCATAGTGTCCACGTATATCAGCTTCATAAAAAGGTACATTTCTAGAATAAACTACACTACCAATGAATCGTAAAGAGAAAGATCCACCAATAAGAGAATCAAAGTGCACCAAAAGAGCTCTGCAGTGACCGCCCACGACCACGAGGCACTGTAAATGATGCAAACAAGTTGGTCTCGCGATATTCTCAAACTAGTCTTTGCCTATTTCTGAATATTTTACAATACATTTAAACAACATTATTTCTATACTATATACTTATATTCAAGAACTTTAGACTGCCTGTATCAACATACACACCTCGTCTTTGCTTTTAAGCTTGTTTGGAGCTCCATTCTGGCTCAGACTCCACCACTATCTTCCGTTAACATCCCAAGAATGTTAAGCTGAGTTTCCCTCATATAGAGCACAGGAGAGTCGTCTTGCTAAAACCTGGGAGACGCGTCTGATGATGGGGATAGTGGATAGATTACTCTTTGTTTTGGTTCACCCCTCCCTTCCTCACATCTTTCTCCAGCTCTCCAACCCTTCCTACGGTAATCCCAGCATGCCTCTCTTCAAGTTACACCCTGCAGGAGTTTGGGGCAACGTATAAGCTATTGTAATCATCAGCTGTCATTATCTCACCCATTGATGGATTGTTGGGTTTATCTGCGATGAAAGTATGGAAATACGCTGGCTTTGCCTTACCAGATGCATTACGTCCAAAGCAACAAATAATAAGACTTTGCTCTTATCTGGTTTTGCAGAGGAGTGGAAAGTAAATTTCTAGCTCATTCTACCGGCAAGCGATTCTCTCCAAGGAGATAAAATGGTGCAATGGTGTATTGCTGTGTAAAATAAATGTACCAAAATGCTTTGACTGATAAAGATGATCTGCTTGATGTTATTTTACATAAAAGCCCACCGAATTACTGATTTACATTTCTCAATACATACACTATGGCAGAGGTGTTAAACTTAGTTCCTGGAGGGCTGCAGCCCTGCAGAATTTAGTTCCAGCCCTGCTCCAAAATGCCTCCTTGTAATCTTCAAGCACTCCTAAAGACCTTTATTAGCTGCTTCAGGTGTGTTTTATTAGGGTTGGAGCTAAACTCTGCTGGGCTGTGGCCCTCTGGGAACTGAGTTTGACACCCCTGCACTATAGAGTTGTGGGTCTCAACCGGCTTTGCTTCAGAACCTAATTTGTACAGTGCCGACCCAACACAGTACCAAAATCCTACAAAAGCAGACTAAAACTACCCACCAGTTGAGAACCTCTGCTATGAAGAAACTAGCTATGTCCTCACAAGTCCATGAGTCGATATTCTCCAGGGGTTTTGAACTCAAAATGTAGCATGTGTGGATATATAGACACAGACAGCTGTGCAATGTTCACAGTGGAACCTTTAGCAATAAAATATGTGAAAAACGAAAACTAAGATGGATAACACAAACCTAGCATTGTGTGGCTATATGTTGACATATGGACCATATGAACCCCAAGTGTACAGAATCGCCACAATTTAAGGTTGCTTATCCTATTTGTACAAGTCTTGGAGGAATTTAGAAACTTTCTTCCAGATCTTGTGGATGTTTTTAAAGTATAAAGTTTGAGCTGACAGGCTTAGGTGTTTTCCACAGTGCTTTTCTATTGTGCAATGTGCTAAGCACTGCATCAAGCTTGGCTTAAACAAAATCTAAAAGTGACAGAGAGGTTGTATGGGATTAAACATGTTCTTTGGCCATGGAGCAGCATGCAGTCCAACAGGGAATAAGCCTTATTGAGATTTTAATGGTGTGAATGCTGACAAAGACAAACGACAGCACATATACAATTGACTCCATCTTTGTGTTTAATTTAGACTTTGAATTCATGCTTAAGGAAAAACACATATTATTTTAATCCAAACATTGGTACAGACTCCAGAGCATCAACTTCAGGCATTGATGTTTACGCTATTCAACATATTAAATGGAGATATATAAATATTATATTATACACAGATATATAAATATTATATTATACACACATGTAAAGGAATCACCAATAAAATGTCAAAGAGACACACATGTACTGTAAATAAATGAAATGAAATTAATTTGTTATCGATTATGGATGTCAAACTCATTTTCAGGGCCAGATTGGAATAATTCACCTTGGGGGTTTATTTATTATATTTTATTTAAACCAGCACTACTGGAACTAATAAGGTCCAGAACCACTTTATGCAGCTTTAATAACCAAAATTGTGGCTTTTTTTGACACCGCTGTTTATAGAAAGGTTATGGTATGTCATGACTATACATCATGGATGTCTTTGCTCATTAAATTAACTTAAAAAGGTACATTATGTTAATTATGTATTAATTAATAATATAAGGGTTGCCAAAAGGTGCAAATATTATCCTCCTGAGACCCCCGCGTGACTGCTGTGTGCATTTTCAATTTCCCTTTTTGATTTTTAACTAGTAGAGATACTAAAAGAAGAAACAAATCTAGACCAAATACATTTCCTAAAATGTAATGTCCACATATGTGGACAAAGGGAATACGTTTTTAAATAAAGACATTTTAAATAATACCAAGCTATAGAAAGTCATATTTTGCTCATCAAATTTTTTCCAGGAGTGTTGGTTATTCATGTTTTGGAGACATTACAGATAATTTTCTGTAAAGCTGAATAAATAGTTCTTGATTCAATTCTAAGCATCAACAAATCACTGCCAACCATGTTAAAATAATATGTGCTGATTATCATTGTCCCATGTCTGTCAAGCATGTTGAGTGATCCAAACATCATCTGCGGCCTGAAACTGAACTTTTGATCAGATTTTAGGAGTGAATGCAGTTAGCTGCATAGAAAGCTACATGATGCTCCCTTGCACCCTATTTAGTGAATAACTTAACTCCAGTGTGCTGTCTTTCTTCACTGGTCTCAGAACAGCTTGAACTACACCTTATTTTCATTCTAACTCCATATAAAGACTCTGAAAGCTAATTTTTTCATCTTTTGGATGAACCCATTTATTCTCAATGAGAAAATGCACAATAAATATATAGGAATGCATTTACTAATGTTAATGTATAGAATTGTGATAACAAAATTAAATATAACAAAATGTATAATAAAATGAAGCTAAATGACCCACAGTTGTGTTAGAGTCTAAAGTTATTCAAAATAACTAAAAAGTTTTTTTCTTCTTTTGAGGAAATGCAGTGCCAGTTTCAACATATGTGAACGTCATGTTTATCAGGGCGCTGAAGTGCACGACAAAACTAGAGTCTCTATTCTTTACAATCAAACAGGTTTCAATAAAAACACCTTTGTTGGCACTACATCCGTAGGAGCACTTCAAGGAAATCAGCGACATGCTGTTGTCTCATGTGACTTAAATGACAGTCTAGAATCTTGTGAACAGTGTTCAGTCAGTTATTATTCACTTGAATTATGCATTGCGTATAGCAAAGCCAAAATACATCGTCGTCCATGCACACTGGGTCACACAAGGTTATATCGAAAGGTAGTAAGAGCATTATTAGCCTGAGCACATAGAAAGTGTCTGTATAGGATATGCCTCCTATTGATTATTCAATTTGGCAGCTATGAAGGGAGAATTACATTAGCTTAAAAAAATCAATCCATAATCATTTAGACATAAAGGCATTGTAAGTGTGATACAGTATATCTATTCAGAGTTAAAATTGAGCACCTATTTCAACAAATACATTTTAAACATGTGTTTGCCAATCCTTTATTTATACCAATGATTGTGGTTATGTTACATGAACTACAGTATATGCTGATAACTATCAGCTTATTCAAAAATGTCAATTATTTTTGCTTAAATGGGTCATGACATGAAGAATCACATTTCCCTTGATCTTTTTACAGATAAGAGGTCATTTTACTATAAAAACATACTGTAAGTTCAAACTCAAAACTTCCTCACTGCCTAAATTACACTTTTGTACATAATAAACTACTATATTTTCATTCAGTACCTGCTTTCTATCCAGTTCATACCTGCACACTCAAGCAAGTGGTTATTACTGATCCCACATATTTTTAACTATTTTATGGGTCATCCTTCCATACCCCTAGCTTTTCAATAGTGGCGTTACTTTGGTTAATTAAACATAATGTATGTAAGATTGTTCATGCAAATGCACTCAATGAATACACTGTTTGCATCATAGCATTTCCTCAAAATATACCACTGTTTTTATTTTTTTTGCACTGTAAAATTCAGACATTTCCTTTTTATATGTATATATATAATTTTTCAGCTCATATCTCATACTCGTACCAGTTGAGGCGTCTGTGTTGGGGTGTCTCAGTGATGTCAGGGTTGGCCAGTTCTAGATTATAACACTGTCTTTTACTCATTTAAGGTCCAGTGCTGGCTGACCTATAGCTCTTTGAGAGCTAGTGAAGAGAGCTGCCAAACTTATCTATATCTGAGGCCAGAAATAGTGTGTTTCTCTGGCACTGTGCCTATTAGCTGTGTATTTACCTCACCGCACACCTCAACACTTCTAAAACACCCAGAGCGGTGTTAGCCCCCCCATTCTGTATCGGTTCAACTTCTAAGAAACAAGTTCTCCATGCAAGTTTTGATTTGTAGGAGATACCAGGGGCAATTGTTACATTATATATAGATAGTACAGCAAATCTACCTGCCATGTTTCTGTATATAAAAAAAATACTTACTGTATGTGATATAAAAAGTTCCATAAATATATTTATACAACAATTAGTTTAAGTTCTCTGATCTAATTAAGTGCTATTACATTAGTGCTAATTCAGGTATTTGGTATTCACCATTGGTACCACTCAGCTTGACAACGTGCAATGGTTGATTCTGCTTCGGCTTCTTTAGGAACTATTTTGATTAGCAGCGATGAAATACACGAACTAACTGACCATATTTTGTCTGAAACCAACATATTGCTTTTGAAAGTCCCTGTATCCTGATCAACTCCATTCTTCCAAATTACAGACAAGTTCCACTCCCATCAGACATTTTTGCATTTTACTTCTAGTGCTACTGATAGCATCTTGCACAAAACTAAAATAATCTACCGGCGAAATACTATATAAATGGGAATACGCACGAACGTGAATTTTGCACGATGGATTTCCGGTGCCGAAGATTTTCACGCATTTCACGTAGAGTTCAACTCTGGAGAACTTTCTGGTGAACTTTTGCCATGTTGACCAATAGGAAGATTGGCAGTGACCTCTGAGTAGGCGGTGCTTCAAAAACAGCTATTCTGAATATTCACATTTGACAAGGATATTATTTCAGAGGTGAGTTTCTTTTCAACTTCATTTTGCCAGAGTATGATGTGCAGCATTAAAAAGACTGCTTGGCAGATATATCTTTTACTGATTTCACATGCACACATTTTTACTCCCTTCCTGTGGATCAACGTCACCCGTCTCTTCAGAGGTCTGTTCTTCAGCCAGGCCCACAACTGGAGTTGGCAGAGGAGAGAGAGGAGGGGTGTGGTCACTTTTCCCCATTTGGCGGTGCGTGAATTCTATGAAGTGCCTCATCACCTGTTCAAATTAGATGCAATGCTGGGGATAGGAGTATGCATTGTGGCTGATGGGCCAGGATGCTGGGCCACTATTCCCCTCAACCATCGAGGCCAAGGGAAGCCTGGCCACTCAAGGGTAACCCTTTTCCACCAACATGGTTCGGGGTGGGTTCCCGGGCTGGTGCAACTACTTGAACAGTTCTGCCGTTCTGGGCTGGAAAATCCGCACCGGACCCAAAAGCTTGCTGGTCTCTACACAGGAACTAAATACATCGAGGGGTAGAGGGCATGATTATGTTTTGTAACAAGGTAGTTTCCAAACAACAACAGTACTGTCTGTAGCAAGGTGTACTTTTTCTCTCTATAATAACAATAAAAGCTCCACAAAAATGTCAAACATCAAAAATGTTCAGGAAACGCAGAGAGACAAAGAGCGCCAGTGGTCAACAGTGGTGAGTACCTACAGACTGAGGTCCGACGACAGGGTGATGGGCGCCAATGGCTCATCGATGCGCGAGTCATGAGAGTCATGATTTGCACCGTCAAAAGATTTTGTGATAGGTTACAAGCTGGTAATTACAATGGTATTATGTTATAAATGTGGTTTATGAAGACATTTCTAGTGTCCCCATAATTCAAATCACTTAAAAAACATACTAAACGATGTTTGTTTGTTTTTTAAATATCAAAATGCAGAAGGTTTTTTTGTGAGGGTTAGGTTTAGGGGTAGGGTTAGGGGATTGAATCTATAGTTAGTACAGTATAAAAATCATTGTCTATGGAGAGTCCTCATAATGATAGCTGCACCAATTTAAGGCTTTTTCACAAACAACTGATTGTCAAATGAGGAAGACACCTTCACAATAAAATAAATAAAAATAGTGCAAGCACTTGAGAGGGAATTTAAGGTATTCAAACATGAAGCAGTTTAATGGAATAGGTCTTTCCAGCCAAACAAAGACATGCAGGGAACCAGGAAAGAGAGAGAAAGAGAGAGAGAGAGAGAGAGAGTCAACGTGAATAATCTGGCAACAACACATGGGGAAAAGTAGTAGTGTAATTGTCTGTATAAAGTGCAGTCTAAATATAAGATGGTCTTCAGTCTGGAAAGCTCATGGGCACCAGTATCAATCAATAACATCAACCCTGCTTCATTTGCAATTCTCAACTCAACACAAATCTGTAATCATATGCCTCAATACATTAGCTCTGAAATTTTGATTCAACACAACCTTCTATTCCTTCTACCGCATCCTGCCAAGAAATGCCCTCCAGAGACGAACATGGATTTAATAAATATGAAATTAACATCCGGCTCGGAGGATGCCACCCATTAGCCACATACTGTACTGATTTGACACGTTCCATGAATAGGGATCACTTTGCTGTACTACAACCTTTTTAAGGTAATATTGCAGCCTGATCTCATTATTATTCAAAAGAGTTTGTATGTAACATTTAATGGTACATTTAGAAAGAGGCTAAACTGTACAATATGGCCACTGACAACATCTAAAACGTAAATGCTTTTTTCAGAAATGTAAAAATATTTACAAATTATTTATATTATAAATATATTTTAATTGTTAAATATTTACTATTTTATAGATATTTCTGACTCCTTAACCTGATCCCCAAACCTAACCAGTTTTCAATATATATATATATATATATATATATATATATATATATATATATTATTTATTTATTTATTTTTTACTGGTAGATACATGTAAGGAAATGAAATATACAAATCCCATGTTTTGAACATGATGAAATATTATTCATCCAGCATAAAATCAACCCAACATGAAAAGTATGTAGTTTTAAACCAACATGATAACACAGGAAGTTGAAATGTTGTTTCGGAAGTTTCCAGTACCCTAGGGTTGGCCACATTATGCTGACTTACTGACAAGCACTATCTTCCATCAGACATTTTTGCAATGCTCCAGCGTGTCTCCCTTCCCATGTGGCATGACTGGAAGCATGTTACATCAGCATTGTGGGAGACCTGGGTTCTGATTCTGCATTGAAACCAAGAAGTTATCGCATTCACATAATCAGTGTTGAGCGCAATTTGGAAATTGCTTTTTTTCCATTTTATTTTTACCCCACTGATGGTTATGTTTGGATTTGGGGTTTGGGCTGGGGGAAACAGTTGATAAAATATGCATTACTCTTCACTGTATTACAGCCTGTACAGCTGAAAACAACTGACAACTCGCTTTTGGCGCCTGTGGGATTGCAAATTTAAGTGCCATTTTAAGATCAGGTGGTCCACTGTCTTTCACATAACATCACATGAAAAACTATTGACCCAGCCTGGATCTACCAACATGAGATTCTTCCCCAGATACTCTGGCCACTGCTAGTGTACACTGTTAGAAATTGCTGTAAATTTACGGCACATTTTCAACAGTATAATCCTGTTATGTTCAAAAGCAGTACATTGCCGTTTTTTTGTTTTTGTGAAATGACGTAGACAAAGTATAACAGCATTTTAACGTATTTATTGCTCGAAGGAAACAAAACAGTATTTAACAGTATTTTTTGCTAGCCTACGGAAGACTGCAGTGAGCACGCATGGATTTTTCCATAATGATATTCATACTGATGATAGGTGAGTTTTTGTTTTGGTCGTTGAAATATATTACATCTTCTGCAATTGTAATTAACTTGTATTTGTGGATATTGTAGCCTAACTGTAATTTTTTTTTCCCATTCGCTCGTTTCAGTGATAAACGCACCAACTGAGTGAAATTGGATTCCTGACACGAATAATTCCCGATTACAGGGTGAGTTTCATCCAACATAGTTAAATTCTTCAGCAAAGTTACTGCAAAGCCTTCAAACTGTTGAATTTAAATGACATCGATGTCTCTGTAACGCGCTAAAATGACTGGTGTTGTTGGCTAAAACCATGCAGCTTGCTTTTCATAATTCGCGAAACCTCCCAACGTTAGACAAAACCTTAATTTCGGGGTCGTTGTGCTTTCAAATGTGGGTAAACTTGTTGTAATCTGTACATATCTCTTTTCTGAGGGTGATTTATTTTTTGTACTAGTAGCCTAGTGTTTGTATTGTTACTTTAATGGTGGCTTTATTTTTACATCGATCCAAGTTGTTTGATTTACGTTAAGTGATAGAATAATTAATATTCAAAGTTTCGTTATTGCTGCTGCAATGTTACTTTGCCCAGCACGTAATTTTATGGATATTTTATTTTGGTGGAGATTCTTATTTGCTGAGATTTTGTTAATGCCCAAGGACTTGTCAGCATGTTTGCATGTCAGTTCTGTGGACATCAATGTTGTACTACAGTGGCCTATGTGAAGCACATGAGGATTCATAGCAATATCAAATTCACCCAATTCAGTCATTATTTACTCACCTTGGTGTGCGCTATATGCCCTTCTTTATTTTTCAGACCAAAAAGGAGAATTAAAAAAATAATTGCTGCACTCATCCATATAATGGCAGTGAGTAGCAACCAGCATCAAGCTTAAAAATAAAAAAGTAAAAGTGTTCAGGGGTACCTGATAGGGTTTGGTTAAAAACAAACCAAATTGTAATTTATTATTTAATGCAAATCCTGATCTTGGCCTTTGGTGGTCTGTGTTCGACTGCAATATCATAAGACTCATTTAGCGCCACAGTTCTTTCTGACTCACCCAGAAAAACACACAAGTTCACTGATAAGAAATCATGATTAATAAATCAACATGACATACCACATCTAGAAATCTCCAAAAAAAGTATCTATGAACTTCTTTGAGGTGAGTATTTCTGGACTGTAACTCTAGCTGTTAGATGACAGTCAGAATGATAGTTAATAGATGTGAATGCCACAACTTGTTTTTGCAACAAACACAACAGATATATTCTATAAGGAGAAAAAAGTGCATGGATTGTGTATTGTGATTTTATTAATCTTGATTTCTCACAACTTATGTGCTTTTCCTTGATCATGGAGTGAACTGTGGTGCTATAGAGTCTCGTGTCGTGTAAATTTACAGTACATTTTTGTTTGTTTTTTCGGTTTGTATACCCCCAGAACACTTGGAATATATGACACAAGTCACATGGGATCATTCTGTGACACTTTTGCTTCTTTATTTAAAAGCTAGATGCTGGTCACTATTCACTGCCATTACATGGAAGAGTGCGAGTAGGTCGCAAGTAAAGAACTTATGGCCTTAGAACAACACCAGGGTGAGTAATTAATGACTTAATTTACATTTTCATTTACTTCTTTTCAACACTTAAAGGGATAGTTTACACACACACACACACATGCGCGCGCGAAATTATATCATGTTCTTGCCCGTTATTGTTCCAAACCCTTAAGCTTTTAGCTTATATTTTTAAAGAACTCTGAGGTTTTTCTGTCCCTCCCTTCAAAGTCCATGTAAAGATCCAAAAAAGATCATACATGCATTGCAAAACTAATGCACTAATGTATGAATCGAGCATTTTAAAGTCTATTCTAAAGTCCACACATTAAGGTTTTTATTCACATATAAACACTGATCAATACATATACATAGAGAACTTAAAAATGTTTTAACATGAGAGCTGTATGAGAACCAACATTTTCACGTGTCAGGCAAGCATGTCTGAGTTTCTGTTTAACATGGACTTATGTGGACATTCAATGGATGGACAACAATTATTAAACGATCTTAAAAATATCTTTGTCTAAAGATAAATTAAAGTATTATGTGTTTGGAACAACATGAGGGTGAGTAATTGATGACAGGATTTTCTTTTTTGTTTGAACTAACTCATTAACAATGTTGAGAACATAATTTCACAATACACGAGATATATATATATATACACATTTTGACTTAAATGTCTGCCCAGACCAGTCCATGATCAACACGTTGAAACTTATTTCTTATGTTAAAAGAACAGGGCTCTGTGAATGATTTCAATTTCCCTTGCTTTTATTTGCAATCTGGCGGTGGCATGTTTTTATGTCAATGCTGACTTGAGTTTTTCATTTTAAAGTTTCAGGTGAAACAGGAAGCTGTATTCAGCACTGGATGATCAGCCTTGAGGGGCACATCATTTGTGAGGGCATCCAGTTGGCTTTTCTGTCTGGGCTTACTGCTGTTTTTTCTACTTTCTACAATCTCAATCTTCAATACCAAGCTGAGGCAGCATGCACACTGGAATTCATTCAAAGGTAAGGCATATCGTTTCAAAGCAGCTTTACATAAAATGAATGTTTCATTGATACAATGTAATTTGGCCCTAATGTACAGAGAATCTAGCATCAAATAAATACATTTCCTTTTAACTATTTGAGCAAGGAAATAAAAAGGACATCGGTGGTGAGGTGTTGGTGAAAACATTGAAAGGAAGCACACTCATCTTTGACACCAAAATGATGATCATGTGAATTTGTTACAATTTATCAAACATTGCTAAAATAGCATATAAAATGTGTTATGTGAAAGCTTGAATAAAGAGATATCTTTAATCTAGATTAAATCACGTCCTTTACCCCCAAAAGATTGTTAAGAAAGCTCTCCTTTCCTGACAAAGTAAAAGGAAGTGTTCTCAATACAAGAATAGTCAAGAATATAGCAAATTTATATGTTCTTTGTGAGTAAACTAATTCTGAACAAACACATTTGTTTTTCAGGCGGTTCATCGGGATAAATCCAGAAAAAGGCACCAAGGCTGGAGGAGTCACATCAAAGCGGACGGGAAAGGTTGCCCAGAAAAACAAAACAGTGTCTCCAGTCTGCTTTACAAATTGATGGATTTTGAGTGGGACTTTATAAAAGTATTATGCGCACACACACACACACACACACGTTTTCTTGCATCCTTATTTTTGCAGGTATTCACTCAAAATCAGGTGAATAGAGTAATTCACTATGTTTGTGTCCAGAGTTTGTGTCCAAATGTTTTGGACAGTATACTTATTAGTAATTTGTTAAAGACTTGTTAAAGTAATTCAGAATCTGATTTGGGGAGCATCTAGTTTATTTCTGTTTGTTGTGACTTCTAACCCTTAAAGAGCTGAAATTTTAGTTATTTGCTTACATGTCCTTTATGCTTTTTCCCCAAAACAATTTCACAAGTTTAATAAAAAGATTGTTTTGAAGCAATACTACAAGCTGCTTTTCTTCTGTTACATTTTTTATTCACTATTTCACTTTTACATTTATTCACTGTATTAAAACATGGTATTTTAAAGCAAGAGCTTACAGGAAATTTATTAAATCACAAGGTTTAGAAAATAATCTATAAAAACACAGAGGGAAAAGTTGTCCTTTTTGCTAGCTGTCCATTACTCAATAGATTACACAATACCATGTAGTTTATTTGTGTTGTAGTTTACACTAATTTCACTATAAGCATCCACTAACTGCCAATGCTTTTCTCAGCATATTACGGTAAAATGTAGAAACAGCTTTATGCTGTATTTGCAAAAACATTTGCCAACTGTAAATTTCACCAACAGTAAGACACCGTTAATTTAACAGTAACTTGCTGGCAACCGTGCTGCCAGTTAATTACTGTTTTTTTAATAAACGGTAGCCAACTGTAAATTTCACCAACAGTAAAACACTGTTAATTTAACAGTAACTTGCTGGCAACTGTGCTGCCAGTTCTTTACTGTTTTTTAACGGGAAAATTTTTAACAGTGTACAAGGTACCTATACAATTGAGACCTTGGAGAGGAAGATAAGCTGCTTCCTCCACAGGTGGCTGGGTCTCCCATGAAGCCTGTGCAGTGCAGCATTGTATTGGAGAATTAACAACTGGAGCTCCCTTTCAAGAGCATATTCGAAGAGTTTGTGTTTACACACACAAGAGCAGCTCTGCAGTTAAGGGACTCCAGGGACCCGGAAATCACAGGCGCACACATAGAGGTTTGGACGGACAGAAAATGGAAGACTAAAAAAGAGCTAGAGCTGGCAAAGTCACACCTTAGGCACAAGGAAATTGTGGGTACTGTGTCAGCTGGATGAGCAGAGCTAGGCTGCTGCCCCAAGCCTTGCTATATGAAGGTTCAGGGCAAGGACAGACGACACTTAGTCCTGGATACGGTGCAAGCAGATGTGGAGGAAAACCGTACTGGCTGGATAATAGGGAGACGACAGCAGAGAACATGTACAAGGTGGGATGGCACACTGCAGCAGAAATTAACAATGACTGACATCTTGCAAGCAGACCACTGTGGTATCAAGTACCTGGTAAAAGCAGTTTATGACATCCTTCTAAACCCAGCAAACATCTATGTTTGGAGCAAAAGTGACACGCCAGCATACCTGTTTTGCTCAGGGAGAGGAACATTAGAAGATATCCTCAGCAGTTGCCCTAAAGCCCTGGGAGGAGGTCGCTACTACTGGCACCACAATCACTTATTGAAGACAGTGGCTGAGAGCATCTCCATTGCCATAGCTGTCCACAAGAATGTCCACACATCTAGGAAGACCATCACCTAAGTGAAAATAGGAGAGCAGAGCTGGCCATAGCCCAGAATATTGGTTGGCCTACTCACCTCTGCAGCAGATTGGAAAGTCAAGGTTGACCTGGGCAGGCAGCTTAAGTTCCCTGCCAACATTGACTCAATATCATTGTGACCTGACATAATCTGACTATCTCAGATATTAAAGCAAGTGTTCATCAGTGAACTGACTTGCCCTTCGAATACTGCATTGAGGAGGTGAATGAGAGGAAGTGTGCCAAGGAGCTGGTGCAGCAGTGTCAGGGGCAGGGATGGAGGGCTCGCTGTGAACCCATTGAAGTGGGAGGTAGAGGCTTGCCAGCAGCTCACTCTGCAATGTCTACTCACTGCAAGCATTAGGGGAGCCACAAAGAGGAGAGCCATAAGAACCAGCACTGAGGCTGCTGAAAGAGCCTCCAGATGGCTCCAGATAAAAAGCGGGGACTCATAGACCAATGCTGTTGGCACACAAGCAGGGGTCTGATCAACCAAGGGTTTGTTTTTGACTTGAACAAAAAAGATTGCTTGGAATTTTATCATAAATCAGAAGGGTTAAACTTAAACTTAATATTTAGTTTGAACTTCTGAGATTGACAATCAGCATTTTCCAAAGATTAAGGATCTCCTTTATTTGTATAGAATTTCAGGCTCTAATTTGTAACCTACTCATTGAAAGTGTCTTGTAGATATCGCCTATTAACCACATCCATATTTGCTTTCCCTTTGCTGACTGTTTAACGTATCAGGGAAACCTATAGTTGTTCATTTACCTCCTGCCTGTGTCCCTTGCAATACAATGTGCCTGCTAACGTAACAGTAATGAAGTCACTGCCCCTTGCAGATAATTAGGCAGCTACCTGTGGAGTTGCTAATGAAGCCGCTAAGTGAATAGGGTGTTGGGAGACTAACAGATTGAGAACAGGCTGAAAAATGAGAGGTGACTCTAAACTCCACAGATTATCTTTATGAGTCTGCATTTCAACTGGGAAACAAATGGATCTTGATTAAAACAATTGCCCCACTAAGTGTTGTTACCCGGTTAAATTTGTTTTAGGTCAATACAAGCACAACTACACAGTATCTTTACTGCTTTTAGCTGTTTAGTTCTGTTTAATTACAAAGAATATTGGGAAATGCAAGTGGACATATGTGAGTGAGGGGTATCTAAAGTGCCTGACAGTTGTTCATTTCAGTTAAATGAATACACAGCATGCTAGCTCGTGAATTAGCAGTGTCAACATGTTACTGCTGTGCTGCAGATTCAGCAATGCACATTGAGTTCAGCAAAACCAGTGAATCAAAAAAGTACCCCTGAATATACACTAATTTGATTATGTACAAACATCACTATTACTGGTGCTAAGGGTTTTTCAAAGATCCTAATGATAACCTGAAAGCTTACGCTAACTAGAGCTTTCAAACTTCAAAGAGAATGCAAAAGCACCATCAAAAGTATCATAAAAGTGGTCCATACGACTGCTATATTCTGAGTCTTTTAAAAACATGTAATAGCTTTGTGTGAGCAACAGTTCAAAATATCAATCATTTCTACTGAAAATCTTGACATCCATCCCAGCTCTCCTTGGCACATTCATGAAAGCAGCAGCAATGTATGCTTCATGAACAAAACATTATTTTCAGTTGAATATTTTCAATGAATCATTTGATCTGGTGATGGTTAGGTTTCGGCTTTGGGGTTAGGGATAATAAATTATGCTTTCCTGTTGACTGTGTTATGTAATTTACAACTAAAATCCAAATTACTTTTGGCACCACTCTGTGGACATTTTACTTGGAAACTGGAGCTCACACATGCCCATACATTCACAACACTTCCTGCTTTGGCCACAGGGGACAGTGATTCAGATTTCGGTAAACACAGGTCGATTTCAGCTTAAGAACTCTCAACCTATTATTGCCAAATTCACAGTGAGATCTGTGAAAGCTCCAGTCCCCATTCATTGTAATGAATCATTCAACAACAGTACAAGCCTAGAATTATTTCAATAAAACAAAGTTTTTCTTCCAGCATAGGGTTTAAGATTGAGGGACAAACCATTGTCTCACAGAATATCTGAACCCAAACATTGCTAAGCTGAACATATACAGTTGTTGTGGTTCTTCCAGTGGCCTCCAGTGCTCTGTAGGACACAAGGGGATTAGACTTAAGTGCACCTCCACCTCTGGACCACGTCTGCTGGGATCATTGATCCCCTGATTAACATGTCACTCAGCCCCCAGGGTTCAAACCAGACTCTATGACATTCTCCTATGGAGAAAAAAAGCCTTTCATTAATGGCTTAAGGCCTGTGAGAGAGGTGCCCCATTTTTTTTTTTTTTTTTTTTTTTTTTTTGTAGCTACTGGTTGCTGGCAGGAACTTCTCATTTAAAATGCAATGCAACAATAAAGTACAACCTCCTTGGCCCAATTGATCCCATACAGGCCCAGCGATGTGGGGTTGGTGCTCTGAGGTGGTCAGTTGGTCCTAATTGTTTTTACCTGCTGAGAAAAATTTGCCAGTCAGGCATTTTAAGAGAAAATACAGCATGATTAATTGAAATCTGTTTATATTCTCTTCATGCATCATTCCATGAATTTTAATCAGATCCCCTGAAGCATTTATTGAGCTACCACCATGCATTTCTCGAGGACTGCAAATTACCATCAATATACCAATCACCAAAACTTTTTCTGATATATTGTATTTATGTGAACCAACCAAATTAACTTGCACTTCATCTTATAAGAACTTGAATGCAGTACCATCCAACCAGGTCTAATGACAAGTCAAAATAATAGCACAATATTGCAAAATGGTAAGAAATTTAATGAATTGGCTTATACAAAAAACGTATGATAGCGAAAAATAAAGAACCAATGAACAATAGTTTGAAAAACCAATGAACAATGAAAACTGTTATGATTTTTCCTTAGTTCAACCCATAATCCAAACCTAAACATAAAGGAAAACCCATTACCCAAACCTAAACATAACCCTAACCCTACTTTGACAACTTTTAGGAGTACACTTGCATATAGATTGTCTCTTTCATGGGTCTTGGGTCTTTAAAGGTGCTATACGTAAGATTGACAACAAGCGTTTGAAATGGGTACTGCAGTCCAAATTAAAATTATTGGAGAGTTGTCTGCCCCACCCCAGACTCGAAACTCATATGGGTTGCCAGAATGAGGCCATGCAATAGGATCCATTTTAAAGGATTTCTGAGCTTTAAGCTATCTCTATCTTCCAAAGGCATCTCCAATATTTATCCTTGTTTTACTATGCCTTGGGTCATGGTGGTTTTTAGATGGAGGGTGAGGCTTTTTAGGTCAGGTAGAATCTGTTATCTCTGATCCTGTTCATTTGCTGGCTCCCATGGCTGCAGCACGTGGTGTTGTTTGCCTACAAACTTGTTCAAATCTGGCAATCCGGCAGTGTCTAAATACTATTGGTGAGTGGGCAGTGGACGGGATGACACAGGCCAAAATATAAACAGAAATTTCAAAGTAGAATATACTGGCTGTAGCGTTGTTATCGGAAAAGCCAGTATTATATCAACATAGCATGATTCCTAATGCTCTAATGACATATTATGGTCATTTTATGATTTAGTACATTAAAAATATTACATATTGCACCTTTCGGGTGAACCAATCACAAGCTGATAAATTATTACATTTCAACTGAACTTGAATACTTTGAAATGGAATCAATGTAAACTAATAATATTAGTAATTTAAACTGTGCTTAACCAGATGTTTGCACTTGGAACTCTGGTCTCATCCTTCTGACAGAACAATCTAACCAGGATGGATCCAGTGGAGGACATTAACCTTCGGTCTACGCTCACTCATCGGGTAATTTTATTGGATCAGCAGCAGGACCAGATCTCCACCTCCAACCATGCCATTGAGATGACGGCATCCCAACTGGTCCAAGAACTTCACAACCTCCCATTACTGATCCCGCTGTGGAAGCCCCCACACCGACCCCAGTGGTTGCTCCCAGCATCGGATGCTCTGAACCCCGTCTCAACCCTTCTGCTCCATACTCAGTTGAAGTGGGGTCATGCCACACATTCCTTTCTCAGTGCTCACTGTTTTTCATGCTGCAGCCCTCCGGATTCCCCTCAGAGACAGCTATGGTGGCTTTTATCATAACCCTCTTGTCTGGGAGGGCCGGAGAACGGAGAACCGCTATGTGGAACAATGGCCACTCCTGCTGCTCATTGTGCCAGGAATACTTGGCAGAGCTTCTTTGAGTTTTCGATCATTCGGCCCAAGACCACTGTGGAAGCGGGGAGGGTTCTGGCAGTAGGAAGGGGGTTACTGGTGAGCACAACTCCACAGAGTAAAACTCCCGAACTACGGACTTCTCTCCCGGCCCAACTGCAGTACTGACCGACCTTTGAAGACTCCAGAGCAGAGGAGAATTTCCTGGATGTTGCCACTGCTTCCAGATGGCGGATTCCGGTGGTCAAGAAGGACGAGCCCATCACAGCATACTCCATCAGCGGCACACCCCTGGCCATCATCACCAATTCCACTAAACCGCTCACCCTTGTCTCCGGTGACCATTTGGTACAGCTGTCCTTCCTCCTGATCCAGTGCTATTGCATCCATGGTTGGTAATGCACAATCCTCACATTGACTGGTCAACCAATTCTGTTCTTACCTAGAGTCTGTATTGTCTGTACCACTGTCTTAACTCTGCTGTCTCTCCTGTCCAATGTTGTGTTTTGTTTCAGGATGAACTGTCAGATTTATATGGAGTACCTGTGGCATGCCATGATCTGAGGGTGGAGTTCAGTCGGTCCTGCGCCTCGACCCTTCCTCCTCATCACCTATACGATGTGCTTCTTGGTACTTCTCCCCCACGAGGTTGTTATAATTGCTCTCTGCTCCCAAGATGGAGGCCATGAATAAATACATTAATGATTCTATGGCATCTGGACTCATCTATATTTCCTCTTCTCCTGCAGGGGCGGAGTTCTTCTTCGTGGAGAAGAAGGACGGCTCACTTAGACCATGTATAGATTATCTGAAAGCCTGAAAGACTTCAATCTATCCTTTGCCATTGATGTCTCCAGCTTTCGAACTCTTGCAGGGAGTGTCCGTCTTTACAAAGTTCAACCTATGCAATGCTTATCACCTTGTTTGGATCAGGGAAGGGGATGAGTGGAAGACAGATTTTAACACCCATATTGGCCACCAAGAATATTCAGTCATGCCTTTCAGATTGGTCAACAAGTCCACTGTCTTCCAGGGGCACGTGAATGATGATTTGTATTTGTTTACTTAGATGATATTCTGATCTTCTCCCAGAATATCAAGGATCATGTCCAGCATGTCAAGTGGGTGCTTGAGCGACTGCTAGAAAACCAGATGTTTGTTAAAGCGGAGAAGTGTGCTTTTCATGCACAATCGGTACACATGGGGAGTACACATGGATTCAGTTAAGGTTACAGCAGTTTCTGATTGGCCAACCCCAGATTCCCACAAATCCTTGCAAAGATTTCTGGGTTTTGCCAATTTTTTTATCGTTGTTTCATTCAAAACTACAGCCAGCTCACCGTCCCTTTGACAAATTTTTCTAAATTAAAAGAAAGGTTTTCTACCGCTCCCATTCTAAACACTCTCAAACCTTCATGTCAGTTCATGGTGGATGCATCAGAGGTCAGTGTCAGAGCTGTTCCTTGGAAGAGCGCTGTTAACAAAATGCATCCGTGTGTCTTTTTCTCATACTTCCTCACTCCAGCAGAATGGAATTATGACGTTGGTAAAAGAGAATTGTTAGATTGGCCTTGGGGGAATGGCACCATTGTTTAGAGGGTTCGGGGGTGTCTTTCATGGTCTGTAAATCATTTTTTTTTTATATATTTGTGGAGTTAAGCATCTAAATTCCAGACAGGTTTGTTGGGCACTAGTTTTTACATGCTTTGACTTCATCTCCATTTGGGCTCTAAAAACTTTAAGCCCAATGCCCTGTCTTGATGTTTTGAAATCGAGACCTCAACCGCCTCTCCGGACACCATCCTACCCGCCTCTCAGGTGGTGGTGCTTTACCAACTCACAAGATGGGGTGTTCAAGCGAAAACTTGTTTTGTTTATCTAAAAACAGGACCGTCACAGGGATAGTAACAACAGAACATAGCACAACTTCACACAAACCAGTGAACAGAATTTTAAAAAACATGTCTGAAGAGTTTGTAGTCAAACAATAGATGCATTTCTATGCCCAGCCTTATTTGTTTGAACCAGAGTATTCAATCAAATGGAGAGAGATAGAGCCTATTACCCCTGGTCTTATTTTGTAAACATTACAGGATATGATATGTTAGAGTCATTTAAGTGTTTGTTTAAAAAAAAAAAAAAAAGGTCATACATATACATTGAGGCAAAATAACCCAATGGAACACATTGTATATTTATCTGTACAATGCTGTCATTCAGCTTGTGTTGTGTCAGTGTTCTCTGTTCTATTATTAATGCAGTTCAATAGGACTGTTTTCCCTTCTTGTATGGAGCACAAATCTGCTTCTTTGTAATATGTATTGGAGGCCATAAATAAATCATGAAATTTAGTATACAGTAATACCTTTATTTCAACTGTATGACATGTCTATTGCAAACATGCTGACATCTTCAAAGACTGAAAAATACATGGTACATTAAAAACTAATGTAAACTTTGTTTGTTAATTTGTACATGTTAATACATTTTTAACATCAAATGTTATATACATTATGAACTAACATGAACTAAATATGAACAATCATTTGTACAGTTTATTTATGAAATCAGTACCTAATGCATTAACTAATGTTAACCTATAGAGCCTTAGAACTTCTTACCAATAAATTGTTTGCTTGAAGAAAAATTTTATTATGAGCCTATTTTTAGCATCATTGTTCATTTTCTTTTTTTTTATATTGTGACACATTTTCATGACAATTAAGCTACCCCAATTATAATTAACATATTGTGTCTGAACATTTTTCTTTTACGTGTTTTTTTTTCTTCACCTAATTACACTATCCTCAATGTGGATTGTTATTATTATTTGCTAAATGAATTGCAGCAAATGCTACTATGACGTATAAATACTTTACAACTTAATAATATATTTAGTTCTATTGCATTTCAGGAAAGAGAATGCAAATGATCTTGCATTATGTTTATTAGAATTGAGAGGTTTTGAGAGCACAAATGTAATAAATAGTCCAAAATGTAATAACACATACATGTATGGCCTTTATTACATTTAGGACAAAACATTATTATTAAAGTCCTTATTACATTTAGGACCAGTTATTTCATTTGTACCCTCTACAGACTTAAAATTATTTTCATTTTCTTTAGGTAAAATAGCATATAATGTTTCTTTCTTTTTATTTTGTAATGTAAAATGACCCAGACAGGTTTAATGACATTCACTTTTTTTTCTTTGTCCAGTAAACAACAGCAAGAAACACCCATAGTCCAGACTCAACCCAGTGTAATAAGCAACTGATATACTGTAGCTTTGTATAATCCTTTTTTGCCCTTTAAAGGGCCCAGGGGAAAGAATCCCTCCTTATGTTTCAGAAGAGTGTCTGTGGTGCGCTCATGAACACAAGCGATAACGTAATTTTATATTGATTTGTTTTTGACTTACTATGAAGCAGTTATCATCCAATAATACACTCCACACATTCTCCTAATGAAATCAATGGCCCTCGCTGAACACTGTTGAAATAGTACCCTTGGATCTCTGCATCATTAAAAGACCCTTCAAAATCAATAATGGAATGTTGTTTTGTACTTTTGATAAAATTGACCAAACTTAAAAAAAATGCTGATTCATATTTCAGATTTAATGAAAAAAGTGCTGCACCGAAACAGTTTAAGTATATCTTATTTAATGTTAAAATACATGCTCCTATCCAAGCTTTATACGCAGAGTATAATTAAAAACCAATTTGTTGATTGATTGCACTGAAAAGTGTAAACATTGCTCATCATTTTTACAGTGAAAATATCTAAACAGAATCAATTTACTTCAGACTGTACAGTCATGCAAATTCTAACCAAGTGATATATATATCTATATATATAGGCTATATATAACCAATTTAATTGCAATGGTGATGAATGGGGACATTGTTTAAATGTAAAATGAATGAGAGTTTTTATTGCTATGAAGTGATGCTAAATGTACTATTGATTTCAAATGATATCAAGAGGTGCTTCGTAAACAAGACATTGTTGAAAGGGAAAAATACGTCTCAAATGGCATGATCCATCAACAACACAGCCACAATTTAATTTGACAAACATACTTATTTTGAGAGGTTGTTTTGCAGCGAATGCTAAACTAGGCTAATGTTTTAAGTCGAGAAACTGCATTACTTCTACAGATATATTAAAATCCCTTACGAAAATACACAGAAATGCTCTCCAGTCACCTTGGGTGTATGGTTTGTGTATATTGGAGGTAAATCACTAATCTTTGTTGATCCAGGATGAGGGGGACAACTTTTTGGAAATAGTAAAGCTAAACCTCAACAGCGTAGAGTAGGTACATAAGAGATTTGACCAGCAGGGAAAGAGTGACACTAAAAGGTAAACAACTGAGCAAAGAGAGACAAAAAACATGGAGAGAGTGTCTGTTTATTTCCATACCAGTGGCAGGCGGCTAAAGTAAATGCCGTCCAATCACAGAGCTTGGTGCTCTGCATATTAAATCCAAATTCAATTTGAAATGAGCATTATTGGACCAGCAGTCAAGGTGACTTTGATGGTTGTTATGGAGCTATTGTTGACACAAGTACATTTCATGAAAGAAATACCCCCTGCCGAATGCCGTTTGGCCTCCAACCAAGACATACAACAGCCAATTAGGCAAAAATTGAAAATGTTGAGGTTATACAATCAGTCTTTGTTTAAGTGAGTTTCACTAAGCGTGATTAATACAAAGGTGGTGTGACTCTAAGATTGCTGTGCAAACGCTCCATGATATACCACCAAGACACGCTCTGTAAAAAGAAATGTGTCTGTAAAACCTTAATAAAGAAAAATGAAAGCAGCAGATTGCATGGCCTATTTTGAGCTGAATTTAGTAATCTTATTTGAAATACAGTAAATGTTCGATTAGTAGGGAAGACCAGGTTCGTTGTCACAAGCGCTTACTATTAGTAACTGTAACACTGCATATATATTATTTTCGAATATTTTTGTCAAATATTTCGTTTAAAATATCTGAACATGCTTATAACAAGAAAAAATTTATTAAGAAGCAGAATGACAGAAAAGCAGTAAGATATTAAGACTCCGTCCACATTAATCCAGACACATTTGAAAATTTTCGATTTTGAAACGCTCTACGTTTCTACACTGCCGTTTTTAACCCACACCATGTAGAATAAAACAGCTTTTATAAGGTTACTGATATGACTGGAGTCTTCATTTTAAAGTGAGTACTCATGATTTCCTACATATATTGCAAAATTACAATTCATGTCTTTAGGAGTTAAACTTTTTTAATAAGGAAAAAATTACTGAGTGCAGCTTTAAGAAGATTTTACTTGAAAACAATATATATATATTTTCTGTTTGTTTCAAACACATTTTTACCTTTAAGTTACCTTTCCCATTTTTGCTGTTTCATGAATTGTTTTGTGTTTCATAAATGTTTAACTCTGAAAAGCCTATAATAGGATGTTTAACGGAAGATCCGATTGTGACAACTTACCCCATACAGTGAAGACAAGCCCCGCTATTGGGCTGTGTTGATGTGAAACACAAAATGGCTAATGTGCAAATTAAGGAGAGAGAGAAGATTTTGCTGACAGGCCCATGACAAGCAACTCATTGTCAGATAAAGCAAGTCCCCGTCCCACAGCTAACTTTGATTCCACATGAAGGGGCCCTTTTAATAAAAAAGGTCAGAAGATCACAGATGTTATTCAGATGCCGTTCAATGTACAAAGTGATTTATTACACAGAGTGGATGTTTGCAATACCAATAAGTAGCATGGTTCTTTGAAATATGTTTAAAAGTCTGAGAATCTATCTTTAGATTTCAAAACGTCTGGTTCAAAACTGATGCAACTAACAGACTGTCTGGGGTACTGTGATACCAAACACCACCAGACAAGAACATTTTCATAGGGGTTTAAATTATATTGTCCAAGAAATTTTGCATTGTGCCTTAAAGGAACAGTTATTTTGCACTTTTGCATGTTCAGACTAGCAATGGCACAATTGGTTACAAAAAAGATGGTATGTAATACCTGGAAAGACCTATCCATTATCATTCCCATTTATTTCAATGGCAGTTGCTTGCAATATATTTCAATCAATGTTAATCTAGTCAACAGAATTACTGACAAAAATGTCCTTTATGATGAGGATGAAATGATAAAGACATATCACGATGATAATCAAACAGCCTTTATAAAAACATGTTGTTTACGAAAATAAAGATAAGAAAATATGATTACCGCACAATAATGCACTAACGTTGTTAGGGAATGCTTTAGAATACGGTTTCATACTTAATAGGTAACTATGCAGGAATGCATGACATTAACACTTCAGTCACTACAGTTAACTAATATAGAGACGCAATTAACTAATCAGTAAGTAATAGTGATCTGATGGTGGTAGTACACTGTTAGCTAATCAATATTTACTGAATTTTATTTGCCTCACTGAGAACCACTAACTAACAGTAAATAATAATAACTACTAATTAATTTCTAATCACAATTATACTTTCCCCTTCTGTCACTCACTCAACATTATGTCAAATGCACATACCTCTGAACCTGAGAAAAGACCAATATCAAGTTGGCAGACAGAATTTGCATGCCCCGCCCCGGACATACGGGTATAACGGGAAGCGGGGCAGCGAGTGCCAGTCAGAATTTTTTTCGGGGCCAAATGGTTGTGCAATAGCAAGCTGAGTTCACCGCTGTTTCACTCACCTCTACTGGCGATAAGCAATGCTGTTGGATCTACGGCGCGTTTCTAGCTGGCGTTCTCTCTCTCTGCACGCTGTGCAGTCATGCCCCTGGGCACTTCGACAGCACTTTCATTGCCTGAAAGAGTTTTTCTCCTCCTAAAAAGAGTTTATTTTCTCTAAAAGAGTTTGAATTCCCACTCATAAAAGAGCAATACACAGCAGGCATTGAACGTCCTTTTCAGGACGCGTCTTTTTAAAGATGTCTTTCTGCCTCTGTGTAGTTCCTGGATGCGGTTGATTTCTCTACACTTCTGACGGTCATAAAAGCTGCCTCACGTGCCTGGGCTGCGATCACACGCAGGCAGCGTTTTATGAGAACATAGCCATGGCAACATTGCGGTCGCGGCTTTCTTTTCTCACGAGAGAAAGCCACTTCAGCCGCCCCCCACATCGTTCCTTCTTCCCACGGGATTGAGGATGACCCGGCTGGCGATGAAGGCGACTTGGGGATAACAACAGGCTCGGTTTCGCCGGGTAAATCCCCACGAACCACCCGACCCCGGCACGCTTGCTTGCTTCCGTCCGAGCTCGGGATGAGTACGGATCACCTCGTGGCCAGCCGGCATTCTCCCTTGAGCCCCCGGAATTGGATGACATCGGCGCTGCATCGGAGAGCGTCACAGCGTCGTCTGATGCTGATGACTCGTCTGGGCTGCAACCTTCGTGTCTGCTCGCCCAGTATGAGGCTGACGCGCAGATGTCCGCTATGCTTTTCCGGGCCGTCGTGAGCACGAGGCTGGACTGGATACCCCCCCGATCGGTTGCTCGGGTCAGGGCAATGCTCATAGCCACGCCTACCCCCAACCCCCCCACCACGTAAGTCATGACGAGCTGTTGCGGTCGTGGCACCTTTTACTGTCCAGAACCAACCCCTCTCTCACTACCCTGGATGGCGGGGCGGCCCCTCCAGAGCCTGTAGAATGACGTCAAGCCAAGGCACTCAAAGATCTGCGCCTGGGTATTTTCGAACCCGATGTGCTGCAGTAACTGTGCTCTGCCACCGATCTCGCTCTCAGAGCAACGAACGTCACAGTGCAGGCACTCGGGTGGGCGACGGCCACCCTCGTGGTCCAGGAGCGTCACCTCTGGCTGAACATGGTCGAGATGCGCAACGTTGACAAGGTACGCTTTCTCCACGCCCCCGTCTCCCAGCTTAGCCTCTTCGGCGACACCATTGACGACTTCACCCAGCACTTTTCGGTGGTGAAGAAGCAGGTGGCACATCTTGCCACGGCGCCGCCAAACCAGTGTGCCCCGCCTGCTAGCTGAGGGCGTCCCCCTGCCCTAAACAACAGGTAGCTCCACCTCAACCCGTGCCCAGCTCTCAGCCCCAGCGTCGAGCACCTCACAAGCGTCCCTTTCAGGACAAGGAAAGCTCTGAAGCACTCCTGAAACGGGCGACCTAGGCAGTCAGGCGTTCGCTCCAGAGCTGGTACCAAGACCACTCCGTCTCCCGGTGGAGGGACGGGAGGAGAATCCTTGTTTCATTTGCCGCAATGCCCTCGGGCTGCGGCACCCACATTCTCAATAAAGAGAAATTTCCTCACTCCCTGGGTCATCCAACCGGTGCGCGCCGTTCTCACGGCACCCCGGCCCCAAAACTCTACAGTCCCGGCTCCCCGGACGCAGTTCTCTCGCCTCCGGCCCCACGACTGCTCAGCCCCGGTAGGCCAGCGCTGACGAGTTCTGAAGACGCCCCTCTATGACCTCTTCCTCAGTCTCTAACCTGCCCCCTGCCGGGTGCGCAGAGAAAGGTAAGTGCTTTGAGTCTTTTCTCAGCACCCAAGCCTCGGGACGCTCTTCTGCCACCCGACGCACTATTACCTGCTCCCCCCGCCGCGAAGCCCCGCTTGGTACGTCAGAAGTGATCATCCCGTTAGTGCCCCTCGCGCGGAGTTTGGCTGTGTTGCTTTCACTTCCAAACTGTTGCGCTGGCTGGCCAGAACCATCCGACTTGGCTGTCAGTTCAGTTCGCCCGGCTCTCGCCACGAAAGCCAGCACCTTACGAGCAGAGATCACGTCCCTGCTCCTCAAGGATGCGATAGAACCCTGCTGGATGCGTCCCTCCAGCTGAGATGGAGAAGGGTTTCTACTGCCCTAACTTCGTCGTACCCCAAAAAAGCGGCGGGTTGCGACCAATCTTGCACCTGCGAGTTCTCAACCGGGCCTTACACAGACTTCCGTTCAAAATGCTCACGCAGAAACAGATTCTTACCTGCGTTCGACAGCTAGATTGGTTTCCGGCGGTAGACCTGAAGGACGCGTACTTCCACATCTCCATTCTGCCTCAACACCGGCCCTTCTTACGGTTCACGTTCGACAGCCAGGCGTATCAGTACAAGGTCCTCCCCTTCGGCCTGTCCCTGTCCCCTCACGTCTTCACGAAGATCGCAGAGGCAGCTCTTACTCCACTAAGGGAAGTGGGCATCCGCATACTCAACTACCTCGACGACTGGCTCATCCTGGCTCACAGAGTTACTGTGCGCTCACAGGGGACCGGGTGCTCAGGCACCTCAGCCGTCTAGGTCTTCAGGTCAACTTGGAAAAGAGTAAGCTTGCCCCGGTTCAGAGTATCTGTTTTCTCAGCATGGAGTTAGACTCAGTCTCAATGACAGCGCGTCTCACCAACGAGCACGCTCAGTCAGTGCTCAGGTGCCTCATGTATGATCACTATAAACATTAGACATTCTATGACTTTCTAATTATTACAATTATTTTGATAATGTATTATGGTATGTGCCGGCTAAGATGTTGCTCCCTCATCGACAATCACTGAAGTTCAGGTGCCAATATGACTGTAGAGATGATTCGCTTCAGTGTCCAGTCACAGATATAATTTGTCTAGCCTCCAAGCCGGCATCAGAACATTTCTGCACCATCGTACTTTGCAAGCAGTGGTTTGTGTACATTCTTGAAATTCCAGCAACCTTACAAATTTGACGTAACACTGAGCCAAGGAAATTTACCCCAATTGGTTCTCTGGTATACCTTTAGAAAAAAATAAATGTATATTTGATTTAATTTGAGATTTTAGGGCCATAATTGTATCATTATTATTTTACCATTTTATTAAATTACTTACCACACATTGTTGCTGGAATTGCTCCTCTTTGTGTGCAAATAAAAAGCCAGTGAATTTGGAGGGAGCAAGGAGAGGTATTTCTCCAACGAGGCGACAGAACATAGCGCATATCCCGACTGCTTGTACAAGAATCCTCGTCGGCTCTATCTGGCTCTCTCGTTGAGATTTTTGCTTGTTTTTAGTGGCTTCATTGAAAGTCAAGGTTGCATACTTGATGCCGTTTTCATCCTTGTGAAAAACGATTCAGAACGCAGTTGGCAATTTCTCTCTTTCACCGCCATCCAAGATGCAGTTGCACGTCAACCCAAACTTTATTGACAAGTCCTTGAGGTGTGTTTGGATTGTGCCTGAGTGTTTAATCTTGGAAAAATGTTTGTTTGTTAAAGCCTGGTGGTGTGTTGACTTGTCTTATCCCTCTCTGCTAAGTTTTTTCACCCATCCAAGGAAAACATTGTTGCTAGTGTGAATTCTGGATCTTTCAGTAAACACCAAGACAAACTAAGTGGTCGGTCGTTGATGTACTGGTTCAGCCCTGCTCATAAGCCAACATGACTGCTGAATCCATACAACGTTACTGTAGCATAAAACTGCCTCAAAGTTTGGTTATGCTCTGTTTTGGTGATTAACATTTTTTTTTTTAAATCCAGAGCTAAGATTTTCTTGAAAATGTTTAACAGTCATGGTTTCATTTCTTAATTCCTCCAATTCCTCTATTTCCCTCTCATTAATTTCAGAATATCTTGCCATTTTTTACATTTTTCCTCATGTAAGTCAATCTCCTTCCACCATTCGTCAACGGTTAATCCACCATACAAATCAAAACTGATAGTGATATGTTCCATGTCTGTGGAATAGTAACATCAAAAGCCATAATCCTCCAATTTGGCGCATTGATATGAAATTCAAATGCTGTGCGGTTAGAGGTGTGCATTTGTACTCAAATTACAATGGCTTGGAACGTGGCTCATCCAATCAGAATTCAGGGATGAAATTATCCATTTTATAATCATGTTTTTGAAAAATTACAGACATTACATCAGAAATTAGCATAATTAATTCTGATTCAAAATAATGGCCAGTATCATCCAATCACTGCTAGTCATCTTAAAATTATTTATACATTATAAATTCTGAATCTAAGAACTGATTACAATTGCCCCATGTCTGCCAAACATGTTGAGTGGTCCAAACATCATCTGCAGCCTGAAACAGAATTTTTGGTTGGATTTTAGGATTGAAAGCTATAGGATGCTCTCTTGCTCCCTATTCAGTGAATGACTTAACATCCAGTGTGCTGTCTGTTCTCATTGTTCTCAGAAAAGTTCAAAATAAACCTTATTTTCATTCTAACTGAAAATAAAGCCTCTGAAAGAAACTTTTTTTTAGCTTTTGGATGAACCCATTTATTCTCAATGTGAAAATGTATAGTAAATACATAGGAATGCATTAACTTATATTAATGAATAGAACCGTATTGTACAATGATAACAAAATAAAATATAACAAAATGCGTATTAAAATGAAGCGAAATGACCCATAGATGTGTTAGACTTGAAAGTTATTCAAAATTGCTAACATGTTATTCTACTTTTGAGGAAATGCAGTGCCAATTTTCATATATGTGAACTTCATGTTTATCAGCGGCTGATGCACGAATAATTATGTCACATGACTCATGGCAGAAGTTTAATAATATTAATAATAATAATAATATGTTTTATTTATATAGTGTCTTTTCACAAGCTCAAAGACACTTTACACTCCATATACATTTAACAGGACAAAGTGCATTAATATACATTTCAACAGAAGTTACAATCTCAATTACAAAGGGGAATAAAGCATCAATTAGCAATAGACATAATGCACTGAGAAAATATGTGTTTTAAGATGAGATTTAAAGCTAGAAATAGAGATGTCAAGAAGAACAAAGAGTGTGTATGGATGCAGCAGATCACATATATAACGAGGTGCCAGATCATTGAGAGCTTTGTATGTCAGGAGAAGAATTTTAAACTTAATATGGCATGAGACAGCCAGCCAGTGAAGACTAAACAGGATGGGAGTAATGTGTGCAGAACGCTAGGTGTTAGTGAGAACTCTATCTCCAGAGTTTTGGATGTATTGTAATCGGGCAATAGTTTTAGCTGGTAAGCCAGTAAAGAGGCAGTTACAGTAGTCAAGATGTGATGTTATGAAAGCATAAACTAGTGATTCTGCATCCTTCAAACTGAGAATGGAACGAAGTCGTGCAATATGACATAGATGGAAGAACGCAGTTTTAGTGATGTTCTGATTTGGGCTTCAAAAGTAAGAGATAGATCGAAAGTGATTCCCAGATTCTTAATGGTTTTAGAGGGATTGGTCAGATTTCCATCAATATTGACACAAATATCAATATTTCTTATAAGTGTTTGGATGCATAAATCTGGGTGTCATCAGCATAGCAGTGATAACTGAGACCATGACGATGGATGATCTGACCTAGTAGGAGAACATAAATTAAGAACAGTAGTGGACCCAGTATAGAACCCTGGGGGATACCCTGAATGAGAGGAGCAGTAGGGGATTTGTTTTTTTTAACCCTTTAAATGACAGTCTAGAGTCTTGTTAACAGTATTCACTGTTTTTATTAATATTAACCCTCTGGGGTCTGAGGGTGTTTTGGACCCTGGTGAAGTTTTGACATGCCTTGACCTTTGTGCTTTTTTCAGTTGCTTAAAAACATATTAATGGCTAAAGTCTGATAACACTGTATTCAGCACAAACTGGGCTAAAATAATATCTGAGCAACGTGTGTACATGTTTGTATTTTTGAGAAAATAACGTTTATGCGTGGTTTTTGAAAAAAATACAATTTTAAGTCACTGAAATAAGGTCATATAACACATAATAAAAATTTGTCCACAAGACTTTTGAGAACTGGATCTTGTAGCCTAGAGTTTTTGCTATAAAATGATGTGAAAACCATCCTGATCACTCATTCATACAAAACAATGTAGTAATTGAACTTTTGTAAGACACTTTAGTGTTGATAGGTAATATGCGAGGAGGCGTGAAAATCACAAATATTTATGTGATTCACACCTGAGGATAAAAAAGACCACTTCCTCTGGGTCCTTCAATGAGGAATGTGACAAGGAGAATGAATGTGAGGAGACTTAATGATCAAAATCAAGTTTTAAGTGAAAATAAGTAATCTGACTATACATTTTCTTTTCATAAAGACTTTACTTAATTTTAGAACTACACTACCATTAAAATAAGTCTCTTCTGCTCACCAAGACTGGATATATTTGATCCAAAATACAGTAAAAACATTGTGTGAACTCATTTTACAATTTAAAAGAACAGTTTTCTATTTGAATATATTGTAAAATGCAATTTGTGATCAAAGTTGTATTTTCAGCATCATTACTGCACTCTTCAGTGTCACATGATCCTTCAGAAATCATTATAATATGCTGATTTTCTAATATGGGCATATTTAAAGTGCATTTAATAATTTACACCTGAACACATATTTGCAAGCACAAGCTTTGTTGATGATAATGAGGCAGCATAAACACTAGTTAAAATATAATCTAAACTTTCATATTATTTTTATATCATATTACATATCATATTTATATCATACAGCATACAATGTAAATGCCTGCTTTAGCCGAAACAGCATTTAAATGTAACTAAAACTTTCCTATTAGGACATATTTAAAATGTCAATACTTTGAATCCTGTCTGGAAACACTCCCACTAGTAAAATATGCTAATGAAAACTTATTGACTTACTCGTCTGAAATTGTATCCTCGGCTGGATCAAGTCTCTCTTCAAAATACAAATGTTCATCTGAGTCCCGCTCTTCTTCTGAGGAAAATGTTAACTCGTCCTTACATCCAGGAGATTACAAACACACAGAAAAGTTTAGTTGTGTTGTGTTTACATCAAATCTCGCAGTCGGGGGTGTTTACCATTTCCCTTGATTGTCTCAACACATTAGCGTATGAATGGCGCGCTCTGCTGGTGGGTGTGATCACATTACAGATTATGAAGCTGAGCCAGGGCTAACCGTACATCGCAGGAGAATATTTGGTTTCAATTTGAATAGTTTTATTTAAAAGACATTTTAAGCTTTCTTTAGACATATGTTTCATGTTTGTGTGATAAGTATTCGCAGAGTTTCAGTTAATTTTTGTGACATGTTTCAGATATATGCTCGCGAACCCAGAGACTGCTGAAAGCTCACCCTTTTTATTTTCTTTATTTTACAAAAGCACAAGATTGTGTTTTTATGTGAGTGTACACAAATAAAAGTATACCCTTTATTGTTTCTAATGACGTCTTACACTTATCTGTATACCCAAAAATTACGGAGTATTTTAAGTTGTTTCTGCTGTAATGACGAAAATATCCAGCAGGATGCGTCGACCCTAGAGGGTTAATAAATTTGTATTCATTTGAATTATGCGTTGCGTATAGCGAAGCCAAAATAGAACGTCCACACATGTGGACGCGGGGTCGCACGAGGATGAACATAGTACTTTTACAGCTTACATCTGCATATACAATGAAGCAAATAAACAGGTGAACTTGAACTTTACACACTATTCAGAAATTGTGTTGTGAATATGTAATTTCCTTAAATATGTGCAACACATATCGCAATATCCTAAACTGTCTAAACGTGAGGAATTCACAACAGAGTAAGTTAGCTTACCACAACTAACTTCTAACAATAAACTAATAATTCAGTATACTCATTATACTGAACACTGACTCCAGCATACGTCAGTGAATGAGATTTGACAGCTTGCAGAGAAGATTTTCAATGAATAATGACAATTTATATTCTGTTTCTCAAAATGCTATCATATGTCTTCAAAAGACTTGGAAAAACAGCGATTCATAAGGATTACTTTTATGAACATTTTATGGATGTTTTTTTGTCATTTTTGGAGAACGACAACATCAACCTCCATTCACTTTTATTGGAAAAGTGTGGCTAGGATGTTCTGCAAAATTTATTTTATGGTCATACAGTCTGGAACGACATGAAGATCAATAAACAATGACAAAATTTTAATTTTTTAGTGAACTATTGCTTCAATGTATTGCATCCTAAATGTAAGGATAAAGAATCGAGAAGCTACATTTTGCATTATGTGAGTAATAAAGAGGAGATGCAATTTATGTGATTTTACACTGTGACAAAGTCAACCATAATACATCTATTTCCAATAAAGCAAATCTCCAACATCCTATATCTCTCCCAGCAACTAGAAGCAAATTAGTTTTCTTTCCATTATGTGAAAATGCTGTGAAATGACACTCTTTTGAGGTGACTTTACTAGCTACAACAAAGAAGGAAGGCGAGAAAAGATAGAAACAAAAATGAAGTGAGACGAGGTGGTTGAAAGGCAAGGCAGAATGTCTATAAAAGTGCATGCGTGAAAATTTTTAAGTAAACAGCAAGAAACGACTGCATTGTCGATGACTTTTCCCAAAAAAACAACAGCCCTTCAAAGACAGAGGAAAGAAATTGGGATAGCACAAAGCACCACAAGGAATCAATTTTATCAGTTTTTTTTTGTCTTCTTTTGCACCAACAAAAAGCAATTACGACACAGCACCGGCAAATTGGGCAGCAGCCAGATATCTCGAGCTCACTAGAGAGAAGGGGAGGAGGAAGAAAAGGAGGGGAGATGAAGAACTAGACCCTTGGTAACGTGAAAAGGAAGAGAAGCACATGTATGAGAGAACAATAGAGTTAGAGTAGAGATAGATACACACACACAGCAATTTACCAACTCAAATTTTGTTGTATAACATGACTATTTCATTGAGGAAGATTAAGATAAGTGATTTGTAACTAAGCAACAGTTCACTCAAAATCTTAACTCCAATAAGGCTGTCAAATGAACATTTGAAATAAAACTTTTCGTTGAGTATAGGATAAAAATGCACGTTCAAATGCAAAAATGGTTCATTCGGATTTTAGATGTGTTCCAAGCACTGACAATGACTTCGACTGTTGTGTCTTGCTCTCTTATCAGCATCTCGCAGCTCAAGGAGCCATTCACACATTTGTGTCTGTCTGCACTCTTTTCCCTTTGTTTTTCTGTGTAAATGTGCTAGACAGACGTCTTTGACCGCTGTGCCACATCCAGCTGACGAGTTTTTAGACACTGTGTAAGGTAAAAAAGAAGGGCAACTTTTAAAGGTGTGTCTTTAGATAAATCCCTTCTTTTTTTAACTTCTTTTTGTGCAAGAACGCAGTCGGTCTGATCAGCCCCTCAAGCAGTGCGTTTTAAAACGCTGTGTCAAGTTGAAAGGAGTTCAGTGTCGAAGAGAGGAATATTGCTACATACATACAACAGTAATTCATGAAAAATATAATTAAATATGCATGTTCAAAAAAGGTTTTCTTCTTTTGTTTTTTGGTGATTCACATTCGTTGTGCATATCGCCACCTAATGGGCTGTTGTGCAAATATGATTTATTTATTAGTTTTCTGTACTTTATCCCTCCCTTTTATTGATTTATTTTCCTTGCCCAGCAGGTGGCGATATCCACGAACAGTGCAAAATTAGCAAAAACACAAAAAGAATAACTCGGTCTTCTCTGGAACGAGCACAGGAGGGCTGGTCAAAGTAGAGTATCATAGTAAAAAGACTGAAATATTGAACATTTTCTCACCCACACCTATTGTATTGCTTCTGAAGACATGGATTTAACCACTGGAGTCAAATGGATTATTTCCATACTGCCTTTCTGCAGCTTCAAAGTTCTGGCCACCATTCACTTGCACTGAATGGACCAACAGAGCTGAGATACTGTTTTTCTAAAAATATCCAGTTGTGTTAAACAGAAGAAAGGAATCATACACATCTGGGATAGCACGATGGTGTATAAATGGAGAGAATTTTCATTTTTGGGTGAACTATTCTTTTAAACTAGGTGTTTGAAACTATCACATAAAAACACACACTTGCGCAAATGAACTTTTGACTCCAAAATGTAGTGACAACTTCCCATTGTGACAACAAGCCCCAGTATCCCCTATAATGTTACTGTGATCTAAAATGACTTATATCGTGAAGATTTCGGTCATTCTGTGAGCCCCTAAATGAGCTAAAATAAGAATTAGATTTCATCAACCAGCAAAAAGACCATATTGGAAGCCATGAGAGTGTGTAGAACATGATTTGAGTGCTCTGTTTGGCGTTAAGCATCTCTTTATGGATCCACCCACATAGCTCCCCTCACCAACCACAGCCACCATCTTAACCCAGTAATCCACATCTACTTACTTCATTTACATCTACAAACACAAGCCCAGAAACATGCTGCATTTGCCAAATGTGTCCTTTTGAAACCGGTTTCGGCAGTGCATAAATCAACAAAACAAACAAAAGGACATATAGCCAGCTAAAACTGAGATAGAACCTGGGCGATTTCGCAAAGTGCAAATGCTGCATAAACTCCCCCACACGAGTCTGTGCTCTGGGGGAGGTGGAGGAAATGCAAAGAGAGAATTACAGTTGCACCATCACCACAGTGTGTATTAGAATTTAAAAATAGCTCTCAGTTAACCAGGCTAGATGGTTGATAAAAGCAGTTTTCTGTGCTTATAATGAGCTGGACAGAGCTCAGTGCAGATAATTACACACTGGCATGGTTGGATTATTATTGCATTTTTAATTGACTTTAGATGTTCAGTCCATAAATGTTTGCCAGGAAATGTGTGTATGTAACTGTTGTTGTTTAAAGACCTCATTCAATTTGAACATAGCTAAAAGTGCCAATTTAAACTGTCAAACTCTTAAAACGTTCAGATATGGTTGAGAACTCATTTAGTGATTTAGTGTAATGTAAAAAAAGTCACCAAGTCAAAGCCTGAGTCTTCACTGATTGATGCTACAGTTGGCTTTTTCACATGCTTGTGTTTTGACCATGTTCAAATGTATGAAACAATATTTGACTTGTACAACTTTGAGTAATTAACCTGTTGAATAGTGGCAAAGTAATTAATCAGGTTGAGCTGGTTGATTTGAAGCAAATTTAACTGTGTTGACTGCTTGCTTTCATCAGGCCAGTAATGAATTAAGCCATTGTTAGCATTAGCACTGAATGAAAATTATACATTTGTGAATTTGGTTATTAAATCGATGCAGGACAGCGGATATTATATATTCAGTTTTATATGCTATTAACTCTGTGCCGTATGTGCAACTCACTCATGTGCAATACTTATTTTACAACAAATAATCAATAATAATCAATTAATTTAATCCTAACAAGATGGTTGACAGCCTATTACCTCAAGAGTCCATAAAAAAAAACGACCATAAAAAGTTCATGTATTACTATTGCTTTAGCTGACCCTAGTGGTTGTTGAAACTTCATGTCTCAGTGTGCATCTAACCTCAGGCGGTATGGGGTCAAGGGTGCAACAGACCTATAGAAAGAGTCTTTTCTCCAGATGGCCATGCTCAGTCTGCAAAACAAAAGAAACAAAGCTAAAGCTCTTTTAATGTTTTCTTAAGGCTGACCTGACCTTATGCCCTCTAAACATAAGACGTGTCATTGTCGCATGTGATTGGCGCAACATCCATATACTTTATTATAGACAACAGCTAGTTCTATCAGGAAGACTCGCAGACTTGAGTGAAATTTAAGATGACGTTTATTTAATGAATATAAAACAGAAATGTATTCTCTCTTTGGCGTAGGCCCCGTCTGGAGGTCCGAAGAAGTTGTACTCAGAACCGTCATATCCTGCCGGAGATAGGAGGCAGGGGCAGGGAGCCAACCCCTGTGCAGGACGGAACTCAACTGGTGGTGGTGGAGTGGTGGAGGTTGCCGTGTTAGCACACTGAAACAGCAATGTGATAGATTGTGAGCAGACTTATAAAGCAATGGCTTACATGTGATTGGCTGGGAATTACCCAGCTAATGGTGCGATGATGTACAGCTGCTAGTCTTCCCGCTAGAACTACGCTTCGCTTACATTTCTGTTAGCTCTGTTCCAAAACCTAGTGAGCAGTCTACAGACTGAGGCAGCATTTAAAGGCATTATGGGTGCACTCCAGATGTGAGGGCCTTTACAAAATGTAGGTGACTCAAATTATGTTCTCTTAAAATTAAGGTTGTCGATTTAACATGTCATTCCAGTGTGATTAATGAAAAAAACAATGCATTAAAAAAAGAAATAACAACGCAATTAATAATGTCCTCGGACTATAATAAGGAATATTCCTCAGCAATTCAAGCTTGAAGTACTACCCGTTTTCTCCGGGAGCAGTAAGTGAAACTTTAGCTGTATAGACAATGCACAGCTTATACAGAGAACAAACCAACCCTTCAGCAGACAGCACAACACGAGGATGCGTTCTTGCGTTCAAAACACTTCTTGATGGAGCACAAATCTGAACTTGGGCATCTCAAGAAGGGTTATCTAAGTACTAAACTGTGTTACACTTGTCACAGCGACCTAAAAATGGTATGTTTATGATGCGACACAACCAAAGTGAGATGCTCAAAAAGCGTCCGTCTGATGCAGGTGAACACTGACACATGCTATGTCACGTCCTCATAATAAATATTGGACCTATTGACAAATTCAATTGCAAAACGTATTGCTGTACAAGAAATCTAAAGTAGCCGCAATCTTGCCACAAATTTGCCACATATTTGATGAAATAATTATAAACAGTTATATTTAAATAATTACAAATACTAATAAAAAATAAGCCAATCATTGGCCTACAGTTCACAGCAACAGTCCGAGAATTATTTTGAGGTCTTGTCTAAGGACGCGTCAATGTACACCTGCGTCAGACGGATGCTTTTAAAGGGTCTCACTTTGGTTGCATCGCATCATAAACATAAACCGTTTTTAGGCCATTGTGTCAAGATAAACATAGTTTGTGCTTGTAGAATTTAGAAAAACACATCTTGAGATCAATAAATTTGGATTTGTGCTCCATCAAGCTGGGTTTTGAACACAAGAACACGCCATTGTGTTGTGCTGTCTACTGAAGGGTTGGTTTGATCTCTCTATAAGCTGAGCATTGCCTATACAGCTGAAGTTTCGCTTACTGCCCCCTGAAGAAAACAGGTGATACTTCAAGCTTGAATTGCTCAGGAACTTTCCTTATTATGGTCAGGGGACATGATTAATTTGTAAAAAATGTATGTGTTATTTTTTCATATAAATAATCGCACTGAATTAACGTGTTAAATCGACAGCCCTAATATATATGTTATATATATATATATATATATATATATATATATATATATATAATTAGCTTTTTTACTGACAAAGGAATATGTAAGTTTATAAAAAATCAAAAAACATTTAAAAAGTATATAATTTCCATCAGCGTTATTTCCACCACAGAATTCTATTCAACACAATACAGAATATAAGATATGTGACTGAGACTTTCAGAAATTATGAAAAAAAGGATATAAATCTCCTGTGATGCATGCACATTCACTGTTGGACAATGTTAGCAGACAAATTAAATGGTGAGAGATTTTAAACTGAATTTCTAGGAGACTTTACTTTCTCGAAGTGCATGGTGCAAAAAGTGCCCAAAGTTGAAGAAACAACCATATATGTATTGTAGTTTTCAATAACAATGGGATTATTTAGATGTTTATATCTCTTATTTAAGTGACAAACAGCATAAATTGTCATATAAGATGTGAGTCATGCAGTGTTTGTTTCTTATATTTTTACTTTGGTGATTTAATGTAAAGAATATTTCATATGTATTTCAGCACAGTTCTGGTTTTGGAGCAGAGCAATTCTGTCACATTGCTTTTGCAACCATATTTAAGCAGACACTAACACCACAAAGAGAGATAAATCTATTTTTTAAGGCTTTCTAGTAAGAGACTTGTAGACGGGGAACAGTCTGAACCAGTATGCCCCCTGGGCAGTGGGAGAAGAAGAGAGAACAAGATGTTGGAAATGTAATCTTAGGGCTCCTCTCATAGGCCAAAAGATTTACAACCGCATTCAGAAGAATGCAAGGGAGCTCTTTGACAAAATACAGGAAGTATTTGAAGTATTTAAGCACTATGCGGGAGTCCACAAGAGTCAAATAACATAGACCTGCTAGTTCCTTATTACTCTTCCACATCAAAAACGTCAGGTCAGGTGAAATTTCCACCCGCTACCTTCTTTTATAATTCCATACCGCTTATAATCCTTTCTTTTAACAAACACAAACTAACTACCTGCCTAATGGACCCAAGAGAGCAGACCTTTAACCTATGGAAGGTCAACCTTCAAGACCACAGAGTCGTTTTGTCCTGCATCAACTTTTGCTCTCTTTTTCTTTCGCTTAATATATCATTCTTTTTCTCAAAAAATATCTGCCACCTGTCAAGAGGAAAGAGGATTCTGAGACAGAAAGCATGCTTCAGTGTTGCAGATTTTGAGAGCATTCTTGCTTCAAGTCAATAAATATTATACACCCATGCTCAGCCAATCAAATGCAGGATAATAACTCCGAATATTCAACCTGCATTGTTCACAAAACAGTTTTACTGTCTTTGAGAGATGTTAGGTGGGTCATTCCTGTTATACAGTACTTTTTGTAACTTTGATTTTAAAAATATATTAGTATATGTTGAGAATTATATAAGCCAAGAATAATAAATGCTATTAATATTTTGTTCATTTTTAATTGATGTTAACTCATTTATTTCCCTTACGACTCGGTACATTTGACATTGCGTTTATGAACGCATAGAGGGAGTGTCTTCTTACACTACCTAGTTGAAACCTCTACAATAAAGCCAATATTCTAATATTGGTATTCTGCAGAAATTCTGTAGGCCTGACGGGGTGGAGCTCAAACTCATGCACTGCTTCAGCTAACAAGCTCGGCTTCGGCCATGGGATTTGTGAAACAGTTTTCACACAATTTTGTATGTATCTCAGAGGAATGGAGGTGAAACATTAAGTTTTAAACATAAACATGCAAAAAATAAAAACTTTAGGATTAGGATTGGGGGCTTGGATTGGTAGTTATTACTGATAGGACTAATTTAAGCATCTCTAATTCACCATTAACATTTCATTTGCTCAATGGACATGTCTGGGATTGGTTCAAATTTTCAACCACTGTTTCAATTTCAACCAATTGTAAATATAAACCTTTTGACCTAAATAGAATTCTGTAATGGACAGTATTCACGAGTAGTTACAGTAATGTGTCAGCCATAATCTTAATCACGATTACTTTTTATAGTAATGAAATGGGTTGTTAAGGCCACCATTTTAGGGGAAAGTTGAATTTACTAATTTAAATGCTTTAGAAGTGTGGTGCAGAATGGTGAATATAAATCAAGGAGTAGATGGTGCCGCTGTGCTCTGCGTCTCCAATGCCTTATCTGAACTGGATACACTGAGCACTGAAAATTCTGCAGAGATATAAATAATGCCTATTGATTTCTGCAAAGTCTTGACAGTGGAAGGGCACAAACACAGAGTGTGATTATAAACTGTTCACCTAATGCAAGGAAGAAGGAGTATGTGCAATAAACATTTCTCAAAATATAGCACTGGATGTGCAACTATTAAAGGAATATTCTGGGTTCAATACAAGTTAAGATAATTTTTTCAGAAGTGCAGTCACATATGGAATTAGTCATTGCAGAAAGAAGCTTAATATTTAAAAAAAAAAAAATATTTAGAACTCACTTTTAGCGCCACTGTGTGGAGATATCACCCAAAACTGGAGATCACACATGTCAATACGTTCAAACAACACTTCCAGCTTCGGCCACTGGGGGCAGTAGTTTGTATTATGGTCAGCACAGAGTGTTTTCAGCTAAAGAACTTTCGACCAACTGTCAGCAAATTCACAGTGTGATCAGTCTTGCAAATGTACGAAAATCACATAAGGTTGGTGCTTCTTGTTGGCTGCTGACTTTTTTATGCCAATTGCGTATCAGTCTGGCATGAAATGCATTCCCGTCTCTTACATTTACATTCATGCATTTGGCAGATGCTTTTATCCAAAGCAATTACAATGTGTTCAAGGTATACATTGTATCAGTTTTTGTGTTCCCTGATAATCGAACCCATTTTCTTGCAGTTGTTAGTGCAATGTTCTTCAAGAATTCAAAATTACACACATTGTGTGTGTGTGTGTGTGTTGTGTGTGTGCACATGTCTGAGGAATTTTTGTGTGCAAACACGCATCCACTTACAGTATGTGCTCATTTTAAGGATTGGGATGCTCCTGCACAATTAATATTTCTGTATTTTGTAGTCTAATACTGTTATGGTCCCTTGTTGTCTGCCCCGTGTTTTCCGTTTCACTCGTCACTGATCACGTTCCATGTCACGTTTTCCTTGTTGTTCATTATCGTTTCATGTTAGCTGTTAATGTTCACCCTGATGTTCTTTTGCCCTTCGTGGATGTTTTTCAACCTGAGTTCTTCTGATGTTATTTTGTGTTTGAATTTGACTTTTCCCATCGTGGGCTTTTCGTTTGTTCCTGTGTTTGTTTATTTTGTTTGTTTAAACTTGTTAATAAAAACCCGCATTTGGATCCAAACCTCCCGTCTGCCTTCTCCTGCATCCCACAATCATAACAGAACGATTGACCAAGGAAGGGGGAAACAGCGGGGTTTAAATAACCAGACACGATGATGACAAAATAACAATCAGGTGTGGACAATAACGCAGTGCTCGCAGTGAGGGCGGGAATGATGGGAAATGTAGTTTTTACAAGGACAGTGAAACACGGGGAGGACAACAAGGAAAACGTGACATGGAACGTGATCAGTGACGAGTGAAATGGAAAACACGGGGCAGACAACAAGGGATCATAACAAATACATTCATTTCCAATGGCCGGTCAATTTTGACCGGGAACACAAGTGTAGCCAAGTTAAATAAAACAACAAAAATGTAAAGAAAATTGTGTTTTCATATACCATAGTCAAGGAATTTTATTCCAATTGGATTAAGTAAAAAAAAGAATTGTGAGAACAAAAAAGTCATCCGGGTCAAAATGACCGAAACACAACACAAGAGTTAATAATTTCTCTAATGTGCATCTATTCGAATGAGGACCCCAACATTTACAAAAAATAAGATGAATGGGGCTAGTTCCTCCCTGAAGTGTGTAATCATCATGCCAAGTCTCTTACACAAAGGAATGGGACAACTGCGCTCCATCCGGGAAAAGAGAATTTCTTAAATTAATAGCATCCTCTCTCCCTGGTGCAGCGTTAAGTTCAGATCATATATACCTGATACAAGAAGCACAGAGTTTGCAGCCAAGCCCATTCTTCCATACAACATATAGAAAACTCTGAGCCAAAGCTCAGTATCACCGATATCTCACTTTGCACTTTTGCCCATCTTTATCAAATGTAATCCCATTATCTCATAGCTGGATCTTAATTAATTTTGTAATTTCATTGCCTCTGTCACGCACAGGGGATTTTTGAGGGAATATGGGGTATACTCCTTCAGTACTCTCCGACATAGCAATTTAGATGATCGCTAAAATAATGCCATTTACGATATTAGGAAATTAAAGCATGTTTTGATAAAGAATATGCATGAGCAGCCACTTTTTGATGTTATGAATGTCAAATAGACATTTGAAGCAACATAGGTTTCTACAGTACACATGGTTCTATCAGTGATAGATGAGGAAAAACAGGATCCACATCTAGTGTTACCAAAAGGCACTGGAATTTCTTGGTTATGGATACAGTTTTCCAATATGGTTTAAAATGGTTCCTCTCTAAAGAGCCAGTTACACCTCCACTGTTCCTGTTCCAGTACTCAGGTTTGATTTTAGAGACAGCGGGATGGCAGTGAAACAGATGGGTGAATTAGACACTGGCGAGTGATAACTACGTGAGGCCAGTCATCTTCCAGAGCCTCGATCTCCTAAAGACCTGCTGCTGGCTTTCCTGTATCTCTGCAGTATGGAATAACTCTAACCCATTCCAGATGCTCCTGAAAAGAGCAACTTGAGAAGCGAGGATAAGAGAGGATGAGCTCATTTTTCACTCTTGTTGGTGATAAATAATGAACACATGCTGACCATTCATTTGATTTTCTCCCAACATCCACATGTCCATAAATCAGCATGGCACATGAGTTTGATACCGCAAAAGAATTCATTTTCTTAATAAGTATTTTTGCTTTGTTTTCCAGCAAAGAATATTCAACCATCAATAAAACAAGATAAATGTCATTTAGCAGAAATATTATGTAAGATAATAAGACTTGTTGTCAGATAAAATATTTTGAATCCATTAGCGTTACTAAGCGGAATTACAAAATAACTATTGTTTCAGACAGGTTTCCCAAACATTCCTCCAGTCTTTCATTGGTCAGGCAACAGCTAATCCCGCCCAAATATCACATATCTAGTTGAGCAGAAATTGCTGTGTTGGGCTACAATATCACAGTGTTTACTATGATATTACACAATTTTGCTTTCCAAGTAAATGTATCTTGTTTAATGGATGTTTAGATAAGTTTTACTAGAAAACAAGACACAAATACTGAAAATGCTTCTTTTTTTTGGAGTGTTGTTCTCATCAGCATGCAGGAGTGGAACTGAATAGAAGCAGCTGATCTCTACTTATAGAGTTTTGTGATGAAGGGAAATTTAATTTAAGGGAATTGTAGTTGTGCCGCAACCCTCTGCAGGTAAATCAACAATCCCTTCCCTGTTGTTTCATGCAGATGTGGAAGCATCCATTAGGATATTTGGAAACAGAAGCATGTTTTGAAAAGGTTAGTTACATTAAATCTTTCAAATATATAGAGAGATTATTTTTTGTTTGTTTGTTTGAGGCACTTAGTAGCAAGTAAACTAGATCCACGAGCAATTCTGTTTTTTTGTTATGTCTGTGAAATAGTCTGTACTTATTTTCTATACTAGTGTTCCCCAAACAGGGGCCGAGAACGCTTGAGGGTTTGTGAGAGATCTGAAGGGGCTTCATAAGAGAGTAAATTGGTTGCATACAGAAACATTTCCATAATTTACAGAAAAAAAAATGGGGTCAGTCTATGGTGGCGGTTCTTGGCAAAAATAATCTGCAATTTGGACCAGACCTTTGTCATTTAGACAAAAGTTTGGCTACATGAGATTACCCCAACACCAGCTTTAAACTACCCCTAAAATCAAAAAGGAATGATAGGTTCATAAGAATATTGTCCAAACCCCAGCTTTACCCCAACCCTAACCCTAGAATCTGATTACTCGATTGGAATGTTGTTCCAGGAACAAATGAACGTTTAACTATTTTAATTTTTTTTTAAAAACCCAGCATTAACCAGTCTTAGCTGGTTTACTGGTATAAGCTTGACTTGACTCATCCTGGTCAATTGACTGGATCTTTTTTCTTTTTTTTTGCTTGTAGGACTGGGAGACCAGCTAAACCAGCTGAGCAACAGCTTGGCTAGGCTGAAAGACCACCTTAAGCAAGCTAAGACCAACAAACCACCTTAGGCTGGTTTAATAGACCAATCCTGTTGTTTACAAACATTGCAGCACATGCACAGTAAGGGGAGGCAGAACCGGCAAACTGTTGTGTTAGATTTGACAGATTAGACAACTAGCACTAGCTAGCTCCTCTAAACATCACTAAAAGATAATAAAAAATGTAATTAGCCTTCAGATTCAAAGCTAGCTAGGTTTAGGTACACTATTGCTCATATCACAGCTAGTTATAATCATCGATTAAACAGAAATATGACACAAAGCCATCATAAACACAGAAATATTGTTTACCTATAATACAATTTTAGCTGAAAAGCCTTGCATTGGAAGTGATCTCTTTAGTCCAGTCAGCTCTGTTGACGGAATCCAATAAGAGTGAAGCTCACGGTTTTTGCCATTGTGATTTTGACAGCCAACAGCACAGCACGACATTTAATTTTGCTTATCACAATTTAAACGTAACAGTTAAATTATTAAGGACTGTTGGGTTTGCTTCCTACATGTTTGGTTTTTATGATCGGGCAAGTCTTTTTGCAACTACTTTCATTTGTGAGTTTGTCGGTGACGTTGCCAAGGTATTGGTCTAGGGCTATGTTCTTTTTAGCAGGGTTGTTTGTGATAAATTATGAACACATGCTAATCATTCGTCCACATGGACATGAATCAGTTCTCATATGTTCTCATCTGCATGCAAAGATGTGATTGGAATTGCATGGAAGCAGCTGATCTTTGCTTAAGAGGAAGTTTCACCATTTTCACTGAAGTTGTGCAGCAGACCCTATGTGGGGAATTCAACAATCCCTTCCCCTTGTTTCAGCCAGATCTGTGGAAGCATCCACAGCATGTCCTACAGAGAGAAAGACCAGAGCTGGCCGGGGATGCAAGCAGTCTGAAGCAAACATTCAAACAAAACAGTCAGTGTCAGAGAAGAGATTTACATGGTATGCATGATTTAGGATGTCAGATTCCCATGGTTCTGGGGCTGAGATGAAGTGGATGTCCTGGGGCAATGTCATCACAGGGCCTTTGGCCCTTCTCGATCCATTTGTGCAAGAGGGAAAGACCGTGACCAAGTCCAGGAAACAGCAGCAGAAGACAGTGTAATCCAGGGCTCGGAGGTAAACCTGAGCCGCACACGAGGAAGCTATGAGATTACATTTTGTTTAGGTCAATTTTGGGATTTGCCAAGGAAGGCCTCTTTGTAATTTTCTGCAAAGCTTAGTGAGTCATTTTTTTGTGATGAGGCTTGATGTCAGTCATTTGACAAAACAATTTTGTCCCCCATATGCATGAGTAAAAAAAAAGTCTTTTTTTAACACATGCATATGGGGGACAAAATTGATTGGTCCAAACACCATTTAAATTTCACCATTTTGAGTTTTTATTTTTACTCTCTTAGACCTATGAGCTATTTTGTGTATCGTCTTTTTGTCATGAGGGTCTCTAGATGATACATGCAAAATGTTGTGTGGATCTGACCAACATACCCACAAAATGGTGGATAAAATAAATGTACATTATATCTATAAATATTAATTTAGCTTCAATGCAATTAATTATGTGTCTAGTAGAATATTTAAAATCTTTAAATATCAATCCATAAAAGGTATTTCATAGAATTATTTTAAATCACTATTGCACTGTCGTGCAAGCTGCACGGTGAAGAAAGGGCAAAGAAAAGTGGTTAGAGAAAAAAAAAGAAGATGTAATGTAAATATTATGACAAGTCAAGTTGCAAGGTGTATTTGAAGTGGCAAATGTGAGAGGCAAATGATGAGAGAATCAGAAAAGCATGCAACAAATCCTACCATTGCATGCTTAGAGTGCATCTGTAACTTAGGTACAAAGGAAACCCTCCAGCTGTTTATCTTTCCAACACTGTGGCAGTGAAGAAAAGGGGAAGGCCGGATTTAATATTTCACTGCCCTCTCAGGTTCATCCTGTACAAACATGACTACTTGTAGAAAGAGAGGGACTCGTAAAAAAGGAAATGATGTTTCAATGTAATTAGCACAACAAAAAGGAACTGCCCTATAGACAAACATGTTTGTTTGCTGTGAACTAGATTCAGTGCATACCTTCACTTTAAAATAAATGTAACCTTCCCTCCCATGACACTCTATTGAGGGATTTGAGGGATTGTCCATGTCAAAAGATGATCCAGTTTGTTTTTTGGTGCAACTGAAGATTATATAAAGGAGAAAATGACACTATCATGAACAAAACATTTGAATTCGGTGACAGTAGGTTGAAAGTTCTGCTGCTGAAATCATTCTGCATTTACCAAAATTGTAATCACTGCCCCCAATGGCCAAAGCAGGAAGTGTTGTTGACCATAAAGGCATGCTTGATCTCCAGTTTCCAGGTGAAATGTCCACAGAGTGGCACCAAAAGAGAGTTGTATTTTTACTAGAGCTGTCAGAATTAACGTGTTAACCCATGTGATTAATTTAAAAAGCTTAACGCTTTAATTTTTCTTAATCGTGATTAGCAAATTTACCATTAATACAACATAAAAGCATGTTGGGCAGGGCAGGACCTTTTTTAATGTGTCCACTCGGAGTCATTACACTGATACACCCACCACAAACGCACACACCAGAGCCCTCAAACCAAGGTAAGCCTACAAGCTTAGCATCTCTCTCTCTGAAAACACACACACAACAGCATTTCCATGATAAAAAAAAATAAAAACAGATAGGATCTCTTAATGCTCTTTGTGATAGATATCAAGCATTTTATTTACCACAGAAAAATGTCAAGTCTTAACAATCACAAAAATGAAAATCAAATGAGTGCAGCTTCACGATTGCTGCAGGAAAGAGGATAGACACATTCTACTGGCAGATTAATATTGTGAGAACCTATGGGAAGACCATTTCTTTTATTAGTCAAACTCCCAGTTACATTTTAATAAATGTTTAATGTTCCTTGAATTGCTTTTTTAGTGTATTTCTGTCTTTACTGTAGAAGGCATTGTTTGGAACATGTTAATAAAGCCTTATATTGTTACATTTTGTTTGGTTTACTACCCTGAAATGGAAAAAAATCAATTTTAACAGGAAAATAAGTAAATATAGTGTCAAATTTCAGCATTCACAAAATATGCAATTAATCGTGATTAACTAAAAAAAAAAAAAAAAAAATGTGATTAATCACAATAAATTATGCAATACAGTAAACAGGAATACTTATTTTATTAACCCTATGCCCTAACCCCAACCCTAAAATGAACCATCAGTGAGTAAAAGTAATTTTTTGAGTGAAACTGCAACTTTTGAATCACATTCACATTGTTTTTGTGAATGCAATTACTTCCTGGTTTCCATGGGACCAGAATTCTTATCTTGAAGGCTACTCCCTAGGGTGACCATACATTCTCTTTTACCAGGACATATCCTTTTTTTCAGGCCTGAAAAAAGTGTCAGAGAGGGATTTCAAAATTGCCTAAAATGTCCAGGATTTATCTTGTCTTCATACTGATACTCTCTGCATTAAGGCCAAACATGCACTTTGCACATACTATTGACTGTGACTTTGCACATACTTTTTTGACTATAACAAGGCAATATTAAATGTATTACATACAAGTAAATTAAAGACTAATTTGACATAAATATAGTGTCACAATAATGAGACAAAGAGACCCAAGAGCAGAGGAACAGATCCCAGCACCGACTGCAGTAGAAGGTGATGAGTGTGTTTGTCGATGAGTGCGTGCCGACCGCGCAGTGAGCAGGAATCCTTTATGAAGAGTGTGCTTGTAAGCGAGTCTATACATTGTAGTAGTCAGAAGCAGATTAGTGAGGAACACTCCTTTGAAGAAATGTGGATGAAGAGAAAAGGCATACAGAAAACTGGAAGGCAACCACACTCCCGACATGTGGGCAGAGACGGGCAACCAAAATAAATACAAGAGACATGACCAACTAGACAGAGAGAGCGAGGTGAGTTACTTCAACACCAAACAACAATCTAGCAAAGAACATGACACAACGAAGGGCTTAAATGGGCATTGGTGAGACAGGTGCTGCTAGAATGCTAACAGTGCCAGAGACGCATGAGGGAGAGAAAAAACAAAACAAACAGACCAGACCGACGAACTCATCGGAACCATGAAATATATGCACACTGTAGGATTTATAATAGTCCTTTACGATTGTTGCTTGTCAGACTGTACGATATGAACACATTGACATCGCCATGGCACACTGTGCGGCATTATATGATATACACGATATATGCATCGTAGCCAGCAGTGGTCCCAATCGTTCCGATCAGTGACATAGATTTCTATAATTGTATCCAACTGTATTTGCTGATTTGGATTAAAACGTCCCATAAATACTTACCAGTATATATTGTTCAATCTTGATTCAAGTCAGTAAGATAATCTGATCTTCCCATCACTATTGGGCACAGCAAAAGACGAAATGGTGTCGCACGGTGATATTTTTATGCCATCTGATCTTTTATGTTGCTATTTTAATCTTATTATATATTAAACTATGCTCTTTTTAAATAAAACTACTAATTATTATTAAATATATTGAAGGTAAAATTTTGGAAGTGGTCACCTTAGCAACAGCAAACTCAAGAAAAGTTCACAAGGTAATAGCAACGACAGGGTGGTCATTCAAAGAATGTGTTTTTGTTTTCATCAAATTACTCTTTGAGTCTCTCAATCGAAGGTCGCTGTCAGTTGGAACATAATTGCACCATTTGTTGACAACCTGTGATTATTTTTGACTGAGCTATGACTCAACCCTCTGTGAATACAAGTCTGACACGGAGAGACAGTCTTGAAACAGGTCGGACCAACCTCTGTATTGTCATGCCTTCCGGCATTGGACCTCTCACACACCTAATCCATGTTCACACTGCACTTCCTGTCATTGCCGAATGATGATTGATGAGTGCGGGTGAAGAACAGACAAGCCAGAGAAGAAAAAGAGATTACAATCTGGAATACAAAGAAATTCTAAAAACAAATGAAAAGGCTGTGTGATGTACAATATACGCTGAAAGTGCAAGGTCTTGTGTTGACTTGTGTTGAGCAAAACTCTTTGAATGAAACTTTACGACAAAACCTACAAATGCTGTACTGTCCTGAAAATCCACTAAATAAACGCTCCAAGCGTAATTCCAATGTGTTGAATATACTGTAGATAACACCTAAACAGGCCCTGCTTTTTTTAAATAACAAAAGCATGTGTTAACATTAGGGAACTAATCATTCATGGTTGGTAAGACCAAGAAGTCAAGGTTTGGCAGGTTAGCATGGTTCAGTGAGCCACTGCTGGTACATTTACATATATGCATTTGGCAGATGCTTTTATCCAAAGTGACTTACAGTGCATTTATTACAGGGACAATCACCCGGAGCAACCTGGGGTTAAGTGCCTTTCTCAAGGACACAATGGTGGTGGCTGTGGGAATCGAACCAGCAACCTTTTGCTTACCATTTCTGTGCTTTAGCCCACTACACCACCATCACTCCATGGTAAATATTGTAACTAATTTATTATGCAGTAGTGCTGGGTTTGAGTCCACCTTAGCATAGTAAGCGTGAGTCTGATAAAAAAAATAGGTGTTGCAGAGTTGGGGAATGTGCTTTTAAAAGTGTACTTATGTTATTGATATTTTTGGATGAGAGCGGCAGAGCATGTGTGGCTATTGCTCTCCTACACACACATACAGCATGCGCGCAGGCGAGAGAGAGAGAGAGAGAGAGAGAGAGAGAGAGAGAGAGAGAAAGTACTTTGAAAGAGTGTGCACTGCTGCTCTCAGCCAGAATAATCACACGTAAGGACATGTACACGTGAAAACTGATGCGCAGTATCAAATAGACAGAATGTATGATAGTACTAACTGTAGAGAGCACATCAATATGAAGACAAAGCTTGTTTCAACAGCAAAGAACTTAGGTGTTATATTGATACCAATCTGTCCTGTTCATGACCTCCAGACTAGATTATTGTAATGCACTAATGGGAGGATGTCCAGCAAGTTCAATAAATAAACTTCATTTGGTTCAAAATGCAGCAGCCAGAGTGCTAACAAGAACCAAGAAATATGATCATATTAGCCCCATTTTATCATCGTTACACTGGCTACCTGTTAAATTTCATATACATTTTTAAATTCTGTTAACTACTTACAAAGCTTTGAATGGTCTAGCTCCGCAGTACTTAAGTGACTTTCTATCACGCTATATTCCATCACGTTCATTTCTGGCGTAAATTCTGGCCTGTTAATAGTTCCTAGAATATCAAAATCCACAAAAGGAGATAGATCCTTTTCATATTTGGGTCCTAAATTATAGAATAGTCTCCCTAACACTGTTCAGAATTGTAGACACACTCACTCAGTTTAAGTCTAGGCTAAAGTCTAATCTATTTAGCCAGGCATACATCTAATTTATCCATCAACTCACAATTAGGCTGCTTTAGATAGGTCTGCCGGAGCCAGAAACAGTGATCATGATCTATAACTCTGCAATAAATTGAATGGCATCTATGCTAATATTATTTAATTTGTTTCCCTGTCTCAACCTCGGGACTCCTATACTGAGGTCACCAGAACCAGCTGGATCCAGCTCCATTCCTGCTTTATATTGGACTCCACTGCTACGTGATGTTGTGTGATGATGACTAAAAGCAGCCGGTGCCAGCCAAACATCCCTTCAGTCTACTACGATGGACTTCAGAGGATGAACTGATGCCAACTCCATCAATAAGACATGGGACACTTCATATGCCATTGCCTGAACCTTGTACTTTGAATAGACCTCACCGAAATTACGGAACAGGTTGAACTGCGATGCACCTCATTGAATTCTGCCTGCATCACCTCGGTCTATTGATGGACTACACTCTTGAAATGGAATACACAGACTATCAATTAATTGCCAACAAAACCCTTCATCAGCCAAATAAAAAGGACAATTGCATCTATGTGAACTTCTGCAGTTAATCCAGGATGGACTTCAAAGACATTGGTCATTAATCTTACAGTTCATACTAAATCTTTGTTTAAACACTGGTTCTTAACACTTACTTAGTTTAATAATTTTAAACCATGACTTGCACTATACATAAGTAATATTGGCATTATATTCATGATGTTACCCAGAGAGGAACTGGCCCCCACATTCTGTGTCCCTTGCCACAGTCGCCTTTGACTTGCTCACTGGGGTTATAAATACAATTATTATTTAATAACTTTAAAACAATTCACAATCATAGTTTATCATACATAATACATAATTTAACTACATAATGATGTCTCTAAGACATAGATATTACAGTTTAATCTTCTGTTAATGCATGATCTTCTGTAAAGCTGCTTTGAAACCATGTGTGTTGTGAAAGGCGCTATACAAATAAAAATGACGTGACTTAACAAAGCCAAATCCCGGACATTTATAAGCAATTTTGAAATCCCGGCCAGATGCTTTTTTCAGGTATGAAAAAGAGGACATGTCTGGGGAAAAGTCTGAACTCGAGTACCCCAACACTATTATGCAGGAAAAAAGCAGCCTTCTCCACAGGGGCGTGTCCCCACAGAGGGCACCCCAAATTCTAAACAGTGATTAGAATAGAATAGAATTCTATCCAAAAATTTCAATGTAATGATCTCCGAGCAACTTCATTATCACACTTGCCTTGTGACATAGTGATCCATCTTGCTGGAAAATGCACGGATCGTCACCAAATTGCTCCTGGATTGTTGGGAGAAGTTGCTCTTGCAGGACATTTTGATACCATTCTTTATTTACTGCAGTGTTTTTAGGCAGAATTGTGAGAGAGCCCACTCTCTTGGATGAAAAGAATCCCCACACATGGATGGTCTCAGGATGCTTCACTGTTGGTACGACACAGGACTCATGGTAGCATTCACCTTTTCTTCTCCAAACTATCAATTTTTCAGATGTCCCAAACAGTTGGAAGGGGGCTTCATCAGAGAAAATAACTTTGCACCAGTCTTCTGCTGTCCAATCCTTGTACTTCCTGCAGAATTTCAGTCTGTCCTTGATGTTTTTCTTGGAGAGAAGTGGATTCTTTGCTCCCCTTCTTGACACCAGGCCATTGTCCAAAAGTCTTCCCTCACTGTGTGTGCAGATGCACTCACATTAACCTGCTGCCAATATTGAGCAAGCTCTGCACTGGTGGTGACACGATTCCATAGCTGACTCCTCAGGAGGAGATGGTCCTAGTGCTTGCTGGCAGTCTATGATGTCCTGAAGCCTTCTTCACAGCAGTTGAACCTCTCTCCTTGAAGTTCTTGATGATCCGATAAATAGTTATTTCAGGTGCAATATTCTTTGCAGCAATTTCCTTGCATGTGAGGCCATTTTGACGCAAAGCGATGATGGCTGCACATCTTTTTATTGAGGTAACCATTGCAAACAAGAACACAATGATTGGAAGCACTTCCCTCATTTTATAGCAATCAGTCTGCTCTTATTATCCAATCAGAATGATAGAGTGATTTCACCTGACTAGTACTCGTTCACACTTTCCCAGGTGCTGCTGATATGATTAGTGAAATTATGTTAGCTGGTCATTTTGTGCCTGGGACAAAAAACAGTGACATTTGGATTTTTGTGATAAAGTTCATTTTTTTTGGCCAATTAAACTTTTTGCAATTATTTAAAATTAATCTGATCACTCTGCACAATAATCTAGAAACGATGTGAATCAACAACACAACAAGTGAAGTAGAAAATGTATGTCACTGCAAATAATTTTGGCCATGGCTGTACATACCAGTTCCCCTTCTGTCGCTCTCTCCACGTTGTGTCGGAGAAGCGACACTAGGGGTCTCTCTTGAGCGCCGATATTCACCTCTGATCTATTGAAAAGGGCCAATGGGAGTTGGCAGTCAGTATTTGCATACCCGCCCCGGACATACGGGTATTTAAGCGGGGCAAATACGGGAGTTCATTCAGAAAATTTCTTCGGAGCCGATGGTCTGTCTGCAGTTGCTGCGAGTTTACACACCACTATAAAACGTTCCTGTTTCCTCTGACGATCTGCATGCTGTTGGATGCACGCTTCAGCCGCCCCCCACGCCTCGCCTCCTTCCCACGGGATTGAGGCAGGCGCCACGGGCGATGAAAACGATCTGGGGTCAATGACGGGCTGCGTTTCGCCGGGTGAACCCCCTTGAAACCCCCCGCCTCCCCGGCACGCTTGCTGTTTTCCGTCCGGGCTCGGGATGAGCATGCTCTCCAATGGGTTATGTTTTCAGCCTGAGAACATAGCTGCAGCAGTGTTGCGATCTCTGCTTTCTTGTGAGGAAGAAAGCCACTTCAGCCGCCCTCCGCTCCTCGCCTCCTTCCTACGGGATTGACGCAGGCGCCGCGAGCGATGAAGATGATCCCGGGATAATGGTGGGCTGCGTTTCGCCGGGTAAAAAACGCTCGAAACCCCCCGCCCCCCCGCACGCTTGCTTGCTCCCCTCACGAGCTCGGGATAAGCACGGTCCACCTAACGGCCGGCCGCCCGGTCCCTGGAGCTCCCGGACATTGGATGACGACATCACCGCTGCATCGGAGAGCGTCACAGCGGCATCGGATGCGGATAACTCGCCTGGGCCGCCACCTACGGATCTGCTTGCCCAGTCTGAGCCTGACGCACGGAGATCCGCTATGCTTCCCCGGGCTTGATGATTCACGGGCTGGTGCGCCGCCCACAGCCGCGCCCCCCCATTCCTTCCCCGACGTGCACGACGAGCTGAGCGAGCCAAGCTTCCTCGCTCCTCCGCTCTCACTACCCTCGGCGGTAGAACGGTCCCAGACCGCTCCCCCCCTGCATGCCATGGCCCCTCCCTGCAAGTCCACCGGGCCAAGGCACTTCAAGATTTGCACTTGGGTAGTCCTGTTCTTGACGTGCTGCAGGAACTGCACTCGGACAGGCGATGTCCACCCTCGTGGTCCAGAAACATAACAAATGGACTGGATCTGGTCGTAGTACAGGAGGTAGACAAAGATGATGAATCCACCCAGCAGTCCTCAGTGGTGAAGAAACAGACGGAGGCCAGGTCACACGTCCTGCCCCGCCGCAAACCTGCCGCCAGGGGCCATGCCCTGTCTGCTCGCCGAGGGCGTCCTCCTGCGGCTTTCAAGGAAGAAAGGAAGTGGTGCTCCACCTCAACGAACGAGAGCGGGCCTAGCTCTCAGCCCCGCGTTGAGCTCCCCGCAGAAAGGGGACGCCCCCTCGTCTCACAGACCCCCTCGAGGACCCGGAAGGCTCCCAGGCGCTCCTGAGACAACCGACCCAGAGACCGAGACGTTAGCTCCGGAGGTGGCAAGACCTCTCCGTTCCCTGGTGGAGGGCTGGGAGGAGAATCCTTTGTTTTTACATTTTCCACATTCTCAATAATAGAGCTATTTCCTTTGCTTCTGGGTCACCTGGCCCGCAAATGCCGTTCTCACGGCAATCTGCTTTCAGATTACGACAGTCCCGGTACACCGGACGCGGTGATCCCGCCTTCTGCCTGCCCACGACTGTCCCCCGGCCGGCCGGTTCAGACGAGTCCAGAGGACGCCAGCATCAGACCTCCTCCTCAGTCACGAACCCGCCCCCTGCCGGGTGCGCGGAGCAAGGTGAGTGCTTTGAGTCTATTCTCAGCACCTCAGCCTCAGGCCGCAACGAAGCCGCCCGACGCTGCATTACCTGTTCTGCCCCGCTGCGAGGCCCCACCGGGTACGTCCAAAATACTCGTCCCTTTGGTGCCCCTAGCGTAGAGCTGGGAAGCGTGGCTTTCGCTTCCCAACGCATCACGCTGGCTGCACCGGACCATTCGACTCGGTTATGCAATTCAGTTTGCCTGGCTCCCGCCCCCCTTCAGGGGCGTCCGCGGAAATCACGACCCTCTTAGCCAAGGGCACGGTAGAGCCCGTCCCTCCAACCGAAATGAGGAAGGGTTTCTACAGCCCTTACTTCATTGTACCCAAGAAAGGCGGCGGCTTACGACCAATCCTGGACTTGCGAGTTTTCAAACGGGCCTTGTTAAAACTCCCGTTCAAAATGCTCACGCAGAGAAATATTCTGGCTGGCGTTCAGCATCTAGATTGGTTCGCAGCGGTAGAACTGAAGGACGCGTACTTCCACGTCTCAATTCTGCCACGACACCGACCCTTCTTACGGTTCGCGTTCGATGGCCAGGCGTTCCAGTACAAAGTCCTCCCCTTCGGCCTGTCTCTGTCCCCTCGCGTCTTTACGAAAGTCGCAGAGGCGGCCCTTGCCCCGCTACGAGTAGCCGGCATCCGCATTTCTCAACTACCTCGACGACTGGCTCATCCTAGCACACTCTCGAGAGTTACTATGCACACACAGAGACCAGGTGCTCCGGCACCTCAGCCGTTTGGGGCTTCAGGTCAACTGGGAAAAGAGCAAGCTCACTCCGGTTCAGAGCATCTCTTTTCTCGGGTTGGAGTTAGACTCAGTCTCAATGACAGCACGTCTCACGAGCGAGCGTGCTCAGTCGGTGCTGTACTGCCTCGCTTCCCTCAAGCAAGGCACAGTGGTCCCTCTAAAACTTTTCCAGAGGCTCCTGGGGCATATGGCGTCCTCTGCGACGGTCGCACCGCTGGGGTTGATGCATGTGAGACCACTCCAGCACTGGCTCCAGACTCGAGTCCCGAGACAAGCATGGCACCACGGCACGCATCGGGTAAGGATCACCCCCGCCTGCCTCAAAACACTCCGACCCTGGACAGACCTCTGCTTTCTACAGGCAGGAGTGCCCCTGCAGCAGGTGTCCCGATGCGTCCTGGTCACAACCGACGCCTCCCGGTCCGGGTGGGGTGCCGTGTGCAGCGGGCACGCAGCAGCGGGCCGTTGGAAAGGGGCCCCGCTGCGTTGGCACATCAATTGCCTGGAGTTGTTGACCGTCCTTCTTTCTCTCAGGAAGTTCCTCCCATTAGTTCGGGACAAACATGTCCTCGTGAGATCGGACTGCACCACAGTGGGGGCGTACATAAATTGCCAAGGCGGCGTACGCACACACCACATGTCACAACTCGCCCGCCGTCTCCTCCTATGGAGCCAGCAGCGACTCAAGTCGCTGCGCGCCACTCACATCCCCGGCAAGCTCAACATCGTAGCAGACGCGCTATCACGACAACGCCTGCCCGGCGGGGAGTGGAGGCTTCACCCCCAGTCGGTCCAGCTGATTTGGGAACGGTTCGGCAAGGCCCAGATAGACCTGTTTTCCTCCCAGGAAACCTCCCACTGCCCGCTCTGGTACGCCCTAACAGAGGCTCCCCTCGGGACAGACGCGCTGGCACACAGCTGGCCCTCGGGGCTGCGCAAGTACGCATTTCCCCCAGTGAGCCTTCTTGCACCGGTGCTGTGCAAGGTCAGGGAGGACGAGGAGCAAGTCACGTTAGTGGCCCCCTACTGGCCCACTCGGACTTCTCAGAACTCAGGCTTCTCGCGACAGCTCCTCCCTGGCGAATTCCCCTGAGAAAGGACCGCCTCTCTCAGGGACGGGGCACACTCTGGCACCCGCGCCCAGACCTCTGGAACCTCCACGTCTGGTCCCTGGACGGGACGCGGAAGAGCTAGCCGGCTTACCGGCGAGCGTTGTGAATACAATCAACCAAGCCAGAGCCCCTTCTACCAGGCACCTTCACGCCCTAAAGTGGCACTTGTTCGCAGATTGGTGTTCTTCCCGAACTGAAGACCCGCAGAGATGCGCTATCAAGTCAGTGCTCCTGTTCCTACAGGAGAGGCTGGACAGGAGGCTGTCTCCGTCCACCCTCAAGGTTTATGTTGCCGCCATTGCCGCCCACCACGATCCTGTAGACGGCAAGTCTTTGGGCAAGCACGACCTGATCCTCAGGTTCCTGAGAGGCACCCGGAGGTTGAATCCCTCCCGGCCAGGCCAAGTTCCCTCCTGGGATCTCTCTGTAGTCTTGGGGACTCCAGAGACCTCCCTTCGAGCCGCTTGAATCAATTGGACTCAGGGCCCTCTCTCTTAAGACGGCCCTGCTGATCGCGCTCGCCTCCATCAAGAGGGTCGGGGACCTGCAAGCGTTCTCTGTCAGCGACACTTGCCTGGAGTTCGGTCCGGCAGATACGTCTGTGATCCTAAGACCGCGACCGGGCTATGTGCCCAAGGTTCCTACCACACCATTCCGAGATCAGGTAGTGAACCTGCAAGCGCTGCCCCGGGAGGAGGCAGACCCAGCCCTTTCGTTGCTGTGTCCAGTGCGCGCCCTGCGCATTTACCTGGACCGCACACAGAGCACAAGACGCTCTGAGCAGCTCTTTGTCTGCTTTGGGGGACGGCAGAAAGGGAATGCCGTCTCCAAACAGAGGCTCGCCCACTGGGTTGTCGATGCCATCACACTGGCTTATCACACCCAGGCCGTGCCCCTACCCTTGCGGGTCCGAGCTCACTCAACAAGGGGTGTTGCGTCCTCGTGGGCACTGGCCAAGGGCACCTCCCTAGCGTACATCTGTAGAGCCGCGGGTTGGGCAACACCCAACACCTTCGCGAGGTTTTACAACCTCCGCGTTGAGTCGGTTGCGTCTCGTGTTTTCTCAGGTCCGAGCCCGTAGAACTCGGTAACACATAGACCGACCGGCCGGGCACATCGCTTGCGCCCAGCGCCCTTTTCCTGACGTCAAGGTAAAGTAGTGCGCCTTCTTCCCAGGGCACCCCACTCCGAGTCGGGACCCTGGTCGATTCCTCCCCAGCCCTCCGGCTCCGCGGTTCAGCAGAGGAACTCGCCGACCCAAGCCACTGCGGGTACCCTGGTGGCCACCCTGTACTGGTATAGGGGCTCCACAGGTAAAATAAGAAGGCCTCCTGTTCAGACTCCCCCTGTGTGTAATTCCACGGTTCTGTCCCCTTACGAGCGGACCCCCGTGTCTCCCTTAGGCAGTTACAGCTGCCCCGGTCGTCGTGCTGTAGCAACTCCCCCCTTTCGAGGCTGGATCTACCACTGTGCCATACTTTCCACACGAGCCCTAAGACGGCTGTGTGACGTGTCTACCACTTTTCCTCCCCAAGAAAAAGGGCAGGTGTGGTCTCCGCAGGGTCTGGGTAAGACCCCCTTCCCTATATGCGTGTAAGGGCCCCGGCCGTGATTGCTCTATGCGAGAAACATAGAGAGAAAAGAGGCCCAGCCAGGCTGGTCCGTTCCCATGTTGGCAAACATCGCCTTGTTCCCCTCCCAGGGTAACTAGAAGGATCCCGATGTTCTTATGGGGCATTGGGGAAGGGTACGTGCAGCCAGGTACAGACGATGTGCGGCACTGGATGAAATCCCTGCCCGCCTCTGTATCAGCGGTTCACGTACACGGTTCAGCGCATGGCAAGATTGGAATGGGTCCCCTAGTGTCGCTTCTCCGACACAACGTGTCGTTCCCTCCCTCGGGGAACGGAGGTTACATACGTAACCAAACGTTAATAAGCCTCAGTGTAGTTTAAGTTTAAAGTGGAAATTTGCAGAGGTTTATTATTTTGTAACTCTTTGTTTTCATGTCAGTTATTTTGGTTTATGATCAGTTTTATGTTGTTTATGCTTAGATATTTGGTTAAATGTGTGATTTTGTGGTAAAATATCCAATTGTATTGTCTCATTGGTTTGATTAAATACATTTTCCCCCTGCAAATACCCATACTGTTGTATTTGCATGTTTTAGCTCTTGCGGTGTGTTGTGGAGTCAGAATATGTGAAAGGAATAAAATGAAGATAATCACAAACATCAGTGAGAGCAAATTTGTAGCAGTGTCAGGGAATAGTTATTCAAGTGGTCTCACTGTGGGAAACACTGTGTTCAGTCATCCAAAATTAAATATGGCTTCATTGGCTTGAAAGTGAAATGTATATCGTACTGCATGTCAAATGATCCTCGAGACAATGACACAATTAAAGTGTACCCATGAAGAGGGCTTGAGGAAATCAGGTGAGGGACCATTTCACTATAAACAATGGTTACGTTCACTGCAAACACTGTACAGCGTGACTGTGGCAGCGGGGACATGGTCGAGCATCCGTCCGGAGAGAGAGAAAGCGGTAAGGGCGCTTACACCTGAGCTAGATTAAGTCTAACACTTCCAGTGAGCATGGGGAGAGCGGCATATAAATGGCCACACTACCAGCAGAGAGGCAGAAAGAGTCTGGCATAAGGGAGCCTACAGTGCTCCTGGAAGCTGATGTGTTTATGATTGTGAATCTAATGTTTCTATGTTCATGAAGCTAATGAGTTTGAGTGCCTACGTGACTCCGAGACTGTTGAGTTTGTGAAGCTGTAAAGGATTGAAGTGGCCAATTAAAAGCCTTACCTGAGTCTGGAAAACCCAACTTCCCTGTGTCCTCCTTCCCTTATGTGTGTGGAGTCCCTCACACTGGTGTCACAACCCGGGATTGAAGTTGGAGGATGTATGACCCATGGAGTCCTCGTAGTTGGCAGAGATCCTCCAGTCCCTCGCCGCCTAACACCATTCCCACCAACAATCCCTGCTTGAGCTTCACCAAGATCACCAGTTCTTCGAGATCCTACGAGCTCAAGCAGAGGACCAGTATGCGATCTGGAGCCTCCTCAGCCAGGAGAAAGCCTGGCCATGACCCTGGAAAATCACAGCCCCCTGCCCCCACCCACGCTCTTGAAGATGGGGGTATAATTGGTTGATATTCACAACTACTCTGTGGTGACCCTTGTGATTAAATTACAGGGAACAAAACATAGAGTGGAGGCCATGGCTAGTTCCCACCTCACCCATCCTGCACAAAAGCGATGAGATGTGAAATGTGCTATGCAGAAAATGGTGCTATGTGGGAAATGTGCCGCTGGGAAATGGTGTTCCAGGAGGCTCATTATAATCTGATGGTAGGTCACTTAGGGGAAAGGAAAATACTGAACCTACTAATACCCCGTGTTTATTGGCAGGATATTGGCGGCAATGTTCGCAGGTGGTATGTGGCATGCTGCGAATGTCAGCTGGTGAATCAACCAGCCACCCCAAAAGCGCCATTGTGCCCCTTCCACTGATCGAGGATTTCATTTAGGATTTCATTTCCGGCCTCCTGCTTTAAACAATGCATGTGAAAGTCCTACATTTTTTGATGGTCCAAAATTTATATTAAGTGTGCATCAAAATAATCCACTTAAAGTTCTTCTGAACCCAAACGATTGATTATTTTTAGAAACAAAACAATACTTAAATAATATTAACTTTAAATGTTCGTTCCGTACATCTCTGTGATGTGCGCTCATGAGAGGGATGACGAAAGCTTGTTAGTAAGGTCACGTGTCACGTGGAGGAGGAGGGAGGAAGCGTGTCACTGTTTACAAGAAGAGCAGCACTGTACAAAAGTTTAATTGTCATTGCTATAGATTTGTTTAGTTCAAAATGGTCATTTGGCGTGCGTATCCTGGATGCTTCAACCTTCAGAAACCCCAAAGAAATGCATACTGGGAAAAATATAAACTTTTCATCGATTGTCTATACATGATCATGAGCAATTGAAGCTCTGGCTTTTTGCGCTGAACCAGGATAATTGTACACCTCTACATTCTCTCAAATATTGGAGGGTGTGCAGTGAACATTTTACTCCTGAGGATATAAGACCATCAAAAGAAACAAAGGGTCGATATCTGAATTAATCGGCTGTGCCCGTGCTGTTTTTCCAGCGAACTCAGGTATGTGTGAAATTATGTCATTGGCTGCGTTTGGAAGTCTGCGTCCTCCGGAGGTCACATTTGTCGGCCATTTATGAATACTAAACTTTGCCAACAAAAGCAGAACATTAATCAAATAATATTCCTTATGAAGAGACACGTCATAGCTAGAAAAAAACTAATAAAACATTTTCAAAACAAAGTTGAAAGCTGGGAATAATATGATCTCTAACAATCTTGCAGAAATCAGACCAAAAACAAGTCGAGTAGGGACAACAAAAATGTTTCCTCCTGCAGACCACAAAATTTACAGAATATATCAACATCACAATTAAATCTCTCTACAAGAAAATAATTAGTGAGGTAGTACTTATAAATAATTTTGAAGGAAATTTCTTTGATTTTATTAGTGATTAAATATTTATGGGTAATTTCCAAATTTTGCACCAATACAGCGTCAGACATGCCTGTGTAGCGTCTTGGATGCATTGCATCATAAACATAAAATGTTTAGGTCACTGTTTCAGGTTAAATATGGTTTAATACTCAATCTTTAAACACATCTTGAGATCCCTTAGTTCGCATTTGTGCTCCTTCAAGCGTTTTGAACGCTAGAATGTATTGTTCTGCCTACTGAAGTATTTTCTTCACTGTATAATCTGTGTGTTGCTCATACAGCTGAAATTTCACTTACTGCCCTCTGGAGTAAACAGGTGGTACTACAAGCTTGCATTTCCAGGACTCTTCCTTATTATGGTCTGGGGGAAGTGCGATTATTTGTGTTAATTTTTTTAACGCGTTATTTTTTGTCAAATTAATCGCACTGAATTAATGCGTTAAATCGTCAGCCCTAGTTTTTTATTTTATTATTATTTGGAAATAATTTTCTTTTTATATTGTTTTTAAATTGTTTTGGTCTGTGAACAGCCCTTGGTCTGTGCAAGATTCTCTGCCTCCTCCACGTGACACGTGACCTTACGTCATCCCTCTCATGAGCGCGTGTCACAGAGATTTATGGAAGCTAGGGCTGGACTGGTAATCTGGCATACTGGGCATTTTCCACCCAAGTCAAAAAAGTCTGGACATGCCACTGCTTCTCCATTGACTTCTATTAAAGTAGTAAAATTTAAATTTTATTTTCCTGATTGGGTCATTCCTACTATGCATAGAATTTACAAAATTTTGTCATGCATATAGAAGGTACTTGAGCATTTTTAGCACTTCAATATGGGACATTTCCCATCCAACAAGGGGGCGTACCCCTCAAGCATTTCGTTGTCTGACCTTGAGCATTTGTGGCTTCAATATCGGACTCAGTGCCTTCAACAGGCCTTTGATGACACCCTCTAGGTGCCAATTGTGGCTTGCATGCCATATATTGCCACCACTGTACTAAAATGAAAAACTATTAAAAAACATTTATTATGAAATATGAATGTGTTTTTCCTTTCTCTAATATTTTTTCACATGACCTCAATATCATGTATCACGTATCACGTGTACTGTCCCTTTAACTAGCATAAGCCAGACATAAGCCAGATTCTTCATGACATCATCTTTCAGGAAGTGACATTATTTTATTGGAGGGAAAACAACATCAGTAAATTTTAGCAATGGATTTGGTTATTTCTATGATGTGTTGTGGTATCAGCTGGTTTGTATCAATCTAAAACATTCCATATAAAAACAATAAAATAAAAATACAATTAATGTCAATTTGGCATGCTTGAATATCAATTTCTACCCTTTTACATCCCATTGACTAGTAAAATGATTTGTCCTTAAATTACAACAAAAGCATATAATTCTTTTTTTTATGTAGAGTTCAAAATTTACTGCATGTGCTAGCCAAGCAACTTCCAATGAGATGTATGAGAATGCTAACAGATCTAGATATTATAACTACATAAGTCGGATTATTTTAGGTTCTCCATGGTTTCTTCCACACAAACACCCTTAAATCTCATTCAAAAAAAGCTTGAATTTAGGACCTCCTGCCCCTCGGAATCTGTTTTGTTTCAAATGACAGGTTGTTTGATTCATACCGTAAGCGTTAGTGCAAAGCTAGCAAAGATCTCTTTATTTTCCCCCTTCACAGATTTGTTTAATCGAAAAAATCTGATAAAATGACTCCAAAAGTGAATACTCAAATCCCTTTTTCTCACACGAGGCAAATTGCCAGTTCATTCCATTTAGAACTGAGCAGCTTTTATTCTAGCAGTGTGGAGCTAATCACACCAACACTTACACAAGCTCACAGCTTCGCATGTAAAGACACTCAACCAAAAATGGCTTGGAAAATATGGTAAATGCTCAAGCAGTGACCATAACTAGTGCACTCAAATGATTTAATAAGTTCTGGTTTGTACAGTGGGGTAAATGGAATGCCTGTTTGCGGTAACTGCACACCAAGTTCCTTTGAAAGCCTATTCATTGTGCATGTAATCACATTGACAACAACAATTATTTATAATTGAAAACATTTATTTGGGGTCCTCTGGAAGACTTTGGAAACACTCAGATGTGTGACTTTTGATGCCCACTTTTGATATTTATTGGTGGTTATTAGTAGCTATTGCTCATACATAGAGTTAGGGATTTGAAAAAACCCATAACCCTACATTCTAAACTGTTGTCAAACAGATCTGAATGATACCTCAAAAAGTTCAACTTAAAGTGTGCTATTACTTTTACAAGCAATTGGATTTATGATTTTCTCCTGACACCTAAGAAAAATATACAAGGGATTGGAATATCATAGAGACTTGGACGTGGGATCTTTTGACTTGGTCCAATAAGCAACCACCCAGAAAACCTTATCAACATGGTGGCAGTTTTTGCATGGGCAACTTTAAATCAGTCTAAGCTGGTGTTCTGGTCTTAGCTGGTCTCCCAGCCTGATCTGGTTGGTGTGTTTGCTGGTTTTAGAGTGGTCTTAGAACTTGACAGCAGGTCAGGCTGGATGGCAAGCTGCCCAACCAGGCTGGGACCAGCTAAGACCAGCAAATCAGCTTCCAAACAGGGAAGCACCACTCTAATGCCACAAAATGTAAAAATCTAGTTAAAGACTCTTATATTTCCAGACTGATCTAAGACAAAAGCTTGTCCTTTGAAGCATCACGTCTAATTTTATTCAAAGTGCAACTCCTTGACGATATCTCGTTACAGTTCCGCTGACTCATGTGACGGTCATTGGCTAATAATATTACAGCTTCAATGCAAACACAACAGAATACATCAGTTGGCAAGTGCATAATGAGTTCAATTTGATCCCATTAGTTGACCAAGATGAGAGCAGGAAATTATGCCTTTAACAAGATTAATGGAGAATTACAGGGACATCCATTCATTTTAGATGGATCGCCAATACAGTGGCATTTACTTCAAAGATTTAGATTTGATTCTGATGTTTAAATTCATGGTCTCAGCAGTTCCATTGTCATTGTTAACAGGTAATTTGCAAGCATGATGGTAACAGTCAGTCACAGGCATGTTTATGTATCTCTTTAAATAATCAGAATCACGTTCTTGTCCCTGAGAATCCAAATGCTTTGTATCTTTAAAAGACTTGAGGATTTGTACAGAGAGATTACTGAAGTGCAGCCATTTGTGTAGAGGCAGTGGGAGAGTGGGTACAGCACATTGCCTTCACATGCTCCACTGGTGAGGGTCGATGTGCTTGAAGAATCCCTTTTCAGCCTCAAAAATCATTTCCTGTCTTTGAGGAAGTCAGTTATCCACTGAGAGATTGGTCAGCTGTGAGAGCATTGAATGTAGCATTTTTGGTGGTGTTTGAATCCACAAAAATCAGTGTTGCTCTGTAAGGGAATTTTACGGAGAGGCTGATATGTAAAAAAATATTGACCAAACCAATAGAAGATTGCTGTTGATTTTAATTTATTGTGTCTTGCTGATAATTATGTTTGTGAAGGGTCAGGCTCACAACAGGAGTGGGCTGGAGGGAGGGGAGGCACAATTTATTAAGCCTTGTTAGGAAACTAATGTGAATGGAGCCTCATCACCGCCGCCTTTAAAAAAAAGGGACACGGCTTCTATCTCCTTGTGTGCACACACTGGCATCCTTGCAAGTCTAGGAATAAAGTCCCTCAAATAGCTCCCTCGAAACCCTGGTGCTGTTTAGATGAGTCGCCGGGGTGTACCGCACGTGATGCAGCCAGCGGGCTAGGAAGCTGGTTAGCCTTCTCCTCACACTCGACTCGGCCCCATGGAAGACAGGTTGCCACAGAAGCCATCGACCCTATCGCTTCAGACCACAGAGGGGAGCGTGGTCAGCCGCCAGACCCTGCTCGTCTCCTGGACTCCACGGGCACATCCCCTACCTTAACAAAGCCCCTCTTCACCTCAAGGATCCCAGATTTATTCTTTATTTATGACACTGTTTCCCTTTGAACAATTAAATTCCCCATTTTAACACTTTATGTTGTTAATTATTTTAAATAATTGCCTCTCCAAGGCCTGACGTCACACCCACTGTGTCTGAATTGAATTTGATCTGAATTGGCAATTTTGGTCTTGGTTTCTTGTGTTGTATATTGCAAGCATCCCGTGACTAGCTATCATGTTAACAGATCTCACCTGATAAAAAAGTGTAAAGTCAACCTGCACAGTAGGAGTGACAAGGCCAGATATAACAGATAAACTACTACAGTACAGAGGACTGCAGGACGATTTTGGTGGTAGATAGAGGTTGTGGGGTGAAGTATTCAGTGTATCCCCCTGGGCTCAGGGATAGTGGATTAGTAAGATATTGTGAGTGGATTTTGTGAGCTGCAGTGAATCATCAAAAATTCCTTATGCCCTCTGAAGTCTACGTCTGGAGCTATAAAGTTGCAGTGCTTGGTTTTGCTTAAGGCCGTACCTGACGATATCAGAAATTAGATGTCCAGCACTATCTCTGACCTCTAAAGAGAAGTTAATAAGGCTTAGCCTCAAATGAATTGCTCTCCAAGCAAAATCATTTTAATTCCAGCCTGCACAAACAACACCCAATTTTAAAGAGACAAGGGACCGTATGAAGAAGCTAACTGGACAAATACCATTTAAAGGAATCCAATATTACTAGAGGAACCAAATAATCAAAAGACAAAATAATCAGAATATTTAAATATACTCTGATTTTGGCCCAGCTAAAAATTAACATGGAAGGAAAGAGGAAATTCTCAGGATGTAGAATCATTAAGGTGGAACGCATTTAGTGCCATGGCAACTCACAATTGGTCACTTGCTCAGTCAGTCCATTCTAATCCTTATTTTGCAGTACCAAAGTGAAACCTGTTTCAATAAGCCCAGATCAGTACAGAATGGCACGTTTCGCAAAGTGAACCATTCGGCCCGATGGTGTAAAAGCGGGTAAAGTGCTAAAATTGTGGAAAAAAATTCCAACTTCACTGGTTGGCAATAAATTAAGATTCTATTTTAACTTGGATATAAAGCGAGAGAGAGAGCATGTTCTTCTGGTGACAAAGTGAACATGGAGAGGTGGAGTGAGCTCACTGCTTTATTAGGAACCGTTGGAGATTGATTTCCTGTCTGTGTTGGGATGAGATGGATGTGGGTTTGGAAGATGGTGCCGGGTGAGTGTCTATGGTAGAACCAGTGTCTAAGAGTGCCAGAGCCATGCTTAACAGTGTCTCTGTAATGAACACATTAGTCTACGGCTTCTTATCCATATTTGATGAGGATCTCTGAGATAATTAAACAATTCAGCTTTCTGTTAGAGTCGCACCATCTTTTGGCACTTGGGTTGATATTTGGTAGTACATATTGGGGTAGGTCAAAGTCTTCCGAATAAGTCTAGACCAGGTGTATTCACTGAAAGTTTCAAGAGCTCCTTCCTTTCCAGCAAAGTCTAGAAAATAATAACTTGCATAGTGTCAGAAGTCAGTATGGATTTGAAATTATGTTGGTTTGTTTTTTGGAATAGTTATTAGAACTTGGCAGAAGTAGTCTCTTCAAAGCAGAGATGAGGACAAAGGCCCAGAGACAAAGCCAAAGCAGTGGGTGTGAGGGATCTTTTCTACCAAAAGATTAGGCTAATATATTTCATTTCATTAGTTAATTAGTCGATATTACAAGATAAGATCAACATTTGTTTTGAAGCTGGGTGACAGCAGTCCAGTTTTTGAGTACAGTCTGGATATTTAATTTTTACTTATTTTTCCATTCAGATACATATGTATGGGATGTAGGAGTACTATTGACTGAGAAAATATAGGTCACTGTATGGGGTTCAGAGGTAACCCATGAGAGAAAATTTTGAAAATGTAAAAGTCTGAATGGACCATTTTTATATTTTCCTAAAGTGAGAATCTAAAAACTATAAACTAACAATTGACATCTTAAAAATACTGTTTGCTTAAGTTAGGTATAAATCGGCTGACTATGAAATAATGGGAACAATTCTCATCAGGAGCAGAGAACTCTACTAGCCAGAATAAGTAATAATTTCTTTTAATTATAACTAATAATCAGAGATGGTGGCATCACAAAATTTTCACAAAATGAAAACCAAAAAACTATTTGTCATGAAAGACACATAACATGCAGATTAATAAAGCAAAATTTGAACTTGTCCTGCACAAACCTGCTTTTCTGCAGTTTGTTTAAGCGAAAGTTTCCAGTCTCCATCTACCTTGCTGCTCACCATATCTCCGCAGCTGTTGTTAAAGTAACCACATCTGGAACTCTACATAGCCTAATCAGACTTTATGGAGAGGGAAACATGCACAGAGCAGGAAATTAAGCTTGTTCGGCGCTTGAGAAAAAGATGATATAGCGCTAATCGCCCCTTGTGGTGTGTATTGCTCTGTTGTTTTGGTGCACTGCTCACTAAAACTGTAAAAAAAAATGAATATAGGACAACCATTGTCATAATCTCATGGTCCAGATGGAACCAAGCCAGGCTCCGGATCCGGACTGCTAATTGGTGACCGCTGCTCTAAACCTTCACCTCCAATAGACACTTTAGGTCTCTCTGGGCTGAAAAAAATGGATGGCCTACATCCAAATCATAATATGTTTAGGATCCATTTACGTCTATTTGCCTCCCAGTGGTATTGATCTGTTCTATTTAATTTCTGGTCCTAATGAAGCCAGTCTTAAAGAGCTTCTGTCATATATACTTAGAAGAGAAGGCTATTAACACTTCAGAAAAGTCAACATGAGATAAACAATGACCCTATTTACTGTTTTAATACACATTCCTGATCTTATTGTGCATGATTCATCAAGTAACTTCAAACTCAATGGCTTTGGAGACAAAAAGCCGCTGTGACTGTGCACACCATCATATTGAGGCATGTCATCAATGGCGTCTTCGCATTGCAGTGTGGACTGGGAAAATGGAGCTGTATGAAAATGATGACATATTTGTTGTCATTTGACACAGTCATGTGATCCATTCTACCCAAAACAATCAAGAGGGCGGCCCTTGTTGTTGCAGCGCTTTTGTGCCTGATAGCGCTGTTAAAGATAAATGTTATGCTGTGCACATTGCATTATTTCAAGGACAATTGTCTCTACTCAATTTCAACAGAAGGACAATTGAGTTTCAGACCGTTACATGCATAAAATGGCGAGTTTTCGGATGCGCCGTAAGGGATCGACCCCTAGTGTCACAACATCAACACAACGTCTCGTTCCCTCCATCAGGGAATGGAGGTTATGGCGGTAACGAGACGTTTTCAAGGTTGTCCAGTTTATTGTGGACATATATAGGCCTAGCCTGATAATTTATTTGAATGTGTTTGTTTTAAGATGTTTATGAAATGTTTAGTACACAAATATGACACTTTGAATAGAACTTGATGCAAAGTTTTCCAGATAATGTGCTAATTTTTTAAACATCTCGGAAAAGTACATGTACTAACTAGATATGCACTCTACCAGTAAAACCTTACCTGAAATTAATTTGCAAGGAATGCCAGGAAATGAAGCGCTTACTGCTACAATGTCCCTATCAGAGAACTTGGAGCAAGGTTTAGATGACAAGAAACCTTTAAAGATTGCTCAGATGTGGACATGTCCAAGGTTTCTAAAAACAAGAAAAATAATTAACAACTGAATTAATGACGTTTCACTATGCACTTAAAAATAAACATAACATAACAAATATCGCGAAAATAAACTGTTCTCTTTATTGAAAGTTATCACAATCATTTCTCTTAGACTAATAACCCTTTGAATAATAATTAACACTGTATACTAAAGCACCCTCAGATACACGAACAAATATCAACATACATTTAATTAACATTTTGAGTTAGTACATTCAAATCAATAATATATGCAAACAATATCAAACAATAATGCAAACAGTTTGAAACTTACTTCTTCCTTTACTCATACACCATCCATATAACTTGAGCAATCAAACATCCCAAGTGTTATGAAGTGTAAATATGCCACCACATGGTGCTACGTCTATTCAGTTTATCTATTTAATTAATCTGTTTCTGAAGCAACGCATATTGTGCACTGCTCCGTGCTGAGCTATTCTTAGAGGGCTATGACTGGCAGTCTGGCCCTTCTTCACACTGCTTTGCAATCGCGCCAAACCTAAAGATTTCAGAACATTACCAGTGAAACATTTGATCGAATTTCTGCTTCTTATGATCTCAAAAAGCTTTTGATCTAAAGGCTTATGCATACTTCCTTGACATTTGTTTCTTTTAAATGGACAAGTTAGAGTGGATAGCAAAGGAAAAGCAGTCAGCATACATGGGAACTCCTTCAGTACTGTTTGAAAAGCATCACAAGATTCACCCCATTAAGTTGGTTGAGAGAATGACCAGATTGTGCAGAGCTGAAATCTACATAAATGGTATCCAACTTGAAGAAGCTCAAATTTAAGATCATTTGATTTGCCCAAACATTGTTGGTCACTATTAAATTCCCATCCCTCAATTTGTGTTATTCAGGGGTCCAAGAACCAGAGGAGCACCCAATATCCCAAAGGAGACAATCGTGACAGAGTTATCGAAATAATTTTTATTTATCAAATAGTTTATAAGATATAGGTTCAGTGAACTTGGGTAATAGGCAAATAATTTTTATATAACTTCGTTTTTACTTATGAATGATTTGATGGATCAAAATCCTTTTGATAACTATTTTTGTCATGAGGGTTGCTACATTTTGTGTGAATCGGGTCAGTGTTCTAAGACGAGTTTGAAAAAGTAGTTTTGTTTTCGAAAAACTCAAAATGGTGGGCAGACATAAATTGACTAATCCTTACTAAATAAGTCTGTAAACACCTTTGTAAATAAGTAAAGTCTGAAACACAAAACTTACAAAGTAATTAGAGTACTACATAATGAAATTACTTTGCCCATGACAGATATGTTCTTCCAAATTCTATTATTTTGGTAATTTTCTCCACTTTTCCAAACAGATTGGACCCCAATAACTGACACTTGAGACTTTACTATTGTTCTAAAAACAAAGTAAGATAGTAATAATCAAGATTAAGAAGATGTGTCTGAACTTTTGACTGCTAGTGTACATTAAAAAAGTTTCATGCTTCATAATCAAAATGAACTACTGCATACAAAGAGCTGTTATATATACCTCAACAAGTTCCATTAAGTCTTCTAAGTTTCCTGATGAAATAACAGGCATTAGGGTGTATTTGAGTGTGTGCATGTCCATGTGTGCTCTCATTGCTAATAAAAGTCCAGGATGTAGAAGGGGTCCTGCTGTAGACTCCAGTCCTCCACATGTTTTACAAGGGGACATGGAATGTGATGTGGGCCCACTGCAGCCCTCAGATGCTTTTAACAAGGGGCTTCAGTCAGAAACGCAGCTCCGCCAGCCAATAGGGAAGGGCGGCACTGAAAATGGGAAACAGGCAGCTGTAAGTTCTTACTGGTTATGCTTGAGTAAGTGCAGAAAGCGTGCCCGTGAGGTGACTGCAAAAAGCAGGGTTAAGTCTGCAGTATATTTCCGTCCCCCACATCTACACCACCTAAAACTCAAGCCACAACCTAAACCTCGATCTCCCACAGAATTACTTCCACTCCACTCACAGTATATCAAGCCGAAAGTTTCAGATTATATCTCAAACACTTCAGAGTTCGTCATTAATAGAAAATGAAACTATGAGGCTCTGAAGCGAGTAATTGGATGAAACTTTAAAGCGCATTTTAGAGCGTTCAGGCCTGACTTAATTTTATGGTAAAGATTATCGATGGAAGAAGGAAGCTTTTCTAATTTATACCTTTGAAATGCAGTGCTCTTTACTGATGAAAAGAGTGTGTAAAAATTTAAGCTGTTCATAAAGCTTGAAAAAGTTTGATAAGTTTGCATGTAGTGGGTAACTCTCTGAAACAAAAAGTTCTCGGATTAAACCATCACAACCAACTTCTAGGTAATCTTTGTTTTTCATGGAACTGTATTTTCATTTCATTCATGTCAGTGGTAATATTGCTCTGACTTCATAACTGTGTAGCTGGTGCTGGTTTCATTTTAAAGGCATGCTGAGCTTACTGACATGAAAACATTGAGCCACCTACCTGATTTCAAGCCACCTACAAGAACCTGGCATTTTTATAGCTGTTAAGACAGTCAGAAAGCTTGTAATTTTTATTAAACCAAATTAAATGCATGGAAGTCATTAGAATCGATTGGACATTAGTTTACCCAAAATTTATCATTTTATTAGCCTTAGTCACAATTCACTTTCATTGAGTCAAGTGTATAATGTCTGCGATTGCAATCACAAAAATAGCTAGATAGGTAAAGATTGTCAGGACAAACTAGGAGGGTTGACAAGCCTTGTCTTAAAGTAACAGCATTACAAGTGTAAAGTTTGATGGTTATACAGACATTTCAATAAGACAAACCACCAGCTTGCTAGCTAGATAGACAGAGAGCAACTTAGGCTACGTCTACGTTAATCCGGATACATTTGAAAACAGTGTTTTCATTTCAAACCGCTGTCCGTCCACACTTTTGTTTTCAAGTGTTTTCCAAAAGTTGCTCATCCACACTGAAACGTATGAAAATGCTTAAATCGTGTCACTGCGCATGCGGCAAATCATGTACAGTTTGAAACACAATTGTCCTCGTGTTCCGTTGCTGAACACCAATTCTGTGTGAACTTCCCTTTGCCTTTGAAGGAATGCAATGTGAAGGTTGTACAAAGTTACATTTATTTTTTAACAGCGCTATCAAAGTGAATATTAGGCACAACAGTAGATATACAAATTTATCCACTTTGAAGTGTGTTTTGAAAAAGCTCAGTTTTCGTGGACAAAAATGCCGTCTCAGTGTGGACGGAAGGCCAAAATGGAGAGAAAATGATGTGTTTTCAAACAAAAACGTATTAGTGTGGACTAGGCCTCTTCAAGCAGATCAAAGGTCCTCTGTAGGTTTGTTTACATTTAAATGTTTTGACAGTTGGAGTTTGAATTAACAAGCATTCCATTGGCGCATTTTAACATTCCGTCAATGTAAGTCTACCCTTACACAAAATCGAGACTAGCCGCAAACATGCCGCACATTTGCAGTAAATTTGCCACTCGTTATTTTTACATGCAAATTAGCTTTTGATTAGCTGCAAATGTTTGCCAGAAGTTTGCAGCTCTTCGCCAGTAGTGGTAAACCTCCGGAAAACCTTTGGCAACAATGGACAATTTGCCGAAGGTTTTCTGCAAAGCTCGTTTGCATGTGAAAATTATCAGTGACGAATTTGCGGCAAGTTTTTTGTAAGGGTATGAGTTTAATGATTTTTGATCGTCTGTTGTGCGAAAACCATAGCAATGTGTCCTAACCAGATGCAACGCCACGACATGCGATAAAAGGTATCTTTTCCATGTTAATCAGAGTTTTTGTCCTAACCAGCCACAACGCACAGCAAGCGACAGGGCTTTCTATTTTTTAAATGGTTTCTATTTCTGCGACATCGCGCCGGCCAGCACAGGCATCACACTATCTGGCACAACAACTTAATTTGGCCGAGGGTGTCACACACCTACCGAATGTTTTGCTTGAGGTTACATTCTCTTCAGCCGGAGCTCTGTCACATACATACACAGGTACAGAATGGCAGAGGGGAAACATACCAACTCATTCCCGCTTCCCTGTCATGTGGTGATCAGCAAAATAACAACAGGATTACTGCATGAGCATGAACAATCATAACAGACTGAATAAGGATGCATTTCATAAAGTAACTTTTCCCTGTGAGTGTGATTGTGTATTTATCCCCTTTGGCTTGCCGTTGAAAGAGTTATGGAGCTTATGTGAGAAAATTTGTTGCGCTCAATAACTGAACTCAACTGTTCCGTCTGTGATTGCTTTTTAGTTTTACATTTTATTATGAATTATCTTCATTTTAGTGTATTAATATCATGGTGTCAAATCATGCCTGGTGTGGACAGACAGATTCCTTGTCACTGGAAACTTACCATGTCACATCTGGTTAGGACAAGGTGTCAGTCTGATCTGTTAGAAAAGACAGTGGGAGAGAGAGAGGAGAGAGAGAGAGAGAGAGAGAGAAAGAAATAAAACACTTACTCGCCGGTTCTCTGATACCCCATATTCTGGTCCTCGGGCCACTCCTCCACCCTCCAGTGACGGACAGAACTGGTAGCGGTTCTCCCTCTCCAGGCGGTCGGCAGTGAGCACCTCCCTACTCCTGGTCGGAGGTCTCAGACCCCGCCATGTTTCAATGGCTGGTAGGGGTCTCCTCCGCCCCTGGCAGCGGCCCTGACCACTCCAGGTGGTCAGTTAGGCACCCCTTCTCCCCTTGCGGTCTGCGGCCATTTCTCCACTTGCAGTCAGCCTTTATCCTTTTTGGAGTCTTGATTAGCCTGATAAGGAGCCGGATGTATAAAATCACGTCACGGCCCCGCCCTCCGCCCTGTCACATCCCTTATTTTATTGATCAGTCCAACAGATAATCCAACAGATCCCACCACAAACTCACACCATTGGTTGAGGTAATATTGTTATGCCAGGCTGGGGTGCGTTTTCCAAAAGCGTTGTTAGACAACAATGGTCGTAAGTACCGTCATTACCAACATAGTTCAACAATTTGGTGTTTCCCGAAACCGCAAAGTTGTGTGGTTGGAACTACAGCTGTGTTTTGAAGCACAGTCCCTTATTAGTTTGCTGTGTGGACGTTATTTGAAATCGCGGAGGCTTCAATATCTTTCATACCATATGTATCTCTTTCATTCTGTCAAGACTTTGACTACGTTTACATGCATTTAAGAAAACGATTTATTCAGGGTTTGCAGAAAGCGTAATTCTGAAACATCAAGTAAATGCGAGTGCAGCCGTATAAGGGATTAAGACTGTTTAAAGTGCTTTATCACACGTGTTCTGTTTGAGAACATAGCTTTTATGTTAACGCATAAGTGCCATTAAAATTGATTTGAAGAGAGCACAAGTGCGTATGTGCTCAAGTGTGTCAGGGGAACACCAAAGTCTAATATATTTATCTATCGCATTACACAGTGCATAGTGCTTTCGTGTCTTCAGCAGCTTTCTCGCATTAAACGGCTTTCTGGTATACGTGTAAATGAGCTGTTATAATTTAATATTTGCAGAAGTTATTACTCCTCCCCCTGAGAAACGTCATTAACGACAGTGGTTTGAAGGATTGATGTGCGATATAGTTACTACGTTTTCTTGAAACTGTCATGACTAGCTAGTTCATTTCTAAAACGATGCATCATACTATGGTGGTTACGCAGGAAGTTACGTCATTTTATGGGAAACGCACCCCTGATCAGGTTGCTCTAATCAGCAATGTTTCAAAAGCGCCACAGAGACACAGTTCAGGGAAATCATCCTACACATAACTTATTATATAGTTCTCTCTGCATATTGAGGTTGAATCAGAGAAGGTTTTTAACATCGAAAAATCCTACAAAGTATGATTTGCAATGTTATTGTTAAACTGGGGCCTTTTTGGTAGTTCAAGTGATACTGTACTGTTTTCTGATAACAAATCGCTTCCTACACCCATAGCTTTACTTCCACCTTCACTCCCTACACAGTAGACTTTATACCCCACAAGTGTTTAGTTTTTTTGTTGTTGTATAATGCCGATTTATCAACAGCAATGACTCCACAGAGTGCCAGTTGACTGATGGTGCTCTTTCTGTCTGACAGCGCAGAACAGAAAAGCAGTTCAGAAGGGAGGAGTTGAACTGTGCCACGCAGGACTTCTTGTTTTAGAGGAATAAAACTGTCCATTATCACCACTTCTATTCTGGTATTCTGTAATGCTCGTGTAATGGAATCCTGAACCATAAATGAATGAGTCGAGCGGCTATTTAACAGAGCCTCAACCCATAATCTCTGCACACGGGAAATTATGTGCTTAAAGCGGTGCGTTATTAATCAAAGACAGACAAGAGCAGACTGTGACTCCCTTTAGGGAGAACAGAGAGCACATTTGGTAATATTTAGTCTGCTATGATGCAAGGAACTGCTTGAGGTGTGCATTATGGGATGTTTCCCTTAAGCGTTTCCATGTCAATGAATTGCAGAGTGTTTCCGTGACCAGATTTTTAAATGTATTTATTTATTTTATTATTATTATTATTATTATTTATTTTTCATGGATGTTGAATTGCCATTTTCTCATCAATTTTATATAAATATTTATTTGATCATTTTCTTTCAATAAATTTAGCAACAGGGTTGAATGGTTGCGCTTGACGAATGCAGTCAACAGTTTATTAAAACAAAAGGTATATTTCTCATAAATTAAATATAAATATATATTTCATAATTTTTCTTCCAGTAACTTTAGTAACAGGGTTGAATGGTTGCATGGGATTTGTGCCTCTAATGCTTTAAAACATTCTTGGGACACCAAAGTGTAATTTCTTATTGTCTTTCAGTGGGAGGGGTGGAAGTCAGTCCATCATTTTTGGAGAGAGCAGGGAAGCTGTTAAGACACAGGTCTGACCTTTTATCCTGCACTGGGCAGCTCATCTGTCTTGCAGCCTCGCGGGGCAAGGTGTGTGTAAATGGCAATACTGTGTGTGTGTGTGTGTGTGTGTGTGTGTGTGTGTGTGTGTGTGTGTGTGTGTGTGTGTGTGTGTGTGTGTGTGCGTGCACGCGGGCAGTTGAAAGGGAGTCTGGCCTGGAGTATCAGAGCAGAGAACAATTCCATCATCTGCCTAAGACCATAAAACTCTCTTTCTCTCTCTCTCACTCATTCATCATGTTCTCATCCTTTCCACTGTCCCCCAGAGATCAATGAATATGCATAAAAAATGTCTTTCATTTAGAAATATTTGGGGTCTCCTTTCAACCTTTAAAACAACATGTAGGAAAATTACAATTTGACATATTTAATTAAATAGTGTGCTTTTCAAATGTGCAGTTTTATATATATATATATATATATATTTTTTTTTTTTTTTTTTGTATACTGAAAAACATTGTTCTTCACAAAGCAAAGTTGCATTGGTCAGAGAGAATCGTCGGTATTAGCGTCACTGGATTTCCGACACGCGACATCAACCCGCTAGTTTTAAAGTTAGCAACAGCGATAACAGTATAATTTTCTCAAATTACTTTCAAATTGAGAAAAAAGAAATGGCTGTGCGCAAAATCACGCCATGGTCAGTAAAAGAGGTGCAGACGGTCCACTCATTAGCGATGAGCGAAACAGAAAAGTCTCTCAGGAAGTGTCTCAGCTGTTGGCCGCACACAGCTACAACCAGACCTACCAACAGTGTAGGGAACAGTTAAAAAACGTAAAAGTGACTACAGAACCATCAAGGATGTTCGACCAAATGGACGCTATCTAAACCAGCGAGCAATGGGAGGGAGAGTGGCCTGGACTGGCGTTGATCCATGATGGAGGATGGTATGTTTTGTTATGTTAACTCTATACTCTGCTTGAAAGCTTCACTTTATTTAGTTGACCAGCTACTGGAAGCTTGCTTCTAAAACAATCAGGCCAATTTAACTGTTACACTTATGTAAAATCACCAGTCAATAACTGTTTTATGCAGCACAATGAGCTAGTAGCTAACAGCTAGCGGTCGTGTTATTGTTTTGGTCAGTTTGTGTCGTGTTTAAGATGATGTCACGGCAGTAGAGGCGGCGCAACTATGAAGATCATCATATAATCGCACCCACGTTGAGGGGCACTAAACTGCAGTGGAAATGCAAGCTCAGAAAAGTAAAGTGAGTAGAGTTGAGGCGAGTCGAACCGTAACGTGCAGTGGAAAAGTGCCATAAGATCAACTTAAGGGCAGCCCAGGTCAATTAGGGTCGTGTCACAATGTTTTGGGTATGGACTCTATGCACGGTCACTTCCACGTGCTGTCATGCAAGGTGCTAGCCTGCCATTGGGAGCAACTTGGGGTTCAGTGTCTTGCCCAACACTTCGGCATATGGAGTCATGTGGGCCAGGAATCGAACCGCCAACCCTGCGATTAGCAGCCGAACCTCTCTACCACCTGAGCCACAGCCGATATTAGTTTATTGTATTCTATTTATGCATCATAATATAATTTTCACTTTCAGTTTAATTAACATGAATAAAAATCGTATCCCGTTTCTGAGAGATTTGTCATGTACGTGTGCAGGGATCTGCCGAACTCAAGAGAGCACTGATGATGGACGAATGCTCTCGAGAATTGAACATTTTATTAGGATGGTTAACAATGATGCAGTCATTTGACACGATAGCCTAAATATAGATGAAATTGTGTGTTAACACTTTGCAGTAAGGTTCCATTCATTAACATGCTTTCATGTATCATAATCATAATCAGTATTTATTCATTTCTGTCAATATTAGTTCATAAAAATAGAATTGTTCATTGTTGGTTCATAGTGCATTAACTAATGTTAACTTGTACAACTTCTGATTTTTCAAATCTATTAGTATGTTGAAATGAACATGAACTAAGATGAATTTTTTTCATCTTATGACAGATGACAGAATTTTTAGAAACTGTCATCTTTTTGCACTACTGAGTACTGGTCGGCGCTGCACTGTCTATTGTCCTGTTCATTGTCAGTAATTTGTTGTACTGTCCTGTACTTTTTGCACATGTTTGCACGTGCACTTTATATAGGTATATATAGGTAGTTTATATAGGTATTTAATTTCGTTGTGTAGTCTCATGTGGTCCTATGTTGGTCCTTTGTTGTATTTATGTAGCACCATGGTCCTGGAGGAACGTTGTCTCGTTTTGCTGTGTACTGTACTAACTGTGTATGGTTGAAACGACAATAAAAACCACTTGACTTGACTTGACTTGAAATTCTGTGAAAGTATCGTTCCTTGTTAATTCATGTTACCTAATGTTAACAAATAACCTTATTGTAAAGTTTTACCAATTGTGTTAATGTATCATTCATTTTATTTAGGAGTATTGTGGTGTGATATTGCAGATAATGATTAAAAATGTTTTTAGTTTGTTTGTTTTTCTCAGTAGTGCTTTCCTCATGTGTAATCTCAAGTTTTGACTAGGGGGGAAATATAATCATTTAAAAAACATCAGTACTGTGTAGAGATCTCAGTGATGTTTCGTTGCCCTGCGGATGATGCTAAAACTTCAAATGAGTAACAGAGCAACTGTCCCCAACATCATCTTCAGGTGATTGTGCTCTCCAATCGCATGTGTTGCTGTATTTCTCACTTGAAAATCACTGTTAAATCTCTGCATGTAAATAGTTTGCACACAAATGAAGCGTTACACAATGGTATAACAGTGTCGGCCATTCAGCGAGCTTCACATCGTATGTATTTACAATTTTGGAGCTCATTACTGAGATAATTTTGATACTTTTACTAAATAAAATCACATTTGTTGAGATAAACCACTTTATTATTATACCCCCTGAGATTAGCCCGGAAATACGTAGGATTCGGTCTGGGTTTACCGGAATTCTAACCTCTGCCCCCAGTGGCTGAAGCTGGATGTGCTGTTGAACGGTTTGGCACCTCAGCCTTGTGGAGACAGATACCAAAGTGTTTTTTTTCACAAAACAATATATTTACATAAAGTAATTAATAATACACTTTGCAATAAATTACAGCAAAATTATTCATATAAGTCCTTGAGGTAAACCACACTTTTTGTAATTACTTGCTGTTCTTTGCATTTTCTTTCTGCTGTTAAATCACACCAGCCAACACCCCAGCAGAATAATGTCAAATTTAAGTTTTCATGGCCCCAGTTAGGCTATAAGACGGGGGGAACTGTGAGGGGCTCCCAAAACTGCAGCCAGTATATGGTCAATTATTCTTAAAGGGATAGCTCTCAAAAAAATTACAGATCTGTCATTATTTACTCACCCTCCTGTATGACTTTATTTTTTTCTGTGGAACACAAAAGGTGTATTAATGAAGAAACATCCAAGCTCAGTCACAAGTTCCAAAAAAGGAACTGACAGACCCAGTTACCATTTTTATACTGTGGGGAAAATAAAGTCCACAACATGAACAACACGAGGGTGAGTAAATGATGGTAGGATTTTCTTTCTTGGATGAACTATCCCACTGTAACCCACACCAAGTCCTTCAGGTGGTTATATAGTAACTGGTAATTCAGCATATGCTACTATTCTAAAAATGCAATCCAAATGGCCATACTGTATTAATGTCAGAAAAGAAATCACTTGAAGTAATTGTGGACTTTACTCTATGATACTAAATTGGCACAAGTTGATGGGTTCTTTAAACAAGCAATCTGTTAGCCAATTAACTTGTGTATTCTCTCTTTATCTGACATTTAAATTGTCTCAGTTTTTTGCAGGTAAGCCGGTTTCACTGCAGCTTTCGACAGGAGTTTTCTCTCAGAAACCCTCCTCCTCTTCAGCATCACCTGTCTAGATCTGCATGAGGGGGAATTATACAGTATATACAGGTATGTCTAATTGTGTAGCAGCCTTACACAGCATCTCTGTGTATTTTCTAGCTGTAGCAAGTCTTCATACTTGCTTTGCAGCAGTAGCGTAAGCAGATATAGTCTGCCAAGACCAAACCTACAAACTTGTCACATCCATTATAACACTTGAAATTTATTCTGAGAGTTGTCATGATTGTACATCAATCCACAAGTTGCCTCTACCTGGGATTTAACTTTTACCTTGATGGATCCAGCCCTTCAATCATTGCCTGTTATGATTCACTGCACCAGGGTATTGAGATTCCAAAACCAGGAGAATGGAAAATCACACAAGGTAGAACGAGTGCAATGGCTGTAACAACAGTGACCAGTCACAAACGATTAGTGGTGCTTGCTCCTATCGAGGGTTAGTGGTTTGAACAAACTTCATTGCCCTACTTTTTAAACTTAGACACATAACTCATCCCACACGTTTGTGCCATGGACATGAATGGTACTTGAAATTGTATGACTTGTTGAGAAGAGGTGTGTTATTACTTTTCTAAGTGATTGGACTTACAATGTTTTTTTCCTGACAGACTACAAAACGGCTGAAGAAATGGACTTGCATTGACGGAGATTATCAGTTCATAAACACTATTCGCCATGTTACTCACACAATGCTATCTTATAACATCTAAACACTTTTACTATAGTGCATGACTTGTAAGGTGATGCATTGTAACATTTGTATTGCATAACCAGCGACATTTACAAACTTGTTTGAGTGCAGTGGAATTGTTCGGTAGTTCAACTGATAGAGTGTTGCACTTCCGATGCAAAAGAACCAGGTGCGAGTCCTGAGCATGCCAGTTGACACTTTATCCAAAATTGAAATAGAAGCACCACAAAATGAAAAAATTGCATTTTTCATATCACATTTGCTTATAACGACACTATCAGTTAGGTTTAGGTTTAAGGTTTAGGGTAGGAAGGCAGCTGTTGTTGATTTAAAACTTAAATAATCTGTTTGTGAGAACATTTAACTCGCTTTTAGAGCCTCACATTGGACATTTCCCCTCAGAACTGCTGTGATACATGTTAGGAACCTTTTTGCATAAATGTTGTCACAGTCACATACAGGTACGAATGGGTGCTTTTTGTTTTTTTTGGTGGTACTCAACAGCTTGTCTGGGTGAAATTTTAGGAAAACTTCTTACTGCCATTGGTCCACATCATCGGCAGGTGTGACCTGGAGCTCCACCAACTTTTTTTTTTTTTTTTCATAAATTACAATAACAGAGTGTAATCGGTACATGTTATGGCAGTGTATGGCATGTTAGCGCAATAGCGTCATGAATTCAGCATGCAAACAAGACAAATGACACAATTTCTACTGCATATATATATATTACTTTAAATCATCACTGAATAGTTAAAACAGCTTCTTTTAATGATGTGAATTCTACTTATAGAATGAGGCATGAAGACATTGATAACTGCATGGCTAGTGTTTGAATGTTTGTAAACTATATATTATTGCTCAGCTGTTTCTAATTTCTTTTTACCTCTGAACAAAGAACGAAGATGAACTTCTCTGTAAGTGCGCTGGGGCACTATGCATTCATGCTATGCAACTTTTGCTTTTGCAACTATGCAAAAATGCATTCTCCTGTTACCCCTCATATGCAATGTGAGAGCACTCCTTATGTAGCAGTTTCATATGTATGAGTGCATATATTGAAGACAAAGACATTTACAGGTGCATTATAAACCAAAGGGTGAATACACACCTGTTCTCATAATCTAACCAATTAACCTTCACACTCAGGAAATATTCAGTTTCGCCAGCACTTACGATTCTTGGGATTTGTGTATAGTGTGTCACAATGTCAAATCTTTTTATCTTTGAAATCTGAGATGGATTCTAATTCATATGCAAAACCAGAGCTGAACAACACTTACAACACTGAATTTAAACAAATATTTCACCCAAAAATAAAGGCTGGTGGCTTGATATTGTACTACCAACCACAGTTGCAATCTTCTGTAACAGTTTATTTTTTGTCTAAATTAGCAGTGTTGATGGTCAACATTAAATGGGCAGAACCCTTGTGTTAATGCTCTGCTTTGTCTATTTATTGATTTGCAAATGTCATGACACTTTATGAATACAATGATTCACATCTCTTGAGAAACAGGTCATTGATATTGAGCAGTGCACACATTCATTGACAAGGTTCTTTCCAGAAAACAAAAATTGCCCCTTCGGCAAGGATTACAAATCAGATGGATATATCAGGAGGAGAAAAAAACTCTAGCTGAGGTTATTGCAGGGTTTCTCCAATTTCTACGACAAGGCCAAGAGTTGTAGGATGCATACTAGACAATATGGAAGATTTAAAGACCAGAGCAGGTAAAAGGTCCCTAAAGGGATTAACTAGAGCTAGATGTTATGAAGTGCCCTTAGTTAGGACCCCATATGACTGTCAGTATTTTTCATCCTGCTCATTTTGTTTTCGATTTTCCTTTTGTAGTTTTTTAGGGTGTAATATCTTAATAAAGCATTTAAATTTAACTACAAATATGGGAAAAAGCAGGTTTGAAAATAACTGCAAACTAAAAAGCAGTTTAGGCACGTTTTGGAGATATCAGTAAATTCATCCAGCATATCCCAAAATTGCATTAAAATTTGAAGTGAAGTTATACATGCAGGATGATAATGAGATTTGAGAGCTACTGCGGAAGTGTTATATATCTCCTTTTGTGTTCTACACAAGAAAAAAAGTCATACTGATTTAAAATTACATGAATGTGAGTAAATGATGACGAAATTTTGTTTTTGGCTGAACTATTCCTTTAACAGCATACCATCTTCCTGAACTGAGTGTTGTATTGGGAAGCCAAAGCCTCTTCATTTATTCAGCAAAAGAAAGAATGATGGCTTTGCTTTGCATGGATTCTAAAAGTGTGAGACAGTGAGGTGTGTCAGAATGACATCTAGACTAGATTTTCTGGCTTGTGGTGCTTTTGATCATGCACCAAAAAAAGTGCTGACCCTCTGAATTATTTGTGTTCACCTACAGGGGACATACATCTACATTCAGGCAGGAAGCTAAATCATATAGTCAAGAAATTCAGGAAGGAACCATGTGAATGATGCAAGAATAATGCCATGTCAATGGTAATACAGCAACAGCCGTGCAATGCCAAGAGCAGGATAAAGCAGACAAAAGCTAAGACCTATTTGGTATAACAGCTCCCAGAAGCACTGTGAATGACTGCTGGCAGATGGGCTAGATGACTGGGCCAGACCTGACCAGATGCATTGGGAACAGGAAGACCTAGCGAGCCGAGTCTGAGATTTGAGATCACTTGGTACGTCAGTCAGTGTCCTATAAAAATGTTAATCACCGTCTGGACCATTGCTATAAATGTTTTTACGGGAGGTGAGCATATTTAGCATGATCTCGTCATGGACTTCGAGTATAAATTCTGAAAATCCATTTCCTCAGAGCTAGTACCGTGTCCAGACTTTTTGGACAAGGGTGGCCAAGACCAATTCAAGGGTTGCCAATATTCTGGCACGCTAGTATGGGACACTTCATCGTTTTGAGATATTGAGCATTTCGCCATAAGACCGAGGGTGTTGGCTCCACTCCTCAAACATTTTGCACATGGGATAATAGGCGTTCTGTAAGGGACATCTTCGTTCTGGCCAAAACACAAGACTTCCTGGCTAATAAGGGGACAGTTGGCAATACTATCATGTGAATTTGTTTGGGAGGTTGCTAGTACATTGATGAACAGTCCGTAATTTAAAGGTGTACTGAGTAATTTTTTCCTCATTTAAAAAGTTTTACTCTTAATTAATTGAACGGTAATTTTGAAACACATGCAAATATACATATATACATTAGCATTCACATGAAACAAAGACTGCAGTCACATCAGTAACCTTATAAAAGCTATTTTATTCTACATGGAGGGGGTCCCCTCATGGGGGCTGCCATGTCAGAATCACTCGATTAATCTCAATGACTGCACTGTTATTTTACTAATGGATTAAATTATGAATTACTCCCTGGGAATAGTGAATTAGTGAGGTCTTTAACCGGAAACTATGGACTTTGAATGATGCTGCATCCACACCACTACCTGTCAGTGTAAGTCCAAGATGACATAATCACAAAAATTACTGTGATGCAATGTCGCAGCCATTGATAGGGGTTTTTGGGTGAACTATTCCTTTATTTTCTTTAGTCTGGGCCACACCTCTGATCAGAGCTAATATGGTGCTTTGATTTAGCTTTTATCACAATAGAATCTACATTCTTGTGAAGCCATGTCACACCAGGGCTTTTAGGAAGCATTATATGCTATATATGATATAGGAAACATTGTATGATGATTGATATCATGGATAATTACAAAGATTATCCATGTATTTACATTGGCTAAAGAGTCTGCAATGGGCTGTAGAACAAAGGCTGTTTCTTGGGTTCATTTGATTGGAGAGATAATCTTGACACCATAGTAAAGATATCTGATACACATCGAGTATTTCATGACACATGCATTAAACCAAGGGCATTGTGTCCTTTAAAAGTGCAGTCTTTGGATACTTGCTTACACTTAACATTACAGTGTGCATGTTTGCTATATTATACATTATAAGATGGGTTAGCTGTCACGCTTTTTAGTACATGTGAATATTTCTCAGAGTATGTTTATTGTTAAATGTCAATTCAATGTAAATCTGTGATACGTAGTAATCTCAGTTATATTCAAAGATACCCGAGACAAGTTAACATCCTGTCTACACTCGATTAATAGCACGAGAATTGAACAGAGCTGGGAATCATTGTATAAAGTATGGCTCATCCATGCATGTGGGCTATCTGAAATGGAGATGTATGTGCAGTGATGTGTGTCTCTCTTGCTGGCTGGTCAGTTTTATGAGCAAAGGCAGAGGAACAGAGATAAGCTCAGGGAAGCACAAAGCATGAGCTCACTATTAGAGATAAGAGTGTTGTGAAACAGACCAGAGGAGCACCAATACTCACAGTCATCAGCCTAGCCACTGGCTCTTTCCAAGAATAGAGTGCAAATTGGTGTCCCATTACTGTTTTAAAGCCACAACACATTTTTCATGGAAATTTATGCAAAAAATGTTCCTACTCCCTGAAAGATGTTAAAGAAATAAGTGTCCTGAGATATCTGGCTCGTCTATGATATATAATGCTTTCGGCCTGTCAATCATTTTGCGTGTATATTGTAGTTTCAGGGAATTATTAGGGGCTTACTGCCATTTTTATGCCATGTTGTTCATAACAGTTGTCAGTTGAGGGCCCTATTTTGCTGCTGTTGTTTATAACAACCATTTCTGCATGATGTCGGCCTCGATAAAGCTCATTTTATATATTTGGAGTTCAGGGTTTTGGAAAGAGGGGGCGTGGCTAATTCAATGGCTCGTGGATGTAAAATGGCTAAAATCGCTAACAGCATCTTTAAGTTCAATCAAAACATTTGTGGCATAATGTTGATTACCACAAAAATGTATTTCCATAAAAAATTTTTTATAAAAAATCTGGGTTATAGTGAAGGACTTACAATGGAAGTTAATGGGGCCAGTAAAAATACTTATTGTTTCAAAAGTATAGCCACAAGACGTAAACAATATGCATGTTATGATTATTTTAGTGTGATAAAATCACTAACTAATCTTATCTGTGTATGGTTATATCCAATTTTACAACTTTATTGCCATGATGATGTAACAGCATAAACCTTAAAACCTTAAAATGACAGTAAAAAGAATGAAATAAACAACTTTACAGCTCAAATAATACACAAGTTTGAAAAGAAAAATTTATGTATGTGCTTTTTTCCCCCCTTTTTTCCCCAATTTGGAATGCCCAATTCCCAATGCGCTCTAGGTCCTCGTGGTGGCTTAGTGACCAGCTGGTGGAGGACGAATGCCTCTGCATCTGAGACTGTCAATCCGCACATCTTATCATGTGGCTTGTTGAGCGCGTTACAGCAGAGTCATACCGCGTGCGGAGGCTTCAAGCTATACTCCGTGGCATCCACACACAACACAACACGCACCCCACAGAGAGCGAGAACCACATTATAGCGACCACGAGGAGGTTAACCCATTTGACTCTACCCTTCCTAGCAACTGGGCCAATTTGGTTGCTTAGGAGACCTGGCTGGAGTCACTCAGCACCCCCTGGATTTGAACTTGCATCTCCTGGTGTAGTGTTCAGCATCTTTACTCGATGAACTACCCAGGCCCCTAATATAAGTGCTTTGATAAAATTATAAGCTTCACATTTCTTCCTTTAAACCCTCCAAAATTGTGTCCCATTAACTTCCATTGTAAGTGCCTCACTGTCACATTTATTTGTACTTTTTTTAAACAAAAGGAGGGACTTGTAGAAATAAATTATTGTGGTCATTAGTTAATTATCAGTAGTCAAAACTTTTTTTTATGTCAAACTACATTCTATTTTCCCAGTTTATTCTTAATTAACAACAAGAAGTAAGCCATCCATGGGTTTACCTCCCCCCAAAAGTATAAACACTGAGCCAGGCACTACCAAAACATTGATATTAATATTTTAAGTGACCCTCTCAGGGCCACTCATCCCTTTCTAACTCAACCTATAGAGTTAGAAAGAAGAAAATGGAAGAACATTTATTTAGCTTCACCTACAGATGTTAAAGCCAAAATTCAAAGACTTACCAAAAGACACAGAGACAAAGAATGGAGTAAAACCAGAGTGAACATTGGCATCACATTTGCAATGTGGGACACACACATCACCACCACCAGTGATAAAATCGCTCTGGCAAACAGGAGCATCAATAACGCGATCGCCGCGCAAGTTGCTAACACACCACCGCCTCTCCAAGTCAACAACAACACATCCTACTGCCATTTAATCCGGCGATGTTATCGGACGACCTGATTCCTCTGCCACTCTTTCTGTCTGGTGTGTATATTTATAGTGGTCTGGTTCATTACGATGTTAAACGTTTATCACCTTTTATTTAGTATGGTAATATAATATTATATAATTTAATAATAATTAATATGATAAATGGTAACCATTTTATAAAAGCAATAACGCACTCAAGAGTGTGCCATATTGTGAATATAGTCATGGCTTAAGGCCGTTTTAGAACTATCCATTTTATGTCCTCTTCGCACCTAACAACACTCTTCAGCCGTGACAATATTCGCAATATAGCATGGTTTCTTATGCCTTACTGCTTAAATAGACAACAGGATATTAAAAAAGAAGAATGTTTTCACCTATTTTGCTGGTAAATAGCTAATAGCTATCATCTGAAAGACTTTACATGCCATTATATCTGGCATGTACATGTGACTGTGAAGTGTGATTGACTGGAACACACTGAGATCGGAAGTGAGAAATTTAATTGGGGGTTGGTCAGAAAACACTGCTATGTTTGAAATGCTGTCAAGGATGAAACAATTTTTTTTGCCATCATAGGGTGTAGTTCAATCAACTACCAGCAGGTGCTATCAAGGACTTGCTAACAAGCCAATTCATGACCCATTACGACGTTAAACTTTTATCACCTTTTATTTAGTATGGCCTATTTGTTTATAGGGAATCAGAGAGTGTGAAAGGGTGTGATGAGTCTTAAGGGATGTTGGCAAAGGTTGTTTTTACAAACTTCACCTTTAAATCATACAAATCTATCTTAATGCGTCACTGGCAACTACACGTCAAGGTTTAAGTCTAGAGTTCAGATTAGTCAGTAGAATGGTTTGAGAAAGGTTTGATTGAATGTTCCACCCTAAAAAACAAAACAGCAATTAGTAACATTTAACGATTTACATTTAAAGTAGACTCACTCAGTTATTTTCACACTTGTCCGCAGGTAGCAGGAGCCTGATGGAGTCTCTGGGTTTCAGATAAACAGTTAAAGCAATACAATTTTGGAAAAAGTGTAGAACAGTGAACAAAACTTTGTAGAAGACTTTGAAACAAAGGTACATTTATAGACATATAACGTCATTACATAGACGCCCTCTTTTCTCCCAGAATTGTTGAGACCATCTTTGAAAAGGTTCCTAAGGGGCGCTCAATAACGTGTTTTTGCCGGTTTTGGTTGTTTTGCAAATGTGAAATACATAGATGGTCTGACGTTGTAAATGTGTTTATCCAAGTCATTAAAGCAAATAATAGACATCTTAACATCATGGAACCCCATGTCCAGATTAACAGATCTGTGGGTCATTTAGCTTCATTTAAAATACTTTTTGTTATATTTTATTTTGTTATCACCATGCAATATGATTCTATTAATTAAAATTGTTAATGCATTTCTATATATTTATTGTGCATTTTCACATTTAGAATAAATGGGTTCATGCAAAAGAAGATAAATGTTGCTTTCAGAGTCTTTATATGGAGTTAGGATGAAAATAAGGTGCAGTTCAAACTGTTCTGAGACCAGTGAAGAAAGACAGCACACTGGAGGTTGTGAGTCTGTAAGTCATTCACTAAATAGGGTGCAAGGGAGCATCCTATAGCTTTCTATGGAGCTAACTGCATTCACTCCTAAAATCTGATCAAAAGTTCAGTTTCAGGCCGCAGATGATGTTTGGATCACTCAACATGTCAATGATAATCAGTACATATTATTTTAACATAGTTGGCAGTGATTTGATGATGCTGGACATTACTTTGAATAAGAATGAATTATTCTGCTTTACAGAAAATCAACTGTAATTTTGTAACGTCTCAAAAATACAAATAACCGACACTCCTGGAAACATAATAAACAACTGGATAAAAAATTTGACATTCTATAGTTTAATGTTATTTAATGTTTCACAACGTAGTCCCGCTATCTACATATGTGACATAATTTTTTTAGGAAAATTATTTGCTCTTGTTTATAAGGTGCTACTAGTTTCAAATCAAAAAGGGAAACATAAAATGCACACAGAAGACACGCGGGGGTCTCAGATGTTAATGCAACAAGCAATGCACTAAATGTTTCAGGACTTTTGGCCAGAATTGTGTGTATCAGAATTATATAGAAACATTTACAATGAATGTATATGGCTTTGAAAAAGCAACAGAATGAACACACAGAATATTCTGTTCACTGCCATTACCAGAAAAAGCTAAAGAGATTTGTGTAGCGGTCCTTTACATGTGTGTGTGACAGAGTTAGGCAGGAGAACACTGAACACTTTTATTTTTATCCTTATCTCTCATATCTTCCCCTTACTTCCCAAACCCAACATTGTCTTTGGATGCTTTGTCTCAAAAAGAGGATTTTCTGCCTTTGCATTTTCCTCAAGGACAGTTCAAGGTCCTGACGGGCTACTGAACAATCCCACACCCCTCGAATAGGAATTTGCTTTTGTTCCTTCTTGAATACATGTGAAGACGTGTCCTCCACTGTAGCATGTCTTATCCTCTTAGTGCTGCCTTTGGTTACAATCTACCAAATACTGCCCTCTTTGTCTACGCCCCCCGTTGCCCCCTCACCTGCTTTGTTTTGCCTACATGTTTTCTCATGGCAAAATCTGGTGTTTTTCATGAATAGGGTACAAAATAGGGCCTAAAACTCTGAACAAATAAGTCATTTTTTTCTATTTGAGCAAATGATTGGTGAAATGTAGTGCTTAACCTTCAGAAAACGTTGATAGTGAATGTTGATATTTTATGGAAGGTTTGCAATTAAATTTGGGACATGTCTAAATACAGTTTAAAACCTTGATGTGTTGTTTCAAACAACACACACACATAAAACAAAATGTATTAAATATAGAGTATACCAGAAAATACATTTAAGGGATATGTTTATATATATTTAGGATTTACAACTATATATTTGGATTTATATCTAAATATTCAGGATTTATAACTGTATATTCATATTTATAATTATATTCAGACAAATATATACAGGATTTAGGAGTATATATTCAATATTTAAAACAATATTTACAAATATTTGTTCAGATTATATTCAGGATTTATTATATATTCGGTTTTAAAACTATATAATGGAATTAAAAATTATGTATTCAGAATTTATAACTTTTTATAACTATTCAGATTTATAGCTACAGTATATAATCAGATTTACAACTATATATTCAGGATTTATATCTATTTATTCAGGATTTATAACTATATAATCAGAATTGCAACAATATTTTCAGATTTACATCTATATATTTGGATTCAAAACTATTTATTCAGGATTTATAACTTTTTATTCAGGAGTTATAACTATATATTCAGATCTATACCTATATAATCAGATTTACAACTATATATTTGGATTAATATCTATATATTCAAAATTACTAATATATTCATTATTTATGACTATATTCAGATTAGCAACTAAATATTCAGATTTACAACTACCTGCATATTCAAGATTTATATTTATATATTCAGATTTGCAACTATATATTTGGATTTAAAACATCTAGGTCCCTGATGGAGGGAGCGAGACATTGTGTCGATTGTAGTGACACAAGCGGCTTCTTTCGAGAGCCTCGTATACCTTTAAATATGAGAAAAGGCCAATGAAAAATTAGTGAACAGAATTTGCATGTCCCACCCCCGGACATACTGGTATAAAAGTCGGGGATCGTGCATCTGTTCAGTCAGGTTCTGCACTGAGGAGCCGAGAATAAGGTTCGGCCATTACAGTGGCTTGGTACAGTTGTGGCAAGGGGGACACAACGTCTCTAGAAACCTAGACGTTCCCCTTCTGTCACTCACTCGACGTTGTGTCGATTGTAAACCGGGGCAGTGGGAACAGCGACCGGGGCAGCAGGGACTGCCCAAGAGAGACGCGGGTCCACCTGACAGGAGGACCATACCACAGAAAATACATCACTGGGGGGTTACCATTATAACCAAAACCTATGGAGCACCAGTACAGAGTAATTAGTACCCGTAGTGGGTCTGGCAGGGAAATCCTAAGCTGAATTCACGAGCCAGAGTACTGGGTAGGAAGAACATCCAGGGAGCAAGAGTTTGTGGGCTCACCTGGGAGTAGAAGCGCACGTGCTTGCCTCAGTGGAGGGAAAAGTGCTAGCGCAAGCGTTATACCCGGTCAGTTCTGTACTGACATCAGGTACGGAAATCACGTACCGGACACAGCAACGATAAGGCTGAGTCTGCCTTCTCCCAGGGCATCGCTTGCAGGTTCACTACCTGGTCCCTGAAAGGGGTCGTAGGAACCTTGGTCACATAGCCCGTTCGAGGTCTTAGAATGACATGAGCATCTGCCGGACTGAACTCCAGGCAAGTGTCGCTGACAGAAAAAGCTTGCAGGTCTCCAACCCTCTTGATGGAAGCGAGCGCAATCAGGATGGCTGTCTTCTGGGAGAGATCACTTAGCTCAACTGACTTTAGCGACTTGAAGGGGGTTCTCTGAAGGCCCGTATGGACCACAGAGTTATCACATGAGGGAAACAGGCATGGCCTGGGAGGATTCATCCTCCGGGCGCCTCTTAGAAATCTGATAAGTCGTGCTTCCCTAGGGAATTACCTTCCACTGCATTGTGGTGGGCCGCAATAATAGCTACATACACCTTCAAGGTGAAAGGGGACGGCCGCCCCTCCAGCTTTTCTTGCTGGAATTAGAGCACCGACCCGACTGCGCACCCCTGTGGGTCTTCAGATTGGAAATAACACCAGTTTGCGAACAGACGCCACTTTCGGGCGTAAAGCTGCCTGGAAGAGGGAGCTCTGGCTTGGTTGATCGTGTCTATGACAGCTGGTGGTAGACCACTTAGATCTTCCGCATCCCCTGCGGGAGTGCGGAAGATCTTCCGCATTTTCCGCATTCCCCTGAGGAAAGAAGGTCTTTCTTCAGGGGAATTTTCCAGGGAAGTGCCTGGAGCATCTGTCCCGAGAGGAGCCTCCGACTTGAGGGAGTACCAGATTGGGCAATGGGAGTTCTCTTGGAAAGTGAACAGGTCTACCTGTGCTTTGCCATAACGGTCCTAAATAAGATGCATCACCTGGGGGTGGAGCCTCCACTCTCCGCTCAGCAAAGCTTGTCACGACAGTACGTTCGCTGCCATGTTGAGGCTGCCCGGGATATGAGTGCCGTGCAGCGACACCAGTCGGTGCAGATTCCAAAGGAGGAGATGGCTGGCGAGTTGTGACATGTGACAACAGTGCACGCTGCCTTGGCGATATATGTACGCTACCGTCGCGGTGCTGTCTGAACGGATCAAGACGTGCTTGCCTCGGATCAGCGGGACAAATCTCCGCAGGGCAAGAAATACAGCCATCAACTCTAGGCAGTTGACGTGCCAAAGTAACCATGGGCCTGACCAGGAGCCGGCAGCTGCATTCCCGTAGCACACGGGGCACCAACACTGTTTGGAGGCATCTGTGGTGACCACTATGCATCTGGACACTTGTTGTAGGGGGACTCCTGTCCACAGAAAACAGAGGTCTGTCCAAGGGTTGAATAATTGGCGGCAGAGGTGGGTGAAGACCACACGATATGAGCCTGAGGATACCATATACCCCAGGAGCCTCTGGAACTGTATTAGAGGGACCGCGGTGCCCATTTTGAATGACGAAAGGCAATTCAGCACTGACTGCACATGCTCATTTGTGAGGCGCGATATCATTGAGAATGAGTCTAACTCCATGTCGAGAAAAAAGATGCTCTGCACTGGGGAGAGCTTACTCTTTTCCCAGTTGACCTGAAGCCCTAAACGGCTGAGGTGCCTGAGGACCTTGTCCCTGTGAGCGCGTAGTGCCTCTCGAGAATGAGCTAAGATCAGCCAGTCATCAAGGTAGTTAAATATGCGAATGCCCACTTCCCTTAGCGGAGCAAGGGCGGCCTCTGCGACCTTTGTGAAGACACGAGGGGACAGGCCGAAGGGGAGGAACTTGTACTGGTATGCCCGGCCCTCGAATGCGAACCATAGAAAGGATCGTGTCGGGGCAAAATTGAGACGTGAAATTACGCATCCTTCGGATCTACCGCTGCGAACCAATCTTGATTCCAAACGCAGGTTAGAATGTGTTTTTGCGTGAGCATCTTGAACAGGAGTTTGGCCTGGATGAGAACTCGCAAGTCCAAGATTGGCCTCAACCCACCTCCTTTTTTGATGAAGTAAGGGTTGTAGAAATCCTTCTCCATCTCTGCTGAAGGGACAGGCTCTATTGCATATTTTTGTAAAAGGGGAGCGATTTCCACGCACAGGGTGCTGGCTTACGGAAGCAATTGAGCGTGCTAGGAGGCGAGTGGTGTGTGGGGATTTACCCGGTGAGACCGCGCCCGCCAAACTAGCCAGGTCGTCCTCAATCCCGTGGGAAGAAGGAGCAACTAGAGTGGCGTTCCCTTTAAGGAAGGAAATCCGTGACCGCAATGATGCCATGGTCAATTTCTTGTAATGAGTACATGAACCATCCACAAACGCTGCCTCGGTGTGATTGCAATCCAGACACATGAGGCAGTGCCTATGGCCGTCAGAAGCAGAGAGATATCTGCCGCATCCAGGAAAAACACAAAGGTGGAAAGGCATCTTGAAAAAGACACGTCTTTAAGAAGACGTTCAACGCCAATGTGTTTACTCTTTTAGAGAAATTATTGCTCTTTTAGAGGATTATTGCTCTTTTAAGAACGCCGTTGAAGTGCCCAGGGGCGTGGACTGCACTGGCGTGCAGAGGAGAGAGAAAGCTGCTGGTAATGTGCCGTAGATCCAACAGCAATGCTCTAGAGGTGCGTGGGACAGTAGTGAGTTTCTCAGCTTGCTGATCACACAACCGCTCGCCTCTGAAGAAAGAATCTGACTGAACAGATGCACAATTCCCACCTTTTATACCCGTATATCCGGGGGCGGGACATGCAAATTCTGTTCGCCATTTTTTCATTGGCCTTTTCTCATATTCAGAGGTATACAAGGCTCTCGAAAGAAGCCTCTTGTGTCACTACGATTGACATAATGTCGAGTGAGTGACAGAAGGGGAACTATTTATTCAGGATTTATAACTATATACAGAATTTCGATTTGCAATTATATTTTCATGATTTATAACCATATATTCAGATTTGCTATTATATATTTGGATTTATAACTACATTATTCAGATTTAGAATGATATATTTCTTTACATTCATATTTATAAGGGGCTAGCTACTTTGGAACCAAATGTTGGACTGAAGTTACTCATAACCTTTATTTTTGATTAAATAACAAAAAGTTTTTGCTTGATAATTTTTCTAAAAATAAGTTGGTTAAAAAAAGTTGTAAAAGTCAACACTACAATTAATTTGAAATGGATTACAATTATTTACTTAAATTATCATTTAAATGATACAATTTAAATTATATTAAATAATGTTATACTTTTTGTAAAAAAGGAATAATCATGCGGTAACAGAGTTGCATACAAAACATGAGACAAAGATCAGCAATTTCATGTGTATGAAAAACTTTGGAATTTGTGGCTCTAACACTTAAAACATTAATTGGACACTAAATTGCACCCTATTTGTGGAAAGTGCCATCCACACCAAAATTACCAATGACATTAATCATCCATTTTAACAGGACATTCTAGTGAAGAGATTTCCGTCATAGCCTTTTTATTTTTTCATTTCTCTAGTGCCAGAATCTCACAGAGCATGGAGCCTACCTCCCGCATGGCAGATAGCATGCCTGTTCAACAGTGATTATGCTAAATGAGGCACGCATTTTTATCTCTGAATTACAAGTGGAACTCCTCATTCCCTATTAAAACAAAGCAGAATCTCCCCAATATCAAAATGAACGTTTTGTGTCACTGCACATATTAGAATTTTAGATGTGGAATGTTCCATTTTTAGTCTTCTGGATGGTGGAAAGCCTTTAACTGCTATTTCGCTCAAAAAGTTTAAATTTGTTTGCTCTTTTCCTTGCAATCAGGATTGGACTGGTAATCTGGCATACCGGGAATTTTCCCCGTGGGTCGACGCACTATGGGGCCATTCAGGGGCGGACTGGCAATCAGGAGAACCGAGCAGGCCAGTGGGCTGGCTGTGAAATGGGCCGCGATAAGCTGAAATGCAGAAAAGAACAGCGAACCTGTACACCCCCCCCAACAACTTTTGGGCCAGTTGCTATGTAAAATCCTGGGCTGATTTTTCTTCCCAGTCCAGCCCTGCTAGCAATTAGTTCCCTAGCTTCTATTGCATTAAAGCACCCTTAAAGTAACAAATAAGTAGTCCATACAACTTAATATTCTATAGAATAAAGCTATATTCTTTTAAAGTCTTTTAAAGTCATACTATAGTTTTTTGTAAAGAAAAGACCAACATTTAATATAATTGAGTACATTTACATGTTCCATTTTACACTGATTATGCTTAACAAGCCAGCAGCGTATTAGGTTACCTAAAACTGCGTTTGTTTTGACACCAAAAGCAGACAATTGCCCAATCATTTCAAGTCTCTTGTAAATGTTGTTTTCTTATGTTGTCAGATTTGATAATTTTTTTTAAAGAAGCTGATTTTTGGTAATCAGGGAATTGGTCTGCATATGACAACGGTACTTCTCTCATGAACTGCCATGAATGCACCAAGGAGAGCTAGGATAGATGTCCTAGATGTCAAGATTTTCGTATGGACTACTTTTATGGTTCTTTTTTTTTGGAGCTTGACAGTCCCAGTCCCAGTCCCAGTCCATATCCAGTTGTGTTATATGGAAAAGAGCAACCAGAATACTCCTAAAAAAAAATGATTGTTTTTTTCCCACAGAATAAAACAAGTCATACTGGTTTGGAACGTCAAAGGGTGAACTATCCCTTTAATAGATATCTTCAACACCCCCTCCCCTCTCTCATTCACCCATTTGGACTACCAGACAACAGGAAGCTTCATTTCAGAAAAATTGATTTTCACCATAGCATAATTTGCCTTGACACTGAACTGAGCGTTTCAGAAGCTCTGGCAGTGGCAATATTACAAATCATGGGAGCACACTGGAGCCAGATCAATATGAAGTCCCACAGTCAATCTTGTTTATTACTCTTTCACAATTTCAGAATTCAGACTGGCAGAGCGTTCCAGATGAACTTTCAGGAGCAATGGAGCGTGAGCGGTACATCATCCAACGAGTGAGATCATATCAGAGAAAAGCTTTACAGGGAATATTTGCATCTTTTCATAGCTCTGTTCAGCTTGTAAAATGGCCACCAAAGCATTTATTCTTAACATTTTTATCTATTTATTTTTGTATTTTTTTCAAGGGTGACATATCTTGCAAAAAGCTAATATTGATGACAGAAAAATAATGGATCTATGTAAGTCTGATGCAGTGTAAAATACAATTTTTAATTAAGGGACAATATTTGCCCCCTGGATTTGATTTCCAGGTGCATGGTTTACGTTTATGAGGGCACGTGTGTTTAAATCATATTCAATGCATTGTTGTTACTTTCGGTGGTATTCTACTAAATTCCCACTACAATAATGCAAAAACAAATCTCATTTCCTTTACTGTTATGAGAAAGAAAAAGTAAAAATTGAAAATAATCTTGCTTGGATCAGTGTCAGAAGTTAACTTTTACATTAAGGGGAAATTTATGTCAAATTGAATAGTGCCAAAAATGTACTCTGAATAGTGCCAAAAACAAAAACACATCCAGTGAGCGGCAGTTCTGTGGACGGAAATGCCTTGTTGATGAGAGAGGTCAACAGAGAATGACCAGACTGGTTTGAACCAAGTATGCCGCACAAGCCCTCAAAAGTGAAGCCAAAACGTCTCGATCGCCCCCGGTGACTGGTCCTAGTATAGGTCATAAACCCCGCCTCCTCATGTTATTCAACGGGACGTGAGACCAACTAAACAATTAAATTACACTTCACATATCTTTTTTCCAAAGATAGTTTCTGTCATTTACTGTAGTTTCTATTACGTTGATGACATTTCAAGTGTTTGTTTTCAAAATAAGTTTGTTTTTAGTTATTTGATGCTATAAAAACGGTGCTGTGACATCATGATTGACAGCTGTGATTGACAGGTTCTCTGAGCGAAGTAGTCACTGAAGCACCATCTGCCTTTTTTTCGGGATCTTCGGAGGACTGAGGAGATTGGAGCTTTAAATTTAATATCTAAATTTCTATAATGAATTATTTCACACCGTCATAATTCAAAAGTCAAAAGTGCAGGGGCGTGTGCTTGCGATTGATTCAGCGAGAGTGAGGGCGGGGCCTTGATTTAACGGCTTTATTTCCTGTTCACTACTGCGCAGGTCTGGTCCCGAAATCACAACTGCGCAGACTCAAGTCCCAAGATGTCAGCGCCATATAGGGACACTGGCGGCTTCAGTTCTCACCAATGGGAAAGAGCGAAGGGGCGTCGTCTATATTTTTTTACAGTCTATGGTTTGAACTGACTAAGTCTATGGTAACTCACATAACCACTCTGTACAATTGTGGTGAGAAGAAAAGTATATCAGAACGCTATTCTGAGATGCAGGTTGGCGCTGTTTTGGCGGCACGAGGGGGACATACACAATATTAGGCAGGTGGTTTTAATGTTGTGGCTGATCGTTATTTTATTTATTTATTTATTTATTTTATTTTGAATCTTGGCAATATAAATCACCATTGATTCAGTGCTAGCCAGAAAATTTCTTCACTTCCTAAACCCGATGCAGAGCCCCATCTTCATGAATATTTGGTCCCTCAGTTTTATCGGAATGTCTGTTTCAGCTTGCCAGAACAGGAGCCGAGCTGCATTTTAATCAGGCCACGCACTCAAGCGGAACTGTGCTGGAAAATGTTGCAGCGGCTTCTGCCTTCGAACAACCACCCCACCCCCACGCCGCTCATAAAAATTCACAGTCAGCCGAGATGAACAAATAATAATAATAAATGAAAATGAACAGTGTGTTGAGGCTAAGCTGTTAATATGAAGCTTGACTTCTCGGTTTTGAAGGGATTGAAGTTATCAGGATTTGTGGAGTCTACGGATGTTTCCTGGAACCCTGGGTTAATATGGGTGCAGTAAGACAGGAGGAAAAAAATCATGTTTGAACACTAAGCCAAACAGAGAGATATTCATTTATTTATTTTTACACATATTTGCCTATATTAAAGAAATGTTTGTGGTTCAATACAAGTTGTGCGCTATCAAGAGCATTTGTGGCATAATATCGATTACCATGTGAAATTATAAAAAAAATATTGCAGTTACAGTATGCTGTCGATTGAGCTGAACCTGTAATGAACCCAGAATATTCCTTTGAACTCTTTGAACTCCTTTGAGGCCCCATAGACCTCCACTGATTGTATGTTACAGTAAACACAATTTTGCTTTGTTAAAAAAAGGGACACTGAGGGATGAGTGAAAATCAGTGAGGAGAAAAATCTTAATCTCTCTAAATCTGCTTACAAAGACCAGATCAAGCCCTCTCAATCTTTTGTGCGGTCTACCTGCTTACAGCGATTGTCTACGGCTGCCGTCCATTATGTGCTGTATGTGCTTTCCAATTAAGCACCTGTTATAACAAAATGTTGCACCTGAAAGGAAGGCCCTCCGAGCATATCGTGGTGTAAGAGGGGGTGAGATTGTGTTTCCTGCGCCTGTGGAGTGTTTAAGCTTGAGTACTGACGCATACACAGAACATTATAATTGCTGACTGGAATTAACAAGGTGTCCTTTTCTTCTCCTGACAAGTTCTTCAGATAAAGTTTCCCTTCTTCATAAATTCTAGAGCAGTGGTTCCCATCTGGTTTTACCTCAATACCCATTTTTTACATTGGATGTCAAGAGGTGACCCAACAATGTGCCAGAATTGTTAATCGTACAAAAGTAAACAAAAAAACGGCTTAAGGGGGGCCTGGGTAGCTCAGCGAGGACTGACGCTGACTACCACCCTTGGAGTCGCGAGTTTGAATCCAGGGCGTGCTAAGTGATTCCAGTCAGGTCCCCTCAGCAACCATTTTGGCCTGGTTGTTAGGGAGGGTAGAGTCACATGGAGTAACCTCCACATGGTCGTGATTAATGGTTCTCTCTCTCAATGGGGCGTGTGGTGAGTTGTGCATGGATCGCGGAGAGTTGCATGAGCCTCCACATGCGAAGACTCTGCGGTGTCGTGCACAACGAACCACGTGATAAGATGCACGGATTGACTGTCTCAGAAGTGGAGTCAACTGAGACTTGTTCTCTGCCACCCGGATTGCGTTGATTAACCGTGCCACCAGGAGGACCTACTAAGTGGTGGGAATTGGGGATTCCAAATTGAGAGAATTGTTTTTTAAAATCAAACATTGAAATTGTATATTACCTTGAATTGCAAAGGTTTACAGGAGGTTCACCACTTTCGGCAATACTTGTAGCAAATCAAAAGCTCATTTGCATTTGAAAATAACAAGCGATAAAATTGTTTGCGGGTAGTTTGAAGGGTATTCAATAATTCACTGCACAAAACTCCTTGCTGCAACCATATTTGTACTGAACATAATCTAGGTCATATTTTCTTTTACTTCGAGTTGTTTTACTTGTGGTTTTAGAGGATAAAGGCACATCATGCCACCTGTCCATGCAGGCGTTAATTAGCTGTTAGCTGCTAGCACTGCATGATAATATATAGATTACTAATTACTATACTTTTTGTTACTTTTGTCCATTCTAACACTTTTCACAATAGTTGTAACTTTCCACTAGATTAATTAGATTACTTTGTAATCACATTACCCCTACACTGATTTTAACATCAAAAACAATTACACACTTCACCTTTAATGGCATAAATTCCATTGTAAAAATTAATGATTATAAGCAGATTACATTTATTTACAGAACCCATGATTTCAATATTAATGTTTTGTTACTTTAATGACCTTAATGAACTGATGTTCTCAACAATAATGTAATTTGGTCATTAATAAAGATCTATAAACAGGCTACTGATGTCTACTGAATGTTTGATTAAACACTGTTTACTAGCTATAGCAAGCCAGTTGATAACTCTTATCAACTTACTTATTTATAGTAAGTAAAAAATTTACTTGGGACCATCAAAATAAAGTGTTACCCAATTTACAATAAGGATGACATAAAAAGTATGTTCAGAATAGCCATCTTACTACTATCATGCCAAATGAAGACGTGCTAGTGCATGCCAAGGCTGGTTGCATTCCCACTGTCACTTCTGGGGCTTTATCGGGGTCAATGGCAAATGACCTTTGGCCTGCCAATCAGCCTTAGGCCAAAGAAGGCCAACAGGGGATTGAGTCAGGACAGAGGTTTCAGCACCAAGATACTCATGCTCCCATTTTTCATATCTAGCTACCAGCTTGCCAGCTTAAACAGATCAAAGGAGAATGGAAAATGATCAGTACTGTTTAGTAGATGAAATCAGGGCTCTCCTGAATATTTAGGCTTATGAAAATGTGCAATGTCAGATTGATATCATCTGTCGAATTAAGACATGATTAAGTAAATTGTCGCTGAACTTTCCAATTGCGAGGGCTAGCTAGTGTCTAGAATCTGATACTTTGGTTGTGAAATGGGCAGGGTGTGTCCTTAGCACCAGGGTGGTGTATTAAGTACAGGTTTTAGGGCAATGCTGCAGGGCGATTTGGCCGATAGTGGGGGATGCAGATTGATTTTGGTATAGCAGCTTGAGGTCCGAGGGCATTGGACCTGGCTGAGCAGTTGATAGCGTTAGCTCGCACTGGTCCGATGGTGGAATAGCAGCTAATAACCTGTTTCACCTTTTAGCCCTCCGAAGCTCTCACAGTGAAGTGTAATTGTCTTCGAAGGGAACAGGGCATAGGGATGATTGCTTCTGAAAGTGGCTGGATTTTTATTCCTATCACTGAAAGATATCCTGAGATATCTCACCTGTCTCCATTCAGTTTTAATGCCATTTTCAGATTTATAACTGTTGTCAGCTGAGGGCGCTTTTTGACACTTTTTTTGTGAGAAGACGCAATGCTGTTCTATTGTTCACTGATGCTCTCAACGCTATCTTTGGAGAGCGGTGTTTTGGAAAGAGGAGGTATGTCTAATTCAACTGCTCAATTTCATGGAAGTTCCAGAACAGCTAAAATAGCTTACAGCACCTTTAAACTATGTACTGCACTTTGTAAGACTCATAGACCGCAATGTGCTGTGTTTGTTTGTGAGCAGGTGATGTAGTATTGTGGTGAGTTACATCATTGTTCATTGTTTGGTTTAAGCCATTTGGCATGTCCCATCCTAACTTGCTGACCAAAGAAAACTGTAATCATCAAGGCAGTTCATGGTGACTTTAAATAATAGTTTTGACATTCATCATTAAGGATAATTGCATTTACAGGTCACAAGTTTTACAAGTTAAACAAGATTTTCTAACACAAAGTGCAACCTAAAAATCCTCTCAGGCTACGTAATCAAAGTCCCACCTCTTTCACAGTAATGTGCAGTTGTGCGACCTTCAAGACGAAAATATCCAAATTCTGAGCACATGAATGACAGAACAAAGATGTTTTATCAGTGTAAACGTAATTCTAGATGATACCCAATTCGCTGAGTTGTGACATTGGAAGAAGCAGGACAACATGAAAGATGGTGGAAAGCAACTCTGCAGTTAATGAATTTGAAAAATATTTATCGATTTCATTGCTTTTTTATCTTAGAGTCAACTAATGTAAAGCTAATGACTTACCCTTCGTGGCTTGCTCTATGCAAATTAATTAATAAATTATTTGATATATACCATGCATTAAGAAATTATGAATGTCATGTAAATGTGTATTAATTTACGCTTAACCACATTACAACAGAAAACCAGCTTTTGCCATCATTCATTGTGTATTTACTGTAGTTTGGCTTCTTCAGTATTTTGTTTCCGAATTGATGTCGTAAAAATGAAAGCCCAACTCGAAGATAGGAGCTTTCCAGTAGCACTTGGCAGAAGGCAGCACTGCTTTGTGTGGTCATGTGGTGTGATGGTGGTCCATCCTCTCACATCTGGAGGGTTAGTGTTGTAACAGCTGTCTGAGCAGGTGCAGAAGCACTGGTGTGTCAGCTCTGATAATGTTGTGACGGGCAGTGCTCAGTGCCATCAGCCTCCTGGCTGTATATGCTGCCATTCTTGCTCTATTACAATCACTCCTGCCAGACAGGGCAACAGCACAAAAATGCATTAACAGTTAGGTTAAGGGTTAGGGTTAGAGTTAGGGAACAACATGGGATGAGAAACTAATAGCATATAATGAGTAACCTTCATTTTTAAAACTAATATTATTTTTTTAGAGTGTGAAGAGTTATCTAAGGCATTTTTGTTTGTTTACAAAAATAACAAAGAGTAATTAAATTGGTATACTTTCCATTTTAGAATGCTGCTCACTGTTATGTACAGATAACGTTTATTAAAGTCAAGTAGAGACTTATCCACTTTGGCACATCTTATTTACTATTTTACTGTTAATTGTATCCATTGGGCTCTTTAGATGTTTGGAAGTATGTATAGGATGTAATGAGCATCTGTTACATGGCAAAGCATTAAATTGTTGAGTAAACACAGACATGCTCTATTGTCAATGGTCTGTAACAGTGGAATGATGGCTGACTGACATCAAAGTAATTGTGAGGCAATAGAGGCATATAGATGGTAGTTAATATGCCGTTAATCAAAAGGCAAGCACATAGCACACTTATGCTTTCCAATTTGCCTGATGTTAGCAAGCTTTTAGAATCCATTTACACTGTTGCGAAAATACCAACCAAGCCAAAATACATCAAGCAGCGCTTTAACATTTCAACCACATCTGGGTTAGTTACAGCAGTGGTTACTGGTGTGTTGTGATCCAAAAAATGGGTCGCAGGTCTGTTCAGATCCAATTTTGAGAACCAGTTGTGAGACACTGGCTTAAGATATCGGTCAAAAGACTAATACTGGCAGAATATACAAAATGATCATCAATTGATTGATATGATCTCTTTATATAGCCTACATAATCTTATTGATGTTTAACAGAAATGACTAGCTGCAGTGTGGTTGCACAACAGTAAATCCCACAGTAACAACACAGTGGCAACTGGTATTCGTAGTACTTCAGAAGGGTTTAGTTTGCATGCCCAATTGAAATATAAGCTGCCACTTGTGGATATACTGTATGGTACAATGGCTGACCAGCAAACCCGGTCTCACGACAAGTCGTAATCATAGAACAAGATAGCAAAATCATAAAAAATGGCTCATACCAAAACATAAGACTTCAATTACCATAGAGCAAAATAAACAAACCAACAAAAAAGTTTAACCCTAATTTTATCCTAAATGTAACCCTAAACCTAACCATGAAGTCTACCCCTCTAACTGAACCCTAAACCTAACCATTATTTTAATAGGAAAATATATTTTGTGTACCACAGAAAAAATAAAACTTTAGGGTTTGGAACAAGACGAGGGAAGCATATTACAGGTTACTGACATACTATATCACACATTTTTATTGCATAAATATGAAATAAATAACCAGATTTGTTCACAGATGTATCCTTTCTTAAAATAAAGTTTGGGATAGGAGGGTAACTCTAATTTGTTGCCTGTATTGTATCCTTTTGAAATTCAGCTTGTTGATTGGTCAGTCTACAATCGCGCCTTATTGTACAAGCCATGACTTTCGCCATCTCATACTATTATAAGTTTTCATGAGACTACTTTGGGCTGACGCATATCCTTGGGAAACGCCAATACATAATCTCCACTAAAATATAAAAGATTAAGTAATATATATAAATAAAAAATAATGCTAACTTTTATTTCCATCAAAATGTGCTTATTTGCTAAAACAGCAAGAAAAGTTAGAAATACAAGGATGAGGACAACCCTACAGACAAACCTAATTACAAAAGAAAATGCAAATGAAAAATTACATTTCTGGATATGTTTGTTTGTGTTTTGAAAAATGTCTATATTCACAGTAAACATTGGCATCAGCTATTGTTATTTCTTTCTTTCTTAATTTGCACACGTATGAAAGGGACACAAAAGGCAAGAGTTTTTAAAAATGACTCTGAGAATTAGTTGAGGGTGACTAAATAATGACAGAATTAGATTTTTGGGTAAAATAACCCTTTCAGTTTTTTTACATACTAAACTAATGTTCAATTCAATAGATTTTAGAGTGAAAGAAATCTCATTTGGTACACAATGTACTGCACCCAAATTAACTGCACTCTTCTTTGATGCTTTCAAAGTTTAGAAAGGCCCTATATCTACTGTAAAAAGGGTTGAAATAATATTGAAAGGGTGGATGAAATCTAGCTTTAAGAATAGCATGGTTGGGTAACTTTGAAATTCAATTTTAGATTATCTGAAAGCAACAAATCTAGACAATGAAGAACAGTTTTTGAATCGATACCAGGAGGGGAGAATCTTTGAGTCCAAATGGCTTCAAAATTAAGCCACAAATACCGCACGGCCCAGTTGATGTCTGTTTATTTGCATGTGTGTGTTTTAATTACCCCATGGGTGCATTAGTCTAGAGAGGTGTGGTAAATAGATCTATCGGAGAGGTATGACAAACTGCTGCTAACAAAATAGAGCTCAGTTGTAAGAAATGCACCCTGGGCACCTTTTCTACCAGCCGTTTATAATGTCATGATTGAATCAATAAACAGTGGTGGATCCAAGCGCTGTGACACTTGCTGACTGCAAGCTGTTATAATTTACCTCTCCTGCTCGAGCTAACAGTGCCATACCAATGTCAAATAGAAAGGATATTAAGACTGTGAAGCAGATAAAGCAGCGGGAAATAAAGCTTCAGCAAAAACAAAGAGAGAGTTGGAGCTTGAAGTTTGAGGTACCAATAATTACTCTTAACACTACCACAAACATATAAATAATGAAAATAGGGGTGAGATCTGTCAAAAATCTTTCGAATTGGTCATACCACCCACTCACTTTTGATTTATCATGTTTGTGGTGCTGTAACAATATTTACCGTAACTTAAAGCTCCAGCTACAGTGGCTGCAAAACTTATGCGCTTAAAATGTGTGAATGATTTTGCATTCGATAAAAAAAATGGCAATGGTATTTATAGAAAAAAGACATAACAAACTGGCTTTACAGTCTAGGCATTAAAAAAAAATTTGGTTACAAATGATAAAACAGTTTATTTTTGAAGTTAAGAGAATTTTGACACATTTTGCTTGTCAAACATTAGTGAAACATTTCCTAGTTTTGGGTTGCCAACTGTTCCGTTGGAAAACCCTCTACTTGGGACACTTCTTGTCCCATATTGAAGCTGGACTGTTAATCCAACAGACTGATAGCACTGTGAATGTAGTGACAGGTGGTTGAAAGTTCTGCTGCTGAAATCGGTGAGTATTTACCAAAGTTCTGTTCCCCCAGTGGCTGAAGGGTGAAGTTTTGTTGAACGTATGGCCACATGTGAACTCCAGTTTCCAGGTGAATTATCCACAGAGTGGTGGCAAAAGTGAGCTCAAATAATATAATACAGTCAACAGAAATGCATATTTTACCAACTCGACCAATCCTAAACCTATGCGTCAGTGGAGTAAAAAATTTTAGAGTAAAAATGTAACATATGAAAATTCTAACATGATATGAAAAAATAACAGATACTTATATTAGATTTTGAGGCTTGAAACTTATCTCAATAAAATGAAAACAGCAACAAAACAAGGAAAAAAGTGATGGTGGTCCTGATGAGATCACTCGAGCCCTGTCAGTGAGAGATTGCCGGCTTTTATTGAGAGCGCTGTAGGATGATGTTAGTCTTCTATATCTTGAGCTCTTGCAGGGTGATATTGGACAGCAAAAAAAAAAAACGTGTTTACCACCAACTGCATGACATCATTCAAGGCCAATAATTCGGAGAAGCTCAGAAGGCAGAATTGATAACCCTAAATTCAACCAGTCAAAACTCCAGTGACTGAAGTCTATACATTATTGCTGTCCATACAAGCATTTTAATATAATATATATCCTCCTAATGAAATAAGGGTGTGCAACAAATTCTAATAGATTATTTAAAACAGCATCCCTAATAACAAGGTAAACAATGTTATTATAATTATACTTGATTACAGGAACATTCTGTTGCATATCTCAACTCTCCATACTGTTTGCTCTGTCTTTCATCCTCACCTCTTCACCTCTACAAACTCTTTCTTTAATAGTAATGCTATTAACGTCTAGGGCTACAAATCAGAGTCCAGCACATTCAAACTCAATAGCCAAACTAAACAGTTGTCTATTTGCAACTAGTAAAGGAGCCCTGCTAAGCCTGTGAAATGCATTGCTGATAGTTTCTCCTGCAGTGGAAATGGAGAAGGTTTCAGGGGTATTATGTTGAGGGAGGGGCAATTACCTGAGCACAATTACTGTATCTAACAGCCGCCATCCATCATCCTCTCTTCCCTCTGACTACAGATTCTGTTCAGTGGCTTTATTCCGGGCCTGCTTTCCAGAGGAATTGCAAAGACACTCCATCGTCTTAGTGAGTCAGGCCCAGACTTTAAAATGCCAATAGAAAACCTGAGCAGCATTGCAAAAAGCTCCTATTCCGCACACATACCGCTGCCCAAGCCCCACCCACTACATCGACACATGTCAAGAACAGATCAGAGAAAATCTGGGAAAGGATGCATGGAGGAAATGCAAGCAATCTGGAGAACTACTGAAATAACCCTAGAGAGCCCTTACCACAGCTTTTAACAAGCTTCATCTGTAACACAAAGTGAGGTATTGGCATGTAGGGGAAGTGTCACTTAATGAAAATAGAATCCAGGTAAAAAGTTCAAGAAAAAGCAAGAACTACAATATTTCAGCCTGAAAAATGTGAATGATATTAAATTGATATGTTATATGTCTTAAATATGTTGCACTGTGAACTAAAAGGAAGTTCACACAAAAATGAAAATTCTGCAATCATTTACTTACCCTCATGAATTTAAAATGACTTTCTTCTGTGGAAGTCAAAATGAGTTATTTAAAGCACAATGTCCAAGCTCCTCTTTCCCATTCAATGAAAGTGGTAAAAACACTGAACATTTTGTGGTTATTATGGTTTTAAACAAATACCATGGTTAATTTTCATAAGGGCTGGATAAAGATATTGCCAGGGTACTCAAAATATTAGCGAGGGAAAGCAAAACTTATTGTAAGGGAATGCAATACCATTCCGAGGCAACACAAAACTATTGCAACAATGCAAAACGTATTGTGAGGGAATGCAAAAATTCTTGAAAGGGGAAGCAAAACTTCTTGTAAGGGGAATGCAAACTATTGTGAGGGAATGCAACACTTATTTCAAAAGGAATGCAAAGTCTTGCAAGGGAACTATAAACTGATTGTAAGGGAGTACAAACTATTGTTAGGGAAAGCAAAATTTATTGCGAGGGAAGGCAAAATATTGCTAGAAAATGCAAAACTTATTGCGAGGGATCGCAACGATTGCAAGGGAATGCAAACTATTGGGAGGGAACTCAAAACATATTGTGAGAGAATGCAAAACTTCTTTTAAGGGGAACGCACTATTGGGAGGGAGCAAAAAGTCTTGCGAGGGAACGTAAATTATTGTGAGGGAACGCAAACCTTATAGCAAAGGAACCCAAAAAAATTGTGTGGAAAAGCAAAGCTCATAGTGAGGGAAAGCAAACTATTGTGAGGGAATGCAAAACTGTGCGAGGAACATAAAACTATTTCAGAAAATAAATTCCCTCACTTAGGGACTCCACTTCGAGTTTATGCATGACCTTCAATGACATACCATTTAAACCATTGCACACATGGTTTCATTCCAAATAATGAATGGTATCATTTGGGGCTTTGCAGCAGGTGAATGAATTAGGCATTTTGCTTTGGGGACTTAAGGACAGCCAATCACGGGCGCCTACAAGGAAGTCATTTTGGAGCAATATGCCGCCCCTTTGGGCCATTTGAGCACTTGAGTTATATGACTTTTTATCAGCCTACGGAATGATATTAGATGGAGATTAGATTGGGTACAAATCCCTCATTTAAAGAACCATGAAAATGCCCATAAACAAGGCAGATCCAATAACTTTTTTTTATCTCTCCTTCCCCTTTTTTAACAACAGCTCATCTGGGGCCACAGACAGGAGAAGATCGAGGTGAGTGAGCAGAATACTGATGTAGTTTCAGCAGAAGAACAGGTGCTGGTGGAGACAGGTGAGTGGAGAAGTGATGCTGAATACCTAATACCTGCCTCAGGGCAGGAGGCTAGTGCAGAGGTGTCTGTGATTAATAATTATACCTTGTTCTCAGTGAAACCCCAGACCCAGTGTGGGTGTGTTTGTGTGGTCTACTTTCTTCTAATGCACTGAGCATTAATATATCAGTTCTTCCTTGCTTTAGTTTATTTATTCAGGGGGTACTTGTTCTTTAAATTTGTTAAAAAAAAAAGCATCATTCTATTCTATACATGGAATTACTAATGCAAATGATTGCACCTACCTGTAACACTCTCTGGTACATATGTCCATCCACTAGTTTTCAGGGGAAGACAGCTTCCTAACCCAGGGGCTACCCTTCTCTGTTAAGCCAAATTCATCTTGGACTCTGCTAAGGGTTTATTTTTGGTCCAGTTGAGTTTCTCAACATCAAACAGATGGTATCAAAAGGCAGATCTTTTGACACTGTGCCGCTCTTGAAGACACAACACCTTTTCCTCAGGATTGAGGACAGAACTGTTGTCGCTCCAAACTTTGATTTCCCAGCATGTCCACCTTGGAGAACACTTGGATTTCAAAGATTACAGCTATCACAGGGAGCGTTTATCATAGTTGGGATGTCTAGTTAAAGAGTTAGGGACCCGGATCAGACTGATCTCACAGTGATTTCAGAAACAGCAGGTTGAATGTTCTTGATCTAAGCTTGATCTATGCTTGCCTAAATTCTAAGCACTGCCCCCAGTGGCTGAAGCAGGAAGTGAAAAAGAAAATATGTAATACAGTTAAGAGGAATGCATATAATATGAACTCTACCCCATACCCCAACCCTAAACCTAACTGTCAGTGTAGTAATATGTAATCTGAAAGGTTAAATGGAACCTCTGAATTGCACTTGTCACTGATAATGTAAACACGGTACTTCCTGGTTTCAACATGGGACAAGAACCCGGGTCTCCCACACAAGTGACACAACACACTTCTGATCATACCACAGGAAAGATAAGCACACTTCTACCGATGCAAAAATGTCTGATGGGAAACTTGTCAGTAACTCTGCATAATGGGGCCGATGTCAGGGTATTGGAAGCAACAGTCAGCCTTCCTGTGTGATCATGTTTCCTGGATAGTGTGATAATGCGTGTCTTATGCCAATAACCCTTGCCGCTATGGGTTCTTGTAGCTCAGTTTTAAAATATTGTGTAAGAAATACATCATGGGTTTGATTCCCAAGGTTCACACAAACAAATAAAATGTATACTTGAATGCACAGTAAGTTGCTTTGGAGAAATGTGCCCAAATGCATAAATGTAAATATATAAGTAGCAATTACTAACTACACTTATTGACAGTAGACAGCACAAGATGAGGACGTGATAATGCGTACTAAGACAGCTAGATATTTAAGTAAATTCGTGCGAGCAACCACCTGTCAGTCATACAGCATGCATCTCTCTCTCTCCACAAGGGTTTGTCCTAGCTCCATTCTTGTTTTGTTTTTGTTTACGAAATACTTTTGCCTTAAGGGGCAGTCACACTAGGCTTTGAGCATGCAAATATTTTTGGACAATGCAATGGACCAGGATATGATGTCACATGGGAGGACTTAGTGTAAGTTTATAATACATTACAAAAATATATATATATATATATAATATTATATTAAAACTGTAAAACATTTCTACTCACTTTCCTGTAACAATAAAACATGCAGCTTTAAAATATGTATTCTTTATATTGAGCCAAGAGGTCAGCGTTTGACGTTTCGATCTTCTATTGGTCTTACGTCCTTTCGTCGTACGAATTCATAGTTGAGTTCACCAAGCTTGAACTTCAGTTTGCAGCGTCGTACGAAATTTCTTCACATGAGCTTGCGTTTCCAGTCACCCATGTTCGGATACATTTGAATGGGAGTGAATGGAGTGTGAAGTGCTGCTAACTCCTTACACCACCCAGGTTGAGGGTATTGAGGTGGTACAGAGGTGTATACTTGGGGGTGTTTCTCAATCAGATTCCTAGTTCAGTAGTCAGTGCTTTTTGACTACCATGTAGCTAATGTATAAAATTAACATTTTTTAAATAATTTTGAGATTATTATATTGTATGTGTTTTGTAAAGTCAAAAGTACTAGGTGTTCTACGTTACCAAGTAGATACAAAAAAATAAAAGATGTAACTATTGCAATGTTTCTGTAGTACCGGTAGTATCGTGTACTCACTCAATTTGGTACCCATGTGCTGTTTGACTGACAAAGGGCTGCTTTCAAATGTTCACATACTTATTGGAGCATGTGTCCTATTATTCCTTTTACACCAAACTGCTGCTGATTGTCATGTCAGAGCTGGTTCTGAACCAGGGGAACTGCCAAGGAATCAGAAGAAGTGCGCTCACGCCTCGTGCGGCTGTGTGCATAATGGGCTCATATGTATATACAGTGAGGAAAATAAGTATTTGAACACCCTGCTATTTTGCAAGTTCTCCCACTTGGAAATCATGGAGGGGTCTGAAATTCTCATAGTAGGTGCATGTCCACTGTGAAGAGACATAATCTAAAAAAAAAATCCAGAAATCACAATGTATGATTCTTTAACTATTTATTTGTATGATACAGCTGCAAATAAGTATTTGAACACCTGTCTATCAGCTAGAATTCTGACCCTCAAAGACCTGTTAGTCTGCCTTTAAAATGTCCACCTCCACTCCATTTATTATCCTAAATTAGATGCACCTGTTTGAGGTCGTTAGCTGCATAAAGACACCTGTCCACCCCATACAATCAGTAAGAATCCAACTACTAACATGGCCAAGACCAAAGAGCTGTCCAAAGACACTAGAGACAAAATTGTACACCTCCACAAGGCTGGAAAGGGCTACGGGAAATTGCCAAGCAGCTTGGTGAAAAGAGGTCCACTGTTGGAGCAATCATTAGAATATGGAAGAAGCTAAACATGACTGTCAATCTCCCTCGGACTGGGGCTCCATGCAAGATCTCACCTCGTGGGGTCTCAATGATCCTAAGAAAGGTGAGAAATCAGCCCAGAACTACACGGGAGGAGCTGGTCAATGACCTGAAAAGAGCTGGGACCACCGTTTCCAAGGTTACTGTTGGTAATACACGAAGACGTCATGGTTTGAAATCATGCATGTCACGGAAGGTTCCCCCGCTTAAACCAGCACATGTCAAGGCCTGTCTTAAGTTTGCCAATGACCATTTGGATGATCCAGAGGAGTCATGGGAGAAAGTCATGTGGTCAGATGAGACCAAAATAGAACTTTTTGGTCATAATTCCACTAACCGTGTTTGGAGGAAGAAGAATGATGAGTACCATCCCAAGAAAACCATCCCTACTGTGAAGCATGGGGGTGGTAGCATCATGCTTTGGGGGTGTTTTTCTGCACATGGGACAGGGCGACTGCACTGTATTAAGGAGAGGATGACAGGGGCCATGTATTGCGAGATTTTGGGGAACAACCTCCTTCCCTCAGTTAGAGCATTGTGATGGGTCGAGGCTTGGTCTTCCAACATGACAATGACCCGAAGCACACAGCCAGGATAAACAAGGAGTGGCTCTGTAAGAAGCAGATCAAGGTTCTGGCGTGGCCTAGCCAGTCTCCAGACTTAAACCCAATAGAGAATCTTTTTTAGGGAGCTCAAACTCCGTGTTTCTCAGCGACAGCCCAGAAACCTGACTGATCTAGAGAAGATCTGTGTGGAGGAGTGGGCCAAAATCCCTCCTGCAGTGTGTGCAAACCTGGTGAAAAACTACAGGAAACGTTTAATTGCAAACAAAGGCTACTGTACCAAATATTAACATTGATTTTCTCAGGTGTTCAAATACTTATTTGCAGCTGTATCATACAAATAAATAGTTAAAAAATCATACATTGTGATTTCTGGATTTTTTTTTTTAGATTTTGTCTCTTCACAGTGGACATGCACCTACGATGACAATTTCAGATCACTCCATGATTTCTAAGTGGGAGAACTTGCAAAATAGCAGGGTGTTCAAATACTTATTTTCCTCACTGTATATATATATATATATATACATACATACATACACACACACACACACACACACACACACACACACACACACGTTGTGTTTCCATGTTTTATGGGGACTTTCCATAGACATAATGGTTTTTATACTGTACAAACTTTATATTCTATCCCCTAAACCTAACCCTACCCCTAAACCTAACCCTCACAGAAAACGTTCTGCATTTTTACATTTTCAAAAAACATAATTTAGTATGATTTATAAGCTGTTTTCCTCATGGGGACCGACAAAATGTCCCCACAAGGTCAAAAATTTCGGGTTTTACTATCCTTATGGGGACATTTGGTACCCACAAAGTGATAAATACACGCTCACACACACACACACACACACACACACACACACACACACACACACACACGCACACACAGCAGTCAAAGGTGAGGATGGAATTTTGAATAAATCTGGAAATTCATACAAGGAAAAAGTTGCAAATACACATCTATTTAATGGATGCAGATATTTTGTCTGGAGCTTAAAAATCTTGCTATCATTCTTGACCGTTTGGAGCAGAGGGCTAAAGCTTGCCATACCTAATGCAAAATCAGGGCATCCATGGCACATCGCAATATATGCTCACAGCAACCAGACATCCCTCCCGTTTTATTCCTTCTCTCTCTCACGGTGCGCTTATCTCTTTCCATGCCATCCTTTCCCTCAGCCCTTATCGCCCTCTAAGCTCTGTGTCATGCATTCACAGCTTTGGCAAGGACAGCTCAGTGTCTGTGTACAAACACTCTCCATCAAAAACCATTCATGTAAACTTAAAATATCTCTCCCTTTTGCTTTCTCCCTCTCTTCAGCAGTCTACCTAACAATTTCAAGACTATGAAGCTTCTGTCCTGATAAAGATGTGTAAAACTGACTTTTCATAGATAGGGTTGGGAATTGAAAAAAGGTTCTTATTCAGAACTGGTTACAGTTTGTAAAAAGAATACTAGAATAATTTGGAATAAAGAATATTTTTTCAAATTAAAATGAAATGCCACTGGATTCTTTTGATCATGTGTACCTATAACTACTTCGATGTTTTATCCAATATAGGCTAATCCATAATAATATTTAATCATGTAAACAGCGTTCTTTGTAGTACAAGTGATAACACCCTTGATTTTGAATTATTTACGCAAATGGGGATTGGAAAAAAACATTAGTTTTAATGGTAAATTTGCATTGGGCACAGTGACCTCAACTATAATTGCCAAATGGGATAGATGACAAAAACATTAGTGGGAAAGTCAGCTCTCACGACAAGATTATGAATGTATGGGGGACGTTTATATACAAATCTAGGTGACTCTTTAAAAACATCATGAAGAACGGGATCTGAATTTAAAATGTACCAGTGTTTGTTGGCAATCTTAAAGTCTGTAAGTTAAGTTCATTTTCACTACCAGACCAAAACACAAGAATGTCGTCAATGTATCTTTACCAGAGTCTTCTATGCAACAAAGATGGATTCTGAGAACAATTGAAAATGTGTTTTTGTTCAAAGAAACCCTCATACAAATTAGCATACTTTGGTACCATTGTGCTTCTCGTGGTTGTACCTTTAGTTTGGAGAAAAAGCCATCTTTGTATCTATTTTGTTTTAAAAACAATTTTGTTAGCACCAAATTGGTTAATGTTTTGATACAGTTGTAACTTTGGCAGAAAAAAGATGTTGCTACAATTTACATTGATGTTTTTGGTGTTACTCAGAGGACAGGATATAAATGTAAGTCTTCTGAACTAATAATGCTTAATGTGACACCGTCAGATATAAATTAAAAAAACTTTGTCGTCTTTTACCCTTGCTACAGTGTATAGATCACCCGGGACTTCTGATTTCCTTGGTGAATTTGCAAATTTTTTTTATCAGATCTTGAAGTCACTGTAGATAGAGCTTTAAATGTTGACGACTTCAACATTCACATAGATAATGAAAAGGACACATTGGGATTAGCATTTATCGATATTCTCAACTCGTTTGGAGTCAGACAAAATGTAACAGGACCAACTCATTGCCATAATCATACGTTAGATTTTCATACTTGGCTCCTAAACTATGGAATAGTTTCTTTAACACTGTTCCGATGCAGACACACTCCCTCAGTTTAAGTCTAGACTAAAGACTCATCTATTTAGCCAGCCATACACCTAATTTACCCTTCAACTCACAATTAGGCTGGTTTAGATCCATCTCCATTCCTGCTTCATGTTGGACTCCACTGCTAAATGTTGCTGTGTGATGATGACTAAATGCAGCCGATGCCAGTCAAACATCACTTCAGTCTACTACGATGGACTTCAGAGGATGAACTGATGCCAACTCCCACCATAAGACATGGGATCATATGCCATTGTCTGAACATTAGACTTAGGATGGACCACACCGAACCTCACAGAAATTACCGGTCAGGTTGAACCGCGATGCACCTCACTGATCTCTGCCTGTATCACCTCAGCCTATTGATGGACTACACTCTTGAAATGGAATACATAGACCATCAATTGCCAACAAAAGCCTTCATCAGCCAATTAACAAGGACAATTGCATCTATGTGAACTTCTGCAGTTAATACAGGATGGACTTCAAAGACATTAGTCATTAATCTTACAGTTCATACAAAATCTTTGTTTAAACACTGGTTCTTAACACTTAGTTTAATAATTGTAAACCATGACTTGCACTATACATAAGTAATATTGGCATTATATTCATGATGTTAGCCAGAGGGGAACTGTGAGTCTGGTTTCTCCCAAGGTTATTTTTCTCCCATTAACCAACATCTTATGGAGTTTTGTGTTCCTTGCCACAGTCACCTTCAGCTTGCTCACTGGGGTTATAAATACAATTATTATTGAATTACTTGTTTTTAAACACATTCACAATCGTATTTTATCTAATTACACAATTATGTTAATAGACATTATAGATATTACAGTTTAATCTTCTGTTAATGCATGATCTTATGTAAAGCTGCTTTGAAACCATGTGTGTTGTGAAAGGCGCTATACAAATAAAAATGACTTGACTTTCCACAAAATTCATGCAAGCATCCAAATATTGACTTTAATTTACTCCCTATGTATATGAATATGAAAGAAAATCCACTTTAGCTATCTACTCCTACGTACTCTTTCAAACAAATGGGAAGATCTCATGCAAAGATGGGAAGATTTCATGCAAGATTTCTGTGAATTACCTTTTCCTTTCACTCCCCTTGTTCAGGCATAACCATAAAAACTGGAATATCTAAATTAGGCTGTTAACCACTACATAAGGCTCCATTTTCCACTGGTCATATGGGCATACTTTAGCCATCTCTTGTGTCCCTTCATCCAGTCTGTCTGGGCTTCAAAATCTTCTGTTGCAGGAAGGCCAAGTACCATCTCCATGGGTAGTTTGGGGTGCCAGCCCAAAAGTAGGTAAGCAGGTGTCTGTCCTGATGAGCAATGCACAGAATTGTGATACATAAACTCAAGCTCTTGCAGATATTCAGGCCACTTTATCTTGCAGTCATCCTCCAAGGTTCCCAGCAGTTGTATCTAATTGTGTTTAAAACATTCACAAACACCATTACACTGTGGATGATTAGGTGTAGTGTGACTCTTTTTAGACCCATACAACCTGCACAACTGTTTAACCACAAAAGAAAAATCTAATTTTTTCACAATGTTTTAGCTGTAGAGCGGGTTGTCTGATCCCTCATTGGGATGGCCCAAGCATACTTTGTAAAATGGTCTGTCGCAACTAGAATATACTGGCAGCCATTGGAAGCAGGGTGAAGATTAAGATAATCCATCTCCAGAAATTCGAGAGGGAACATGGTCTTTACTTGAATCAGAGGATCTTTTGTCTGAAAAGTAGGTACTTTTTGAAGGAGTCAACGAGTACATGCTATACACCAAGTCTGGACATCATCTACCGGTCTAAGCCAAAAGAAGGCCAATGTTCTTTCTGGCCCAAAATGGTCTGCCTGGAGATGGCACATTTGCCAGACTCTTTCCCTTAAAGTGACAGGAAGAAATAGCTGATAATTAGTCTCCATCATTCAAGGTTCATAAATCCTTCAATACAGCACCTGTTCTCGTACCACCACGCAACTCTTCTCTCTCCAGATTTGCAAGGTCTCCAATTATAGAGTGGCCTATTCTTCCATGCACCCTCAGGAGAAACAGCAACACTTTGCTAATGATGGGATAATTGTTTTGGTGTGCTTACCAATTCTCTCCTTCAAAGTCAGGTGCCTCTGCAACCACTGGCCGTACTGACACCTGATTAGTGTAAATGTTGTAAGAGCCCCTCCAAGCAAGACTGCACTACAACTGTATTTTTCACACCATATGCACAGAAATCTTCCTCTTCCCCATCAAATTCTGCAGTGTCCACTGGTACCCGGGATAGGGCATTAGCATTGGTATTAACCATCTCTGCCCGGTGCTTGATATGAACATTATAACTGGCAAGGTGAGCTACACAGCATTGCTCCAAGCTACCCAGTTTTGTGGTCTGTTAGTGAGAGAGTGGATTATTATCGGAAACCACAGTAAAATCAGCATCAATTAGGTGATCATGAACTTTTCAGAAATGGCCTATTTAAGGGCCAAAAATTCCAACTTGAAAGAACTGTAGTTACGATTGTTATTTTATGGTGGGTGCAGGCTATGACTAGCATAGGCTATTGCATGCTGTACTCCATCTTGCACCTGGGCCAACACTACACTAAGCCTTGATTATTGCCATCCATATACAGAATAAATAGGAGAGAAAAATCTGCAAATGCCAAAATAGGGGCTTTTTGCAAGGTCTCTTTCAATATAGAGAAGGCTTGGCTGCAGGCCAACAAAAAGTCAATTTTTCCAGCCTGAGGCTATTTCTATGATAGCTCTTTGAGTGGCCAATTAGTAGGGAATTATGGGGTGAGGGAATCCTTGTAAATAAAGTGCCTCTAGTAGCCTACTAGGCCCAGAAAAGGCTGCAGCTCTAACCAATTGTGGTTGAGGCCACTCTGCCACAGCTCAAACATTATCTGCAACAGGAGTCACTCCTGCCTCAGACACCACATGCCCCAGATACTGGACACTAGACTGGAAGAGGTGGAAATTGTGGGGCTTCAGTTTTAAGCCATGCTGGGCCAGACGTTGGAAAACAAGCTCTAAGTTCTTCAAATGGCTGGTGTAATCTGAAGAGAACACCACAATGCCATTGAGATAAATCAACAAGGTCTCAAAATTCTGATCCCCTAGGCAAGCTTCCATCATTTGTTGCAAAGTCCCTGGGGCATTACATAAACCAAACAGCATTCTATCCCACTCATAGAGTCCCATTGGTGTAATAAACGATCTTCAAGGCAAACAGGCTCTTGCCAATAGCCACTAGCTAAATCAAGGGTGTAAAAAACAAGCTTTAGAGCACATAGTCAGAGACTCCTCAATACATGGTAGGGGAAGGCGTCCTTATGAGTTCATTCAAATTCCTATAGTCTACACAAAACCTCAGACTTCCATCCTTCTTCTGGACCAAGACGATTGGTGCCACCCAGGGACTACAGCTCTCATAGATTATCCCAGCCTCCAACATCTCCTGCAACAGAGCATGTACCTCCAAGTAGAGATGTGGCGGAAATCTGTCAATGGCGCTCCCGAACCGGTGCAGCATTTCCAGTAGGTACTGCATGTGTAAGAGTAGTTGTTATTCCATAATCATGTAATTATAGAAAATATATCCTGATGTCGCTGCAACAGGACAGTCAGTTGCTCAACATTCAGATCCACACCAGACAAGTCGACTGGAATAGGCAGGCCACCTGTCCCAGAACCAATCATCATCAGGGAGCTTGGCCAATTTCTGATACCTATAGAGGTTCATAGGAGTTTCTCCCACATTCCTAATCCTTATGGTTCCATGGGCTGTGACGATGGAGCGACCAACTCTAGCGACCAACCAAGTTGTCGGCTCTGGTAAGGCCTTGATGAGACCCACATAAGATCGTCCACCAGGCCCTCCCTGCACACTGCCCAACAACAGAATCTCTTGTTTCGGGGGAATCGTCACTCTGGAAAGTGCATGCACACATATCCTACAGTTCACTAGGGCATATGTACCTTGCTTCCTGGCTGCATATCTTCAGGGCACATTTCCATTCTCGCCTCCCTCCTGATCTCTGCAAAAGACAAAGAAGGGGTAGAATTAATCAACATTCTCAACTCATGTCTTAAAATCCAATCTTGCAGGCCATCCACAAATTGCTCCCTCGTAAAGCAATCAAAATCATCACTGGTAGCAGGATCTTTTCTCTTCAGTTTTTGAAAGAGCTCGATTACCCGAAAGGCAAACTCTTGAACAGTTTCTGAGGATTCCTGCTTACAACCAAAACAAATGGAACGAAGGACTGAAGGAGGCCTTTTATCCCCATAATGCTCTTGTATAATTGTCAATATTTGAGATTTTGTCCTATGTTCACCTTCAGGTAGAATCAAAATGTGTCTTTTTGCCTCGCCCTCAAGACAACTAATAACCATATCTACTTGAGTGCTCACTGACATGTTATACACATGAAACATTAAACTCAAATTAGCTTACCAATCTCCTAAACCAATATCAGAAGTGTTCCCTCTAAACGTAGGTCCCCACATATTACCAATAAGAAAGGACAACTTTAAAATAGGAACAATATTAGCATCACTTGGTTGCTTGCTTTTTATAGGCTCTGCCACGTTTTCTGCTTGTTGACCACTACTTTGATCTCTAACATGGTATTTGTTCACAGTCTGTGGTCTATAGAATCTGACCCAATACCCTGCCGACTGTGCCAGATGTAACCTTTTAGAAAAAAAAGAGAAAGATATTTTGGGACGGTACCTCAAGGACCACAGAGTTAAATCACATTAAAAGCACACAAAAGAAGCAAAGCACAGGAAAGTGGAACTTCGTTAAAACAATTCCTTTTTTTTCTTTCCACAAAATTTGTGTAAGCATCCAAATATTAACTCTAATTTACTTCCTCCATATATTCGCTACCAACCAAAAAGGCAAGGTGTTCAAACTAACACAATTCTCCACACATAAAAAGAAATTAAAGTTTTACCACCATGAGGCAACACACATCCAACAGGTGAAAAAATACAAAATAAACAAGGGATTGCATACGAAAGAAAATTTACTTTAGCTACCCACCTCTACGTACTTCTATCAAGCAAATGGGAAGATCTTGTGCAAAATATATACAAAAAAATAAATAAATAAAATGAAAAAAATAAATAAAATACACATGAAAATGAAATACAAAATCACAGAATGCACCCAACCATTGGCATGTGCCGGTTACAACCATTCAATGAGGGTTGCATGATGTGGGAGGCAGCATTCAATGCAGAACTTACCACTAACGCACACACAGCTGTTCCATTGCTGGAATAAACCAAGACTTTAAATGTTTATCTAAATAGGAATAAAACGGCAAGCATAAGAAACCCCACACTACCACGGTATAGCTGAAGTTCATTCTCCCATACCACGCAGCCCGTACAAGAGGATCCTCCTTTGGAGGACCATTACTCCTCTTCTTAAAGACCTGAGAAATTACATTCAATCTGCACTAATCCAATCAGTGTAATCAGCTGGTTAAGAGGGGGGAGTCCACTCATTATTCAATCACATAAAAAAGAAAAGAGAACCAATATGTGAAACCATTCCACAAACATCTGTTCCATAGTTATTATACACATTTGTTTGCACTACAATTATACCTTTAACTCTTTGTGACCACAGTTCTTAAAACATTTCCTTCCCCAGTTACACAATCAATACTCTGTCTTTTGTTTTTATGTGGATTTCTTAAAAAGCATCAATAGCTTCAATGCCTCCCTCGAGTGGTACGCTAGTATAAAGAAAATCAACATCAAAGATGACAAATAATGTATCATCAGATAATTCAATAGTTTTCAAGATCTTAATCATGTCAATTGAATCCTTTGCAAAAGAGAGTAATGAAGACACAAAAGGTTTTAAAAAGTAATCAACAAAGGTCAACATTTTCTCAGTAAGAGGCCAAATCCCAGAGATAATGGGTCTTCCTGGAGGCTTTTCAAAATGTGTATGTATTTTTGGAAGTAGATAAATAACTGGGGTAATTGGATGATCAACCTTCATGAATGTAAACTCCTGTTTTGTGATCTCATCCAAACAGTGTTGCAAATATTTATGAATCTCAGTCATAAAAACCTTAGTAGGATCAGAATGTAATTTTTGATAGAAGACATTGTCATTCAATTGCCATTTCACTTCTTGATAATAATCAGAAAAATTCATAACTACAATGGATCCACCCTTATCTGCTGATTTAACTATGTCAGTTTTATTATTTATTTATTTTTTGTTTGTTTCCAGTAAATCTTTTCTTTGATCTATAGGCAGGTTGTTGTGTACCTTGTACTCACATTTGTTGTGAAAAGTTTGTTGGACATCCCCCTCTACAAGACGACAATATATCTCAAGTGAAGCAACAAATGATGATTGACGTCGAAAGTTTATAGTAAGTCTCTTTAGTTCAGAGGAAGAATTATGATCTTGTGTAGAAATATCTTCACTGTTGAAGATGACTGTAGATTGTCCCACATTAGGGCAATTAGTGAAGAATTATTTTATGCGCAAATATCTGAAAAACTCCACATTAGGTGTTAAATTCAGCATAATTTGTTGTAGGAGCAAAAGACAGACCTTTACTCAACGCGACTAAACCGGCAAGAAAATAAATTTCTCAGACAAATGAATCACATTCTATATTTCTTGCTCTGAGTTTGGTATCACCTGGGAGAGTAATTTCTTTTTCTTACTTCTCCTTCATTTCCTCTTGTTCCCTCTCTCGAGGTGACTTTGAAGATTTGTCGTCTTCGGACTTGTGGAGCGTCTTCTAAAAAAGACGCTGAAGACGCTGTACTTAGGTCTCAGAGTCTGTGTCCATGGAAGGAGTTGGAATTCTTTGTTGACGAATGGATACTTTCCAGTTTCTGTTTCTTGTCAGGGCATTCCTCCAAGAGTACACCCTTCCAAGATGATAGTCCTCCGCATCACTTTTGAACTTTTATTTTGGTAGTTTCTGCTTCAATATTTTCTTTATATTTATCACACTCCAAAAAACAATCTTTTAGTTTGTCTTTATCGAAACAGTCTTTCTCCAATTTCGTTCATGTGTCCTGTATCCGTTGACAAATCTTTTCAAGCTGGCTAGTCGTTTCTTCAATTAACAAAATCATCAAATCAAAGGAGCATTTATTGGTAATTTCACACCAGCATTCACAAAAATAAAGGTTGCCAAGCCCAATTGTGGGTGATTTCTGTATTCAAAGTCCCCAAGGGATTCTGTTGTTCTGTCGGTTACAACCATTCAACGAGGGTTGCATGATGTGGGAGGCAGCACTCAATGCGTAACTTACCACTAACACACACACAGCTGTTCCATTGCTGGAATTAACCAAGACTTTAAATGTTTACCTGAATAGCAATAAAACGGTAAGCATAAGAAACCCCACACTACCACGGTAAAGCTGAAGCTCATTCTCCCATAGAAATGTAGAGAAATTCTGGGTCCCTTTGTTATGTACAGAAGGTTCTTTAAAAGCTTCTTCACATCATCATAATTCACATTTGAGGTTGACCAGTTGTCATCAAACAGAGAATCTTTAAGAATTATTCTCTCATAATATTCTTTGGTGAATTCAAAAATCTTGAAGGTGCCATCTTGGAATGGGCTTCTTTGTGTATGATAGGGAATTCTTCTCAATGGAGTGCTGTACACTTTGGTTCATCAAAAAGGGTGAGGGGGGAATGCATGCACATCCAACACTTCTACCACAGGTGCTGTATCAAGACAAAAAGCATTGAAATTAATCTGAAGTGGATCCGCACACTGTTTAATTATTCCCTTTTATTAATTTAAAAACCACAGCAATGATTCGATCAGAATTATCTTCATCAGGCAAACATCAATAGGCAACACATTGATTAAGTCCCAACAAGGCACTATAGAACTAGTTTCTAGCATCAAGAAAAAATGCTGCGCTACGTGACATAAGCATATTCGAAAATGTTTGGGTGCGGTTTGACCAATAAGATTTCACTGTGGGTGTGGCTACCCAGCATGACATTTCAGACATAGAGACCAGTGACCATCAAAATGTCTTTTCGTGCACCGCTTGTCAAGTCCAGACAGGTTAGGAAAAAAACTCAGATTAACATGGAAGAAATAATTAAATTAGAAACTATCACTTAAACACAAGGGCAGTGTTGGGTGTATTTGGATTACAATGTAATTAGTTACTGTATTTAAATTTACTTTGAGGCACAAAAAGTAGTGTAACACATTACATTTTAAATTATTGTATTCTCAGATTACAGTTACTGACTTTCAATGAAAGTAATTACTTTTTAAGTACACCACTTGGGTTACAAATATTTATTTTGGTTGTAACAGTAGTACTTGGTATCTAAGGCATAGTAGGATTAATTTATTTGTTAACTGACTACAACCACTTACTTCAGCAAATCAATTAGGACTACTAGGTGAAGGTCACAGAATATAATTAATACATAAACCAGGTTTTCACCAGAGCACAATCTGTAAATTCATGTTGTGGTGATATGCATATATATATATATATATATATATATATATGTATATGTATATGTATATATGTGTGTGTGTGTGTGTTTGTGTGTATATATATGCATGTATGTGTGACGAGGAGGAGGGTGTGGCCGGGCCGTGATGTAGCATGGCTGGCACTGAAGTAGATGATCTGCGGGAGAGTGAGATAAAGGGCAGCCAGAGACCCTGGTTTGAGAGAGAGACGCATGCAGCCGCGCTGCTTCATTTATGTTTAATTTTGTTTTAAGGTAAGTTTCTGATTAAACTTTATATTGACTCTTCAGCTGGTTCCCTCCTCCTCCTTGCCCATCCTTGAACTGTTACAGTATGTATGTATGTTTCTGTGTATATATATATATATATATATATATTTGTCATCTTCTCACTGTGCATCCTGGTGACATCACTTTCCCAGGTAAACGGAGCACATGTACATGGTCATCATGTGAAGAAAACAGGACTCATCGGACCAGGCTTCCTTCTTCCACTGCACCAAGGTCCAGTTCCGACGCTCATGTGCCTATTGCAGGCACCTTTGATGGTGGACAGGTGTCATCATGGGCACTCTGATCGGTCTGCAACTACGCAGCAGAGTGCGATGCACTGTGTTGTGACAGATTCCTCCTGTAACCACAATTGACTTTCTCTGTTACTTGTGCCACATTAGACATTCTGTTGGTTTGGACCAGATGGGAAAGCCTTCGTTGCCCTTGAGAATCGATGAGCCTTTGGCAACAAACACCCTTTTTTACCTCCTTGGACCATTGTCGGTACTCACCACAGCTGACCGGGAGCACCCCCACAAGCCTTGCCATTTCAGAGACGCTCTGACTCAGTCATCTGGCCATAACAATTTGGCCCTTGTCAAGGTCGCTCCGGTCTTCACTCCTGCCCATTTCTCCTGCATTCAACACATTGACTATGAGAACTGATTGTTCACTTACCATCTAATCTACCCAGACCTTGACATGTGGCCTATTTAGGAGATGATCGATGTTGTTCGCTTCACCTGTGAGTTGTCATAATGTTTTGGCTCATTAGTGTATATTTGCTAGCAATGTATTTCCCAATAAAAAAATAAAAAACAAATTAGCTCTGGATGGATCATAAAGTCTATCCATATAACCACTGGCAAATAAAATTTCTATTAACTGCTGAAGATCTAATAAACTGTAAATGATTTAATAACTGTCACTGCTGTGATAATAAACCATAACATATTGATTTCTACACAATGGGTAATGTAACTGGCTCACATGACACATTGCATTGGCCATGATGCTAATGGCAAACTACACCAAGCCAAACAGCTTTAGTTCCCCCAAAAAGTTTTTCTGTCTGTGTGTTTCCTAACAGCATGTGTTTGTAATGGACCTGTCGGAGCAATAATAATGATGAATAAGCCTCCAGTGAGAAGGTGTGTGTGTGTGTGTGTGTGTGTGTGTGTGTGTGTGTGTGTGTGTGTGTGTGTGTGTGTGTGTGTGTGTGTGTGTGTGTGAGGGAGAAAGCAAGGTGGGTAGAGCCGAACGAACGGAGACCAAACCTAGTGAAAAAGTGCAGAGATTATGAATGTGGCAGAGTGTTATAAATCAAAAGGACAGGGCTTACCACTGGAACAGAATCTTTGCCATATTAAAGGGAACTGTACTAAGGAGGGGTCAATGCAACAGCTTGCACTTCTCCCTAATGACACTAAACATTTAAGTAATTTCATACTCAATTTTTAATAGCATTTGTTCTGCATTTTTAGACATTAGTTTCACATTACAGTATGTCTGTTCTCCTTAGTGACACTTTTAAAGACCCCATGAAATCAAAATGGAATTTTGTGGCTTTTTAAGGTAATCTACAGTACATGCTTGTGTACTCCAAAAAGCTGACTAAATTACCTTCACACAGGTTTAGACATTTATAATTTAGTCTTTCTCTTCTGGAAAAATTGACCAAAAATATTGATGATATTATTTTGTTCACAGGGGTGTATACAAATTTGTGTCCAATCATATTCTCTGTATAATAAAAATGTCCTCTCTGCTGTCAATGGGCTTTGATGCCAACTAAAGCTTATTGGCTATTGTTTTAGAAAAGGGCAAGTCCCTCAATATGCCCCACCCCAACTTTCTGTTTCCATTGAAAATACGTCAACACAAGAGAGAATTTTCTGTTAATTGAAATGGATATTTAAAAAACAGTGCCTGCCATCTTTTTCAGCCATTTTTATTCAATATTTTTCAAATTAATTTTGTCCATAGGGATTTAATAAAATCTTTCATATTAGAGTTGTAAGCCTTGAATGAAACCAACCAGTTTTGATGTGAATCACAACACACCAAACTTTAATTTAAAGTAAAAAAGTATTTGAAAATCTGACAAAATGACGAATTTACATGAATGTGTGCTTAAAGTCTCTACTGAGGGTTATGAACTAAAATACCATGAAGCAGTGTGAGTGATGTAATTGAAATAAAAAAAACAATATGAAACTGTTGGTTTAAATTTGTTGATTGTAAGTATAGAATCAATATATTCAAAGCATATTGCAATATATTTCGATATACACAGATATTGTGACAATCACACTGTGTCATGCGAGTATGGTGCAGTTTGGTTGCTATGATTCTGTGATTGGTGGATTTCCCCCTCAGGACCATGGTTAGTGTAGTTCTTCACCAGGAATTCTGCTATTAAACAGGATTTAATAAAAATAATAATTGTAATGTGAAGTAATGTGGATTGATGGCTTCCACAGAAGCATGTACAGTCGATTAACAACCTCGGAGCTCACAGTAGGTTTGTCTTAAAAGGTTTATAAGTTATGGTTAATAAACCATTCCCCCATGCCTACGGAATAAATTATTACCAGAAACAAATGATTGCTCTGAGAAGATTCTAGCTGAGACTTAATTAGTTTTGCGTAGAATAAGCTGCCCAAGAACCACCCATATAGACAAGAAGAAACCATCTGACTGATGTAAAACGACCAACAAGTTTGTTTTGTTTGTATTGTTTAGTGACATGTGTATCTGTAAAATAATGTACTACAATATTCTATTAATTTTATATTCAAAATTGGGCAGAAGTCTCCATGACCAGTTATACGTGAAATGGCAAAACAGCGAAAAATGTGTTTAAACTTTTTGGTTCAGAATATTGGAATCCCGTCCAAAGTAATTAGTACTAATAATTTTCACAGAAATTCACAAACCAGAATTTTGTTGTTTGTTAAAGAGATAGTTCACCCAAAAAAGAAAAGTCTCACATCATTTACTCACCTTCATATGACTTTCTTTCTTCAGCAGAACACAAACATTTTAGAAGAATATTGCAGCTCTGTAGGTCCATACAATACAAGTGGATGGTGTTTAGCAATTTAAAACTCCAAAAAGCACAGACAATCATAGTAAAAGCAATCCAAATGACTCCAGTGGTTAAAGTCTTCTAAAGCGATACAATCATTTTGGGTGAGAAACAGATCACTTTCCTTTTCAAAGTCCTTTTCACTATATTGTTAACTTTCGGTAGCTCTCTGATAAGTTAAATAAAGACAAAACTGAAGTCATTGTGTTTGGAAACAAAGATGACGTTCTCAAGGTGAATGCATACCTTGACGCTAGGGGTCAAACAACTAAAAATCAAGTCAGGAATCTTGGTGTGTCTCTAGAGTCAGACCTTAGTTTCAGTAGTCATGTCAAAGCAATAACTAAATCAGCATACTATCATCTGAAAAATATTGCAAGAATTATATGCTTTGTTTCCAGTCAAGACCTAGAGAAACTTGTGCATGCTTTCATCACCAGCAGGGTGGATTATTGTAATGGACTCCTCACTGGCCTTCCCAAAAAGACCATAAGACAGTTGCAGCTCATACAGAACGCTGCTGCCAGGATTCTGAGCAGAACCAGAAAATATGAACATATCACACCAGTCCTCAGGTCTTTACAATGGCTCCCAGTTACATTTAGGATTGATTTTAAAGTATTATTACTGGTATATAAATCACTCAATGGGCTAGGACCTCAATATATTGCAGATATGCTCACTGAATATAAACCCAACAGATCACTCAGATCATTAGGATCACATCAGCTAGAAATACCAAGGGTTCACTCTAAGCAAGGAGAGTCTGCTTTTAGCTATTATGCCAGCCGCAGCTGGAACCAGCTTCCAGAAGAGATCAGATGTGCTCCTACATTAGTCACATTCAAATCCAGACTCAAAACACATCTGTTTAGCTGTGCATTTACTGAATGACCACTGTGCCACTGTGTGTCCGACTGTTTGTACTGTATTTTATTTTATTTTATTCTAAACTGTTTCAATTATTCTTATTATTTTTATTCTTATTTTAATCTCTTCTATGTAAAGCACTTTGAATTACCATTGTGTATGAAATGTGCTATATAAATAAACTTGCCTTGCCTTGCCTTGATGCCTGTCCACAACGGGACTCGGTTCCCTCCATCTCTTGCATGACGTAGGTGAGGTGGCATGTTCAAATGAAAGCAAAACGAATGAAGCTTGTGAACAGTGTTCTCTTTTAAGCAAATCAAGCTTTACTTCTGGTTGTATCACGTCAGTTCTCACGTGAACATCCGAAACATGCTTACATCACATGAGAGGCGAAGGGAACCATGTCCTTTTGTGGACAGGCAAAAATTAAATGCAGTATGTCATGATCCTGTCTGGACTGTCCTTTCTTTTCTGTTGCTTTAATGTCTGTCTGTAGTCTGTTCTTACACATGGCTTTAGGTAACTTCATGCAGCACTGGGCAGACCGATCTGCACCGTATTTGAAGCAGCCGCATATCGCTAAGAAAGTTTGTCCAATTTGAAACGGCGCCACTGCCGCATCACTGTGACGTATGCCATCAAAGTACAGCAGGAAGGATTCAAGAGCAGCCATCTGGTGCAGCCAGCACAGTTTCTGCAGAGCGGCAGCATGAGTTCTGAATGACGACACAGATTATTCATGATTGGCCAGACTAACAACTTCTTCCAGTAAAGCTTCTTCCAACAGGCACTGTATAAAGTAGCACATAACCTTTTCAAATAAATGTTATACATAAAATTCCAACCTCTGTCTATCTGAATTCCACTTCGTCTGTAATAACAAAATGCAAACTCTTCCATGACTGATGTAGATTCAGCACGCAACAGGAATCGCAAAGTGTCCGGCTTGACTGCCCTCTTTTAAACACCTCCCCCAAATGCAAATGGGAAATCTGGCAGAACGGTGATGTGCAGCTCAAGTTGAATATACTTATAAACTTTGTTTTTGTCTGCCATTTGCACTCCTAACTCTGCCTTCTTGTTTCCCTCTTACCACAGCCACTTGCATGATTGATCTCTTAATTGCTGGCCTGACTGAGCCAATCAATGTCATGTATTCCAGACGGTGGGAGAAGGGGAGAGTCTATCCCAGTGTTTCTCAATAATTTACTAGAGTACCACTAACACTACATATTATGGATGTCTCCCTTATCCAACACACCTGATTCAACTGATTAGCACATTAGTAGAATGCTACTTAATTTGAATTGAGTGTGTCAAATAAGGGAGACATACAAAATGTGTAGTGTTGGTGGTACTCCAGGACAGGATTGAGAAATACTGGTCTATCTGAAATCATGAACTTCGCCATAAAATGGTGACTCAGAGGACTCTCTCTCCTCAGGAGAAAGGGACAGATCCCTGTGCCTGTATCTGGTGCAGCCCCTCTGGATGGATCCAAGTTAAGTAAAAGTAATTTAAAGATACCACAAGCCTGGAAAACATGCATCAAACCAGACGTATACTCTGCGAAGACTTATCAATATACTGTGTATATATGGGTTTCTTTCTTTCAGCCTGACATATATATATATATCAGGGTTTCCGTTGTCCGGTAATTACCGGACATTGGCCGGTAAAAAAAATTAAATGTCCGACAAAATTAAATCTCTCCGGTCAAATTGTCCGATTAAAATTGCCTAATAATCCCGTCCCCCTAACACAATCTGAATTTGAGAATAAGCCTAAAATGTATAAAGCAAAAATACACCGATCTCTTGCTATGTTATAAAGGAACAAGCTCTATCGTTTGAAAGTTATGAAACAACATCGCATGCTGCATTTCAAATAAAGCGCACGCCTAAAACGGCTGCAATATAGACGTAAACAACGAACGATTGAGTGAGACGTTTCAAATATGGCCAGGCCCAGGCAGACTAGCTTTAAAAGCTTTTTTCAGAGGCCAGACGATGGTGAATCAGGAACATCTCATTATAGATAGATCAGTGCTTCTAATCTGCGCATTCGTGCAGTTTTTTTTCTCTATCATCAAAACTGAATAGCCTATGTTCATCAGTGCATGGTTACATATCAAGCAGGGACACGTTTGTGTGCATTTTATTTTGTGATTTCACCGGAATTAATAGAGAGTCTCCGCAACGGCAATAGATTGAAACGCGCGTCCTAGTGAAGATTGCGCAACTCGCGCAGCGCGTCGTCCATGCAACTGATAGCAGCGGACACGAAGCTCAGCTTGATTTCAAAAACAACAGATTTTAGCGCTAGATCTCTTATTTAATAACGGACTAAATGAATGATCTGCTAGTTAACTGGAGATGTTTTATTTATTTGTATTAGGTACATCCATGTGCCTCAATGTTTCAAAAAGTGAATGTGTGTGAAACCACAGTAAAAAACAATTGGCGTTGATTGACGCCAATCGGACGTTCATGTTTTTTTTTCCGTCTATTTGAAAGTTAAGCTAATAATAATATGTTGCATTCTATACGGCCTGATTATGTCATTTTTTAAGTTACATAGACTGCCTCCAGTTTTCCTCAACTTGACTAATTAAGAGGCGATATATTTGACCGGCATATCATCAAAATGTCCGTAAAACGAAACCTCTGCCGGTCACTTTGACCGGCACCATTTTTTCTAGCGAAACTCTGATATATATATATATATATATATATATATATATATATATATATATATATATATATATATATATATATATATATATATATATATATATATATATATATAATGTCAAGCTGGCAAGAAAGAAGCACAAGAGCAGAGGACCAGTTCACAGTATTTGTGGAGGAGGGATAGATTTGGTGGGGTGCAGATTGTAATGGAAAACTGGTTTAATTCTAGACACATAGAATATGGGATGGATACGTTTAAGGTAGGGAAGTAACTTGAAACAGTCCACCACTAGACTAATGATCTTGATGATGGGAATAAACTTGTGGCCCAAGATGGGGGCTTAGACTGGTGTCGGCCCGCTGACCTCTTAATACAAGCGTCAGTCCATATGAAGGCTTCTCTGGCAGCCTTTCAGGTGTGATGGCACTTCGGAATAAAAGTGTGAACGGATGGGACCTGAACGTGATACTCTTGGGTGCAGAACAAAGGGGGCTGGTAACCGAGGCTACACTGGAAGGGTGATAACCCCTATTGTAAGCGGTTAGCATAGCTCAAAGAAAATGGATTACAGGAGGCCATACAGCATAAGGTATTCTCAAGTTCTTAATTAGACTGCCCACCTGCCAATTTTTCTGGGGATGGATCCCAGTGGACAAACTCACAGTAGCCCCCAGCTGTCAGCAGAATTCTGCCCAAAAACCTAACACAATTTGGGGGCCTCTGTCAGAAACCGCATCGGCCAGGAGGCCATGAATGCGGAAGATGTGATTAATGACTGCCACCGCTGTCTCCCACGCTGTGGGTAATTTGAGGAGGGTAATAAAGTGAGCCGCCTTCAAGAACCGGTCCACAACAGTCAAAATGACTGTGTTGCCATGGGACGAGGGACGACCAGTAACAAAAGCCATGGCTATGTGAGACCAGGGTCTCGAAGGGACTGACAGTGGTTGGAGGAGCCCAGCCTGGGGTTGACAGGAGGATTATTAGAAGTGCAAATGAAGCAACGAACTTTTGTGCATTCTGCACTAGCAATGGCCACCAAATTCTCAGTCTAATGAGCACCTGGGTAAGACCTGCCCCTAGATGACAAGCAATATGGATGAGTGGCCCCACTATTGGGCATGCGTCCGCGTCGTGGAACAAATAACAGACTTGCTGGGCATGGGGCAGTAGGAGTGGAGTTATGTAGCGAAGCATGGACTTTGTGCTCCACACAGCCTCCAGTATACCATGCCCACCATCCAGTGGGATGGTACAGATCTCGACTTTGAAACATTGAGATAATGAATCGGGCTTAATGTTTATGTTAAAGGCCGTCTTCCACTCCTCCCCCTCCCTGATCCGGACAAGGTGATATGCATTGCGTAAGTCCAATTTCGTAAAGACAGATACTCCCTGTAAGGGTTTGAAAACTGAAGACATCATTGACAAAGGATAACAATTCTTAACCGTGATGTCATTCAGCCCCCGATAATCTATGCAGGGTCTAAGCGAGCTGTCCTTTGAAGAAGAACCCCATCCCTGCCAGAGAAGAGAAGGGATGGATGAGACCGGCTGCCAGAGAATCATTGATGTACCTGTTCATGGCCTCCCTCTCGGGAGCAGAGAGTGAAAACAGCTGACCTTGTGGAGGAGAAGCGCCAGGGAGCAAATCAATAGCGTAATCGTATGAACACAGGACCAGCTAAACACCGCCCTCAAGTCATGGTATACCAATGGTACTCCGAATAAATCTGATGATTATTCCTGAAACTAAATACAAGACTGGACAGGACAGACAGCAGAGTTGAGACAATGAGACAGACAATACATACTCCAAGCAAAAACCGTGTTGGTTGGCCAGTCTATGTGTGGGTTGTGCTTTACCAACTAAGGATGCACCAACACTACCTGCATGGATGGAGACTGGACTAGGTAGAAGGAAAGCTGCTCTGAGTGATTGCCGGAGATGGAATGGATGACGATGGTCAGGGGTGTGCCACAGATGGTATAGGCTGTGATGGGTTCATCCAACTGGACCAGCAGAACCTGCCACTTGGAAGCTACGTTGATTTCTAGAAAGTTCCATTTGGCTCCAGAGTCCACTAATGCGGAAACAGTGTAACTGGTTGACCTGTATAGCAGTCAGGCCAGAAGAAGAGTCCGTAGTCTGGGAGTTTTGCTCTGTGGTGTTGCGCTCGCCAGTAACCCCCAGTCTATTGATGAGTGGCAGCTTTTACTGGACAGGAGGCAGAGACATGGCCGGTATGGGCACAATACAAGTAGCGTCCTTGGGTGAAGCTTCGCTGCTTCTCCTCCAGAGAAAGCCAAGTCCTCCACGATCTGCATGAGTTCTACTTCGGACCGTAACTCTGATGACCTGGCCGGAAAAGTAGACTGGGTATGGTGGTCAGACGCCCGGGCAGGTGTAAAATTGCTACGGGGGTGACACAGGGCCAGGCGCTGATCCACTATACTGTATATAATAAAAAACAGGGTGTCCTTACTTACCGAAATTGCATAAAACCAGCCAATCAGATTAGAGTTTGCCAGATTGAGAAAGTGGTTGGCAGGTTTGAGTGAGATATGTATCAAAGGATGATTCTTACGAAAGCTGTACATCTCTCTCTCTCTCTCTCTCTCTCTCTCTCTCTCTCTACTCTATATATATATATATATATATATATATATATATATATATATATATAGAGAGAGAGAGAGAGAGAGAGAAAGTAGGACCAGGTTTAGTGAGAATCATCCCTACTTGTCCTAAAAATCGCTGAATCTAATGAATATTTTCAATACATTAATATATATATATATATATATTAATATTAATATATATATATTTACATTTACATTTATGCATTTGGCAGACGCTTTTATCCAAAGCGACTTACAGTGCACTTATTACAGGGACAATCCCCGGAGCAACCTGGAGTTAAGTGCCTTGCTCAAGGACACAATGGTGGTGGCCGTGGGGTTCGAACCTGTGACCCTCTGATTAACAGCCCTGTGCTTTAGCCACTACGCAACCACCACTATATATATATATATATATATATATATTAAAAAAATATTATATTACCCAAGGTTTTGCATTATTTACATTAGAAGCATGATAAAAAAAAAAAATCAACCTGTGTACCAGACATAGAGACACAGCTTAGAGGGAATCGTATAAAACATGGCCTGGCTATTGACACCACATTAATTTAACACCATGATACTTACATTCGCTGCTTTCGTTATCATGATCATTTATTTCATCCTCAGCCCAGCTCTGCCATACTCTTTGCTGTTTTGGAGCCTAAGTAATGTGTTTGATTGGCCAAATATTTCAAGAGTGACAACAATGCAATTCAACTTATGTTTTTTTATTGGCCTCTGGGAATGCTTTATTCCTTGGTGAGTGTCCAGACACAATCTCACGGCAAGCAATTCCTAAATAGGTTTCAAATCAATAACCCAAGCAAGTCCTATCTTGTCGATGGAAAGTCCAATTCATTGGAAACTCACAAAGGTCCTACGATAAATGAACATCTTCTGCCCTGTACTTTATAGCTGCAGAGCATCTGCTTTACAGAGCGAAATTTATTATTTATCACTCGGCTGTTTATTTATTTAGGGATTCTCAGCTAATTCAATTACAGAGACGATGGACAGTTGTGTCTAATGCATTATTCTTTAGAAACTAAGGCTGTTTTCCCTCTGCACTTTTGGGTACAATATGTGGTACATTGGTGTTAATATGCACTAGCTGTACCATTTCATATTGGGGTGAACTTTATAATTAATGGCAGAATTCAGTGAGTTTACTGAAGAAAGATTGTATGAGGATCAAGTCCAAGATTTTCTGATCTGATGTTCATCTGTGCTGACTGTGGAACAGTTGTATATTTCATTTATTGCTAGTGTTGCACTACTATTATTTATGTCTGGCTGTGGTTGCTCAAATAGTGGTCATGCAAACAGGACAGGTCACATGATTTTACTTACAGAGGCTTTTAACATCAGGTCCAAACCTGAAACGTGCAGAGACATGCCTTGGTTTATGGCGAAGGCATGCTGTATTTCATGGTCATTGAAATTAAATTGAAGAAATAAATTGAAAGCGAGTGTAATGCGATTCTTATCGCCACCTGATTTTGAACATTTGAGCTGTACTGCTATCTGCTGAAAGAAGTTACCAAGAAGAACGTGCCCTAGAAAAGTTTCTTTGGTTAATTGATTTTGCCGTTTACGACCTTCGTTGAGTTTCCTGTCAACTGCCTTTGTAGTCTACACAGTTGAGTAGTCAAAGAAGAAAAGACCTTTGCAAGCAGAGTGCAATTCAGATTACTTACAAGATACATGAACTCACATTACCACGTCAGCTTTGCATTTTCTCTGTTTGACATGCATTTTTTGAGATGTTATCAGTATACAAAATAGGAGAGAAGTTGTCTTTTTACTCCAGTGAATATTTCTAATGGTAGGTTTATTTTTATAAGTAAATTCAAGTCTTGACTGTGAAAAAGCTATTGAACAATTCCACCATTATTGTGTTGCGACACAATAAGGAGTAGAACATCTGCTTTACAATGCATGTAGGCAATATGACCAAAACTGAAAAAGTGCTTTGAAATTTGCAGAAAAATCAGAAATGTTATACTGTACATATTATTGTAATCGGTAAAATAATCAAACTCATCAAATAGCCATGTGTCATATGTTGGAAAACTCACAAAGAATAGAATGCAACCAGCTTATTTATAAAACTCGTAATACTAAAAGATACCAGATTTAACAACAATCTCATCTAAATCTCAAAGGGGTCTACTAATTACCTCAATTCTTTCCTCTAGTTTTATTCAGATGGAATTATTTTTTAGTATACAACCTACATTGTGATCCTTCTCTTCAGTCATTTTTTCCAGCAAGACATGCAATCATGTGCTGACCTACATTGATATTGTTGTTGGCAAATACCTTTGAAAAATTATTTTAGTTATTTTAGTTCACCCTGAAAATTCTGTCATGATTACTCGACCATATGTTGTTCCAAGCCCACATGCATTTCTCTCTTCTGTGGAGCACAAAAGGAGATGTTAGGCAGAATGTTACTCCTAGTCACCACTTACCTTTATTCATCTTTTTTCCATACAATGAAAGTGAAGTGACTGAGACTAATGTCTTCTTTTAAATTCAGAGGATAAATAAAGGATAAAACAAAGCCATTTGTGTTTGCAAAAACATGAAGGTGATTAAGTGATGACAGATTTTTCATTTTGGGGTCAAGTATTCCTTTAAGAGGAATGTTATCCCTTTAATAAATATATCAATGCACTTTACGTACATTGAGCCCAATGAGCTGCGGAATGCTGTGTGCATGAGAGACGCAGTGGTCATAATGTTATTATTATTACTTGTTATTATTGAGAAATGTGTGACATTCCGAATTCTAAGACGTTTTTATGCAATTTTTGATTTTTTAAATATTGAAGGATTTTTACATGGCACCCCTTGCATGCCGCGGCACCATGGTTGGGAAATGCTGGCATAGATCATTAGATAGCCCAAACGAAGCGCAATGTGCAGATAGCATCTAGCATTTTGCTATCTGGCTACAAACACATTAGCTTTCCTGGTTCAGATGACATCATCGGAAATGCAATAGCCTAGTAGAACGCTAAACCAATCGGATTGGGTTCAGATTGCTCAAACTAGTGGTGATAGTCCTCCATATTTGGGCAGGGAGACATGTGATCAATCACTGAAATTACATATGGCCTCCAGAAGATGGCGTACATGACACAGACTCAATGATGACTCAAATGTCACAGAATGAAACTCATTCTGTGAAATCCCTTTACTAAAATCATGTCTGCATTCTATGCAAAGCTTTAGTCATTGTCGTGTTTGCATGTGTAATTTGTTCTGATGTACAATTATGATGTGTTATTTGTTAGGAGAGGATTTTGGATACAAGGATAATTGTTTTTGTAATGCTACAACTTTTGATTGCTTTGTTTTATCAACACAAAATTTTACTCAACTACAGGTAATAATATTGCCAACAAAATGAAAGCAGTTTTCTGGAGCCATATAATGTCAAATCAAAAACATAAGAAAAAAGTAATATTTTGGCAATTTCTTAGGCTGAGGGTCTCAGAATTTATCGTAATCTATATCATTTAAAAAAGTGATAAGTTTTAATATAATATTTTTGTTATATATTTAAAAAAAAATTCAAGTCATTAGCCTTTAATTTTGAGTATGCCACTGAAACAGGAAATCTTTAAAAACACACTCAAAGCTTAAAGGGTTAAAGTGACCAATAATATGCTGTTTTTAAAGCCACATGAGATTTAATTTTTTATTTTCTGGCTTACAGGAGAGACACGTGTTGAAGTGCTACACAAATGTCTTTATTAAACACATTTCGGTATGTTTCTTGCACGTTATTTTATTTTTATTTTTTTGCTGCACCATTGATAAATTAATTAGATGATGTTCTTAACTGATCAACTTCATTTTACATATGACAGTTTTCAGATAGAGAAGCTGGGCTTTCAGGCGGGATACAAATACTGTACATTGATTGAAAGTCCACTGTCCAATCAACAGTCAAATAATTTCCCTTATGCAAATAGTGCTCATGGAGCTCCTATAGACCCCCAGAGACGCACAGCATCCGTGCAGGACCTAAATGAGGCATTTAGAGTTTCTTATCCAATGAACATCTATCTTTTGCTCCACTGAATTCAATGGGACACGCCTCTGTCATGGACTCCTGTTGAAGCATGGCTTCAATGGGGCTCTATGCAGTTTGATAAACATGTCATTGTGCAATTTTAATGAAATTTTAAGTGAAGCTGTACTTCCTGTAATTGCCATTGCTTGAGACCCTATATACTTTTGCTACTTAAACCATTATTTATATACATATATATATATACACACTACCGGTCAAAAGTTTTGAAAAACTTGACTGAAATGTTTCTCATGATCTTAAAAATCTTTTGATCTGAAGGCGTATGCTTAAATGATTGAAATTAATTTTGTAGACAAAAATATAATTGTGCCACCATATTAATTTATTTCATTATAAAACTAAAAGTTTTTGAGATTGATAATTTGGACCAAATGATAAAGAAAAGAAGCCAATTAGTGCCCAACAAAGATGGGAACTCCTTCATTACTGTTTAAAAAGCATCCCAGGGTGATACCTCAAGAAGTTGCTTGAGAAAATGTCAAGAGTACATTTCTGCAAATTCTAGGCAAAGTGTGACTACTTTGAAGATGATAAAATAAAGTTTTGTTGACTTTACCTTTATTCTAAAATGTGAAAAAAAAAATATCCATCCATCTTCAACCGCTTATCCGAAGTCGGGTCGCGGGGGCAGCTGCTCCAGCAGTGGGCCCCAAACTTCCCTATCCCAAGCCACATTAACCAGCTCTGACTGGCGGACCCCGAGGCGTTCCCAGGCCAGTGTGGAGATGTAATCTCTCCACCTAATCCTGGGTCTTCCCCGAGGCCTCCTCCCAGCTGGTCGTGCCTGAAACACCTCCCTAGGGAGGCGGTCAGGGGGCATCCTTACCAGATGCCCAAACCACCTCAACTGACTCCTTTCGTCGCAAAGGAGCAGCGGCTCTACTCCGAGCTCCTCACAGATGACTGAGTTCCTCATCCTGTCTCTAAGGGAGAAGCCCGCCACCCTTCTGTGGAAGCCCATTTCGGCCGCTTGTACTCGTGACCTAGTTCTTTCGGTCATGACCCAGCCTTCATGACCATAGGTGAGGGTAGGAACAAAAATTGACCGGTAGATCGAGAGCTTTGCCTTCTGGCTCAGCTCTCTTTTCGTGACAACGGTGTGATAGAGCGAGTGCAATACCATCCCCGCTGCCCCGATTCTCCAGCCAACCTCCCGTTCCATTGTCCCCTCACTCGTGAACAAGACCCTGAGGTACTTCCTTCACTTGGGGCAATACCTCCTTCCCTACCTGGAGTACTCACTCCATCGGTTTCCTGCTGAGAACCATGGCCTCAGATTTAGAGGTGCTAATCCTCATCCCAGCTGCTTCACCCTTGACTGCCAAGCGATCCAGTGAGAGCTGAAGGTCATGGACCGATGATGACATGAAGACAACATCATCTGCAAAAAGCAGCGATGAGATCCCCAGCCCACCGAACCGCACACCTTCCCCACCCCGACTACGCCTCGATATCCTGTCCATGAATATCACAAACAGGATTGGTGACAAAGCGCAGCCTTGGCGGAGACCAACCCCCACATGGAATGAACTCGACTTCGTGCCGAGGACCCGGACACAGCTCTCGCTTTGGACGTACAGAGATTGGATCGCCCTAAGAAGGGACCCCCCCCCACCCCGTACTCTCGCAGCACCTCCCACAGTCTCTCCCGGGGGACCCGGTCATATGCCTTCTCCAGATCCACAAAACACATGTAGATCCCCCATCATGGGCATACTCCCAGGCCCCCTCCAGGATCCTTGCGAGAGTAAAGATCTGGTCCGTCGTTCCATGGCCAGGATGAAAACCGCATTGTTCCTCTTCAATCCGAGGTTCGACAATCGGCCGAACCCTCCTCTCCAGCACCTTGGAGTAAACTTTACCAGGGAGGCTGAGAAGTGTGATACCCCTGTAGTTGGCACACACTCTCTGATCCCCCTTTTTGAAGAGGGGAACCACCACCCCGTTCTGCCACTCCTTAGGCACTATCCCAGATTTCCATGCAATGTTGAAGAGGCGTGTCATCCATGACACCCCCTCCACATCCAAAGCTTTCAGCATTTCTGGTCGGATCTCATCAATCCCCGGGGCTTTGCCACTGAGGAGTTGTTTGACTAACTCAGTGACCTCCCCCAGGGAAATAGAATCTGATAGAATCAGCCTCCGGCTCTGCCTCTAGCATAGAGGGCGTGTTGGGATTTAGGAGTTCTTCAAAGTGTTCCTTCCACCACCCAATAACCTCCTCGGTTGAGGTCAACAGCGTCCCATCTTTGCTGTATACAGCTTGATTCATGCTGTATTCAAGACAATCGGCTTATAGTACATGGTGTAAGCTGATAGGTCCCTTGTAATCACGTAGTCAATAAACATGCATACTCTCTCTTTGACTAACATTTATATTTGTTCAGTTTGCAAGTAAGTCGGTTTCACTGCAGCACACTGTGAGAGTTTTCTCTGAAACCCTCCTCCTCCCCATCACCAAATGTCTAGATCTGTTGCTTGGGGATTGTTTTTATATCTAATTGTGCAGCAGCAAACACATCCACATGTCCAACTCAATATGTCTGTGTATGTTCTAGCAGTAGCAAGTCTCTGTACATGCTCTGCAGCAGCAGCTTAGCTGCAAATTTAGACTAATATATCTTATCAATGTCATACCCACATTAACATGCTAAATATTTCAGAGAGTTGTCATGACAGCAATTATATACACAGAATATGTAGTACCTCTCCAGTATTTCTATCTTGTGAAGTTGAAACTCTTTTGAGATCTCACTGGGCATCATGTCTATGTAATTGCACAATCACATGTCTATAAGTCCAAAGACTGAGAGAGAAAAAAAATGGTGTACCTCTGTGTCTTTGTGTTCTCTTTCTTCAAAGAGTGCTGCGAATCATGAGAGGTACACATTACCTTGCCAAGCAAATTAGCTCTGTTTGCATTTCAGGCCTAGGAATGTCTGTCACTATCCCTGTCTTCTGTTCCCTTTGCGTCTTCTACTGTTTGCCAGCTATCAGAACTACATATGTCCCCTGTGCCTTGCAAATTTAGACTAATATAAGCTTATTTGACTGGCCAGGAATACATTTTACAGTAACTGGCAATAAACAAAATGCTTAAAGACTAGCAGATGAGAGTTGCATATTCTTATATGGCTGTGAAATTAATTTAATAATTCAAGAATAGGGATAGGAAGGAATAGTATGACTCTGTATGATTCATTGTTATGTGAAACACAAAACAAAATGTTTAGCAGAATATCCAAGCTGTTCTTTTCCATGGAAGTGGATGGAAATGGATGCTCTCAAGCTCCAAACATGACAAAAAAGCATAAAGAACTATCATAGAAGTAGTCCATTTGACTCATGCAATATAGTCTATATATTTTTTTTAATCCATGCTAGCTATGTATGAGGAACAGACAGAAATGTATGAAATTGTCCTGTCCAGCATTCCTCTCAAATCTCATTTGCACTTCCACTTATTTAAATTTATGCGAAAGCCAGTGATATTTGATTAAACTAAACAATCCACCAAAACTGTGTCTTGTCTTCCTGTTAGTCCCTAGTGAATGACAGATGAGAGTGAAGTCATTGAGATTGTACCGATATGGAGGGAAATAAAAAGTATGTGGAAGCTAAGACAGGCAGGAAATGAATAAGAGGCTAAAGGAAGTCCTTGACGGGGACAGGAAAAGGGGCATCCATAACACAATAAACAAAAGCAAAATAAAATGAGAGAGAGAGAGTATAACAGAAGGATCTGGAGATGAATGGAGAAAGAGAGAAGAAAAAATGAAGGATCCCAGCAGTGTTTGTTCAGCCAGTGCACTGCTAAACAGATAAAGATAAATGAGTTGTGTGTGGAGGGGACGTTCGCTGAATACAGTACTGCGGTAAAATCGTTTAATTTTAATTAACACACTTTTACCATTAGCTCTGGCGAGAATGCTCAGTTGTGCCATCCTTCTCGAATCCAAGGCCTGTTATCAGCTCATGAGTCCCAGCAGTGTCACATGACTGCAGGAAGTGGAGTGTTGACCAGACCTTATTCTCATGTTACCAGACTTTTGACTATCGACATGAAGTCTGCTCCACTTTGCAGCTTATTCTTTTTAATGTGGCATTTAAGTGTGAGGTTTTTTATTTTATTTGTTTCCCCTTTTGGAATTTGGAATGCCCAATTCCCACTACTTAGTTGGTCCACGTGGTGGTGCGGTTACTCACATCAATCCGGGTGGTGGTGGACAAGTCTCAGTTGCCTCCACTTCTGAGACACTCAATCTGCGCATCTTATCATGTGACTCTTTGTGCATGACACTGCAGAGACTCACAGTATGTGAAGGCTCATGCTACTCTTTGTGATCCATGCACAACTTACCACACACCCCATTGAGAGTGAGAACCCCTAATCACGACCATTAGGAGGTTACCCCATGTGACTCTACCCACCTAGGAGACCTGGGTGGAGTCACTCAACACGCCCTGGATTCAAACTCGTGACTCTAGGGGTGGTATTCAGCATCAATACTCGCTGAGCTACCCAGACCCCTAGGTGTGAGTTTATCTGAAATAGTCTAACAGTATATTATACAACAATTATAGACCATCGTTGAAAAAACACGTTAAAATAATGACACAGCAGTGTTGGTCTACAACCAATATAGATGCCACTTACCTGGCAAAAGTTGCCAATTCCATTGGTATCTCATCCTCAGAAGTGCTTATTTTACTACCCCTTGCAAACACAACTTTGATACTAGGTCGGCTGGTGCTCCCAGGCAGACTCTGGAAATTTTAGTAAAAACAGCCAGATAGAAACTACCTATTTTAGCAAGCTCTTGCCATTTGTGTGCGCAATATGTGCCAGGTCAGAGAACGGACTGTGGCCTTTTCGAACCAAGTAAATTAAATTTTCACAAAAATGTCCACAAAAAGACTTTGAAGCAAAAGAATGCATCTCTATTGTTTTTATTTATTTTTGTGGTTATTGTATTAGTCAGTGGTTGTCAAATTCTTAATGCCAATGTGACAAGGGGCTGGGACAAAAGTATAGAGAAAGCCTAAATTAGAATTACAGAATTTTAGATAAAGAAATGTGGCCAACTATGCCACCATGGGAATATACAAGGACATGAAACCCAAGCACAAAAAGGTCACACGGGTCCATTTTCACCAATAAAAGACAAGAGACAAGATACCAGTACAAAAATTATAAATTTTTACCTATACACACTGTGGCCAAAGTTTGGAATAATGTACAGATTTTGCTCTTATGGAAAGAAATTGGTACTTTTATTCACCAAAGTGGCATTCAACTGATCACAATATATTGTCAGGACATTAATAACATGAAAATGTATTCTTACAATTTAAAAAAAAAATCTGAATTTCTTAAACTGCTTCAAAGCGTTCTCATCAAAAATCCTCCACGTGCAGCAATGACAGCTTTGCAGATCCTTGGCATTCTAGCTGTCAGTTTGTCCAGATACTCAGGTGACATTTCACCCCACACTTCCTGTAGCACTTGCCATAGATGTGACTCTCTTGTCGGGCACTTCTCACGCACCTTACAGTCTAGCTGATCCCACAAAAGCTCAATGGGGTTAAGATCCATAACACTCTTTTCCAATTATCTGTTGTCCAATGTCTGTGTTTCTTTGCCCACTCTAACCTTTTATTTTTGTTTTTCGGTTTCAAAAGTTCCTTTTTCTTTGCAATTCTTGCCATAAGTCCTGCACCCCTGAGTCTTCTCTTTACTGTTGTACATGAAACTGGTAGAATTCAATGAAGCTGTCAGCTGAAGACATGTGAGGTGTCTATTTCTCAAACTAGAGACTCTGATGTATTTATCCTCTTGTTTAGTTGTACATCTGATCTTCCACATCTCTTTCTGTCCTTGTTAGAGCCAGTTGTCCTTTCTCTTTGAAGACTGTTGTGTACACCTTTGTATGATTTTTTTTTTTTGGCAGTTTCAAGCATTGGCCTTCATTCCTCTAAACAATGATTGACTGATGAGTTTCTAGAGAAAGCTGTTTCTTTTTTTGCCATTTTTGACCAAATGTTGACCTTAAGACATGCCAGTCTACTGCATAGTGTGGCAACTCGAAAACAAACACAAATATAATGTTAAGCTTCATTTAACAAACCAAATAGCTTTCAACTGTGTTTGATATAATGGCAAGTGATTTTCTAGTACCAAATTACCAAATTAACATGATTACTCAAGGAGTGATGGCTGGTTGAAATGGGGCCTGTCTAGATTTGATAAAAATGACTTATTTCAAATAATGATGATGCTGTTTTTTACATCAGTAATATCCTGACTATTCTTTGTGATCAGTTGAATGCCACATTGGTGAATTAAAGTATGAATTTCCTTTCGAAACAGCAAAATCTTTATATTATTACAAATATTTTGCCGCCAGTGTTTATGTTTATAATCAACTAAAACAGTAAAATATAAAAAAAAAGCCCTTGAAATCCTGTGGCAGTAGAAATAGTGTGAATCACAGAGATTCACATCACATGTACATATAAATAGAGCATACACATATATTAATACATAGAATATCAATAAAAAATATATATGTCTATACAGTAACAGAAAAATGTGGTCAGCCAGACAAACAGCATGACAGTTCTCAATGTCGGAAACATCCTCAAGTTCACTACAATGAATAAGCTTGCACTACCAAAACAACAGGCCATAAATTAGCCAAACATCTAGCAGGTAGTGGTGTTCAGACTGCCACATGTGTGTCACGATTCCCTTGTTGTCTGCCCTGGGTTTCACTTGTCCTTGTTAAAAGAACTACACTTCCCATGATCCCCGGCCCTCATCACTGCCAGCCCTGTGTCATTGTGCTCACCTGATTGTAGTTTGTCATCATTATGTCTCCAGTGTATATAAACCCTGCTTGTTCTACACCAAGGACCCCCAAATATATAGCCCAAGGAAACCCCTCCGTAAATTATAAAAGTAGCTTTTTATTTGAATGTATAAAGTCCCATTTATTCTGTATGAGAAAAACAGTAAGCATGAGATTATAAAGGTAACATGTTGCATGCAAAATTAAACAACTGGCTTTTATATTGGTTTTGCATTAAAGACAAAAGAAACGAGTAAAACATTATCTGGAAAATATGTATTCTGTATGAAGTTAGTGTCTTTTTCTGCACAATATTAGAGTAATGTTAGATGTATAAACTGGAAGCGAAACATTTTTCCCTAAACTATTTGTACTGTACATTTGTATTTATTTAAAGGCTATCTGTTAAAAACTATGGATGTCAATAGAATAAAATAATCACGGTAAACCTTGTGATAAAAATGTCAAATGTTAACCTTTTATTACTTGAAACACACTTTTTTCTTTTTTCTCCCTAGAACCCTTGCCGATTTTGAAAACTCCTGATACTGTATAAGTGACAAAAACTGACATCAAACTCAGTGCAAAAGCTTTGTGAAACATGAGCTGTGCCTCATGGTACCATCACAAAGAGGCACAAAATCATGTTCTAAAACCCCAAGAGTTGGGAACGATCTTCCCAACTCTACCTGATCAGCCGATTCATTTGCTACCTTCAAAAACTCAACTTCCCACTTAAACTGGAGACCTTAAAGGAGACCTATTATTCCCCTTTTTACAAGATGTGATATAAGTCTCAGCTGTCCCCAGAATGTGTCTGTGAAGTTTCAGCTCAAAATACCCCACTGATCATTCATTACATGTTGAAAATGCATCTTTCTGGGTGAAATCAAAAACTAGCTGATTTCGTGTGTGTCTCTTTAAATGCAATTGAGCTGCTGCTCCCCGCCCCTTTCCAGAAGAGGGCTGTGCCTTTACAGCTGATGCTTCGGTTACTACAGCAACAACAAATTCAGTCATATTTCAGCCATATATGTATGAACCAGAGTCAGACACTGATAAGGTGACAATCACCTTACTGTATTGTGCATAATAAAGGTGTGGTTATGAATTATACAGACAGTAAGCGTAAAAATAACGACATAGCTCTGGTCTCCGTGAATTCAATCAGAGACAAATGTAACTTTAGCTGCATTAGCAGTGGAATCAGCTAACAAGCACATTTGGAAAGGTGATTTGCAAACATTCCCAAAATATAAAGAGTGTGATACTTACATCTTCAGTATATAAAGCTGGAACACGAACAGTTGGTGCTGATCCATACTTGAGAATCAAATTTTTTTGAAAATCCTGCTTTATATTGACACTCATTCACCAAGCAGTCCGATGTAAAATTATTTGCACAAACATACACACATTTTTGTATGTTTTGGGGCACATTTCCTTCCAAAACTTGTCCACTGCGTCTTCAGTGGCTCTGATGGCGTGAGTACATGAAGACTCCTATGTTCACTTTTACAGCCAACAACTGAACACTTATGATGCTTACGAAGCTGAGACATTATTCTTCTCAATGTATTTGCTTCAGCTCGGAAAAAATGGCGGACTGTGTGTAGATCACTCATGGGAGGATCTATGATAATAGGGTGGAGTCCGTCACCAGTTGTGGGCGAGGCCTGCTCTAACGTGACGTCACATTTGAGCGGAAGTGAAAACCATTCACTTTGCACACTGTTTTTGATGAATAGATATATAAGAAAGAGGAGTGGGTGGATTTTTAACATTGTAGGGTGGTTGTGTACGCACTGCTGACTCACATTTATGTACAATCACCATGTAAAAGTGAATTTTGCATAATATGTCCCCTTTAAAGTCAAAGTGAAATCATAATTGACTCTATTTACATTCTTAATAAACCACGTTATTCCAAAAAAGAAAAAGAAAAACATCTTTGTAATCTTTTATTAAAATGTAATAACTTGTTTCACCTCTGAAACGACTTTGCTTTACAGTTGAAGTCACATATCCCTCTTATTTTTCGACCCCTCCCCTCTAACCACCTATCAAATAGAGACATTTTTTTGCTTAAAGACGTTAAAGGTGAAGTGTGTAATTTCTGCCCTACTAGTGGCACCAAACAGAATAAAACAAATAAACTTCCACACTCTCTGATTCCATATGAACACATAGGCCATACTAAACAAAAATTGATAAATGTTTAACGTCATAATGAACAAGACCACAATAACATATTCAAACCGGTCAGAAAAGAGGAATTGGTTTGGCCAATAACATCGCCGGATTGAACGGCAGATGGGTGTGTCAGGGATCCAGCACATGAGGTAGGATGGTTCTTCTGGTAACTAGTAAGCATAAAGATGCATATTCCGATTATCTAACAAATTTATCTGATAATGAGCTCAACAGTAATGAGTAAAGTTGTGTGGCAATACCTTGAGTGTAGCTTTCTGTCAAGAACCAACTCAGCAAGTTTGGCGTCTCCATCGAATCACAAGAATTCCCTCAAACTCCTCCACCTTGTAAATGCGACACTAATGTTCAGGTTTTACTCTGTACTCTGTCTCAGTGTCTTTTACCAAGTCTTACATTTTTTACTGTAATATCTGTAGGGGAAGCTACATTTATTTTCCTCTGTAACACATCTGCCATGGTTATTAATATTCCCCCAGTTGAACAGCTTACCACAAGTAGCCATGCCCCAAACTCATAACTCAAAATATAGACATTATTGTTTTGACAGTGCATGGGAGGCTCTGTGTTTATAATTTTGGGCGAGGTAATCCCAATTTGACTATCGACTAATGACTATCGGCATACTTATATTTGTCAATGAACAATAAACTGGGATATTATAATGTATTTTGTCATTAAAAATTACATATTTCACCTTTAAATGGGTTGCAAATACTGTTTCATGTTGACTAAATCCTGAGATGGTGACCATAATCCACCACTCGTATGGACCAATTATCCAACCAAACTGTATATCTAATCTTCTTCATAAGAATGTGGAGCTACCACCTGCATAACAATGTCACTTCTGATCCTATTTGTCGCGAATTTTAAGCAATGAAAGACTTTAAGAAATGTGTTCATTTTCTACAAGGGCATTATTGATTGAGGTTGAGGCAGAAAGACAGGAAATAATTAAATGGAACAATTGCTGGGTGTAAAATTAGCCTTCATGTCGTTAGAGTTGGAAGAAGATAGGGGAGGGAAGAAAGTGCTGTCTGCAATGACTGATGACTGAGGAGCAATTAAAAGGCGAGAGGGAGCCGGTGGAGACACGCTGCCTAAGCAGGGTATAGATTTATCCGAGATAATGAACTGCTCACCATTCATTGATCTGTTGGGACAAGATGAAGGTTCTGTCAGCTCAAGGCCTTAAAAAAAGACAACAAACTCCTCCAGACGGCCATTTTGTTTGTATCGATGAACATGGCTATAGTGGATCACACTGCAAAAAATGTCTCACCAATTTTTGTTGTCTAGTAAAGATATCTAAACATCCTTAAATTAAGATAGATTTATTTGAGCATAAATTGTGTAAGATAAGATATATTTTCAGATAATATATAATATTTTAAATTAAAATGAATGAGTTAAAAAAAATCTAACCCCATTGGCTAGCAGTGTAATAATTGTAATCCACTACAAACTACAAATATCTTCTCTAAAAATTGTAACCAATGCTGTATTGATTACTTCATGTGAAAAGTAATCACATTAAAAAATACTTCACACGAAAAGTAATCATTTTAAAAAATTACTTTTAATTAACTTTTTATAAACTTTTTCACTGAAGAACTGTAATCTGTCTACAAGAATTTAAATGAATGTGTTATACAACTTTTTGACAAAAGTTGTTTGATTACAGTAACAAATTACTTTGTAATCAGATTACACCCTACACTGTTGGTAAGAAAAAAGTTGTTACTTGTTTTTAGCATAAATGACAGAGCTTTATACTACATGAATCCTATATATGTGAATATATGCATGAAAAAACATATGTATATGCCGTAGCTGGGTATTCTGGGGCCCCTGACTGTATTATACTTTGGGCCCCTTTCCTATTAATAAATACAGTATAGAATTTGCTGTGGGGCCCCTAGAATCATTACCACTTTTCACCCCTCTAGCTATGGCTACATGTATGCAACATATAAAATGGTAATTTTTGTAGAATTTATTGATATATTTAATATATATTTTCTCAAGTACTAGTAGAATATAAATATGTAAAGTACATATGTTCATATATATAAACTATAATTTTATACATTGCATTCAGAAAGTATTCAGACCCATTCATTTGTTTTGTTTTTTTGTTTTTATTTTAAATAATTTTTATCCCACATCAATCTACACTCCATACTCGATTATGACAAAGCAAAAAACTGATTTTTTATATCTTTGCAAATTCATTAAAAAGAAAAAACTGAAATATCACATTGACATAAGTATTCAGACCCTTACTTAGCTGAAGCACCTTTTGCAGCGATTTCAGCCTCAAATATTTTTGGGTATGATGCACACTTGCTTTGCACACTTGCTTTGCACACTTGGATTCTTCTCTGCAGATCCTATCAAGCTCTGTCAGGTTGGATGGGGACCGTCGGTGGACAGCAATTTTCAGGTCTTTCCAGAGATGTTCTATTGGGTTCAAGTCTGAGCTCTGGCTGGACCACTCAAAGACATTCACATAATTGTCCATAAGCCACTCTTGCATTGTCTTGGTTGGTGTGGTTAGGGGCATTGTCCTGTTAGAAGGTGAACCTTCGGCCCAATCTGAGGTGCAGAGCGCTCTGGACCAGGTTTTCATTAAGGATTTCTCTGTATTAGAGAATACACATATGTATTTCTTTGCTGCGTTCAGCTTTCCTTCACCCCTGACCAGTCCCCCAGTCCCTGCCACCGAAAAACTCCTCCACAGTATGACACTACCACCACGCTTTACCGTTGGGATGGTTTTGCGCAGCTGATGAGCAGTGCCTAGTTTCCTCCAGACATGATGCTTGGAACTGAGGCCAAACAGTTCAATATTTGTTTTATCAGACCAGATAATCTTGTTTCTCACAGTCTGAGGGTCCTTTAGGTGCTTTTTTATGTGTCTTGCACTGAGGACATTGGGTTCTTGGTCACCTGTCTTACCAAGGCCCTTCTCCCCTGATTGCTCAGTTTGGGCGGGCAGCCAGCTCTAGGAAGAGTCCTGGTTGTTCCAAACTTCTTCCATTTAAGAATTATGGAGGCCAATGTGCTTTTGGGAACCTTTAAAAAAAAATTATCTTCCCCAGAACTGTGCCTTGACACAATCCTGTCACTGAGCTCTGTAGGCAGTTCCTTTGACCTCATAGCTTGGTTTTTGCTCTGATATGCATTTTCAGCTGTGGGACCTTATATAGACAGGTGTGTGCCTTTCCAAATCATGTCCAATCAATTGAATTTGCCACAGGTGGACTCAAGTCAAAGTGTAGAAACATCTCAAAGATGATTCAGGGAAATGCAAAAGCAAAGGGTCTGAATACTTATGTCAGTCAGATATTTCAGTTTTTTTTCTTTTTAATAAATTTGCTAATTTATCAAAAATATGTTTTTTGCTTTGTCATTATGGGGTATGGAGTGTAGATTCATATTGGGGATAAAAGAATTTAAAGCATTTTAGCATCAGGCTGCGACATAACAAAATGTGGAAAAAAATGAATAGGCCTGAATACTTTCTGAATGCACTGTATATGTTCATATATGGCCATATGTCAGATTTATGTCAGGGAATTAAAACAATAAACAACTACTGTACCAGTGGGATATGAAAAAAGACCTATTTTCTAAAAACAAGTCTTAATCTAGCACAATTTTGCTTGTCAAGAAAATGTATCTTGTTTTAAGGACGGTTATTTATTTTTACTGGAAAACAATAAAATACTCATACAATTTTTTTTAAAGCCTTGTTGCATACTAGCGTTACCAGATCCACTTCTCTTATTCGTTAATAAGTATTCAGTATTTTAACACATGGATTTGTACTAAAACACAAATGTATTAACAAAATATCTTGACATGTGGTTTCATGTATGTTGAATAAAGCCCTGATATTTTGCTATATTCTTACGCTGCTATTAATAAATACGTCCTAAGACTGCTTTAAACTTTCTGTAAACTTTTCATGTCATCTATTTTATTTCAAATGTGTCTTGTTTGTGAGTGAAAAAAAGAAGAAAGAAAAACAGTTTATTGGAAAGCTAGCCCTGCCAAAAGAATATAGGAGTCATTTTGGAACTTGCTTACAGTGTGGTAACCCACAGTTATCGTATTTGTGGTTCAGAGACTAGTGTCTGGAATACATCAGAAAAAATGTTGTGATTGCATTTTTGAATCAATGTCAACACAATGAAATAACTCTCATCACAGCAGTGATATCATACGAGCCATCTGAATTCCACCCACACAGTTCAAGTGCAATACATTATGCATGTAAATTGAACAAGTGTGTTAATGCAGGAACATAATGCCAAAATCAAGTTAATTTGACTTACAGATTGAATCCTTTAGCAGGTACCATTTTTTTGTATTTTTTTTATTTATTTATTTATTCAGAATTGGTGCAGCACATTTATCTCTTGTCTAAGCTTTCTTTCTAGGATAGGAGGCCTTTAAAAATACTTTATTAAACAAATAAATTGTAATTTTCATAAATGAGTTTAACATGGGCATACTGGTAAAGTTGAAAGTACTTGCAATGGTAGACGCAGTATGTTTCCATCATAACATTACATGGAAATTGGATGTTTTTTCAATTAAATTTATTGTGAAATAATTGAAAACTCTGAAAAACATTTAGTATATAGTACTGATAACTCTTAAATTGGTTACAGATTGGTGCAATAAAACAACATTTACTTTAGGGTTCTCCCTCAGTGATACGGATACAGATACAGAGCTGACATACTTAGTTCCTACTAAACCAATTTACTCTAGCCACCATACATCATTCATGAACGCCATGTATGATGTCAGTTCAGTGTGAGAGTACATCTGTAGAGCATCATAATGATGCCGATATCCCCATCATCTCTCTTACATTCGCACAAACACTAGTTAACATCACCACCTCTATCTTCCACCAAATAAAGGTCTTAAAATAAACCTCAGGTGCCCACAGCTATAAGAGTTATGAATATTGCATGTGCAGGGACATTTATTATTAATGGGAACAAGTATGACGCCTCGGAATGTCACGAACCCCGCTCCTCTGCCCCATCCCCGCTTCGTCGCACACACACTCACTCCCTCGACCTCACTCCCTCGCTCCGCCCCCTCGAGCTTTTCACGCTCTTTTTGCTCACTCGAGCCCTCACGCCCACTTTGCTCCTACTCGCTCACATGCTCGTAGGTTATCTCCCTTCCTCGAGTTTCTCACGCGCTTCCAATCCTCCTGCACATTAGTTTCACCTGCACTCGTCTCATCACCTTTCATTGTTTACACCTGCACCTTCCCCTATAAATACCACAGCACATCCGTTTCACGGGTGTTGGTTATTGTGTTTAGTTTCCCGTATCTTTGCCCCCCGCTAGTCTCGTCTAGTTCTGACCTCCTCTTGTTTACCCCTTAGCTTGCCAGCTCCCCTTATTCCCGTCTTTGATCCCGCTAGTCCCATCTAGTTCTTCGCCCTAATTGTTAACTGTTTTCCCGGCTTCGACCTCCCGCTCTCGTTTACCACTCTCTCCCGGATTTGCCCCTTACGATACTTTGATTCCCCGGCTTTTGACCCTACGCTTCCCTCGACAACTCTTCACTGGATTTGCCCTTTGTACTTTTGCCTGCACTGCTTTCTATTAATAAAGCAGTTTCATCCGACATTGTGACTGTCTCATCTTGTGTGTGTGTGTGCGGGTTACAAAATAACCAACCTCACCATTGACAGTCACAATGCCCCGCGCTAAGGATTCGCGCAGCTCACTAGAGCGGAGAAGCACGTCACATTCGGCGCAAGGAGCTACAGTGTGGAGAGATGACCACACGCTCACAGCCCAGGGGCAGCAGGTATGCGCTATTTCTGATTTGTTTCACCCTATTTCACCTGTGTCTGCCCCTGAGCCCGTTTATGCCTCCAGTGCATTTCTGAGCGCCGTGCACTCTCCACCCCCGGAGAGGTTTTATGGCTCTTCGGACACTGACCAAGGGTTTTTTATGCGAGGCAGCGGTTGTGTAACTCATAACCCCGCCCTCGACATTATGGAGCCAGCGGCCCGACTCGTGGGGTTGCGTCAGGGGAGTCAACCCTTGGAGGTTTATGTTGTGGATTTTTGTGCCCTGGCCAACCAGGTGAATTTTAATGAGGTGGCTCTGAAAACCATTTTTCAATTTGGACTGAATGAGCCAACCTCATCATTCATGCCTGGTGGTCGCTGCTCTCTCAACCTGGCTCAGTTTATTGACCTCGCCCTACTGTACGCTGGTTCCTTGTTTACTGTGGGGGAGGCAGACACTGAACCAGCGCTCCACACCACGGCCCCGTCTCGAGGCCTGTCACGGCCCCAGTCCCGAAGCCGGACACGGCCCTAGTCCCGAAGCCTGTCACGGCCCCAGCCTCGAAGCCTGGCACGGCCAGCGAGTCAACGCCCATGCCTGCCACAGCCAACGAGCCAGCGCCCACGGCCCACGAGCCAGCGCCCATGCCCGCCACGGCCAACGAGCCAGCGCCCATGCCCATCAAGGCCAACGAGCCAGCGCCCATGCCCGCCACGACCAACGAGCTAGCGCCCATGCCCGCCATGGCCGGCGAGCCAGCGCCCATGTCTGCCACGGTCAGCGAGCCAGCGCCTGTTGCCTCGACTGCCCCAGAGCCAGCGCCTGTAGCCTCGACCGTCCCCATGGCCACGTCCCCTGTTGGCCGAAGACGTCAGAGAAGGAAGAGGGCCCCTTCTCCCCAGTCTCGTCTTGTGCTCAAGACCGCAGAGGTTCCCTCAGAGTCTTCCATGGCTCTGCCGGGTTCTGCTCCGCCCCCAGAGTCTTCCACGGCTCTGCCGGGTTCTGCTCCGACCCCAGAGTCTTCCACGGCTCTGCCGGGTTCTGCTCTGCCCCCAGAGTCTTCCACGGCTCTGCCGGGTTCTGCTCCACCCCAGAGTCTTCCACGGCTCTGCCAGGTTCTGCTCCGCCCCAGAGTCTTCCACGGCTCTGCCGGGTTCTGCTCCGCCCCCAGAGTCTTCCACGGCTCTGCCAGCCTCTGCTCGCCCCTCAGAGCCCTCGCGGCCTCCGCCTCACGAGCCTCCCAAGGCTCCTCCTCTCGAGCCTCCCACAGCTCCGCCTCCTTCCAAGCCTCTCAGGGCTTCTCCTCTAGAGTCTTTCATGGCTCCATCCCTCAAGCCTCTCACGGCTTCGCCTCTCGAGTCTTTCAGGGCTCCTCCTCCCCTCGAGCCTCTCAGGGCTCCTCCTCCCCTCGAGCCTCTCAGGGCTCCGCCCCTCGAGTCTTTCATGGCTCCACCCCTCAAGCCTCTCACGGCTTCGCCTCTCAAGTCTCTCAGGGCTCCTCCCCCCCAAGCCTCTCACGGCTTCGCCTCTCAAGTCTCTCAGGGCTCCTCCCCCTCTCAAGCCTCCTAGGGCTTCTCCTCACGAGTCTTTCATGGCTCCACCCCTCAAGCCTCTCACGGCTTCGCCTCTCGAGTCTCTCAGGGCTCCTCCCCCTCTCAAGCCTCTCAGGGCTTCCCCTCTCGAGTCTTTCAGGGCTCCTCCTCCCCTCGAGCCTCTCAGGGCTCACGTCCCCTCAAGTCTTTCATGGCTCCACCCCTCAAGCCTCTCACGGCTTTGCCTCTTGAGTCTCTCAGGGATCCTCCCCCTCTCAAGCCTCTCAGGGCTTCCCCTCTCGAGCCTCTCAGGGCTCCTCCTCCCCTCGAGCCTCTCAGGGCTCCTCCTCCCCTCGAGCCTCTCAAGGCTCCTCCTCCCCTCGAGCCTCTCAGGGCTCCACCCCTCGAGTCTTTCATGGCTCCACCCCTCAAGCCTCTCACGGCTTCGTCTCTCAAGTCTCTTAGGGCTCCTCCTCCTCTCGAGCCTCTCAGGGCTCCGTCCCCCAAGCCTCTCGAGCCTTCCAGGACTCTGCTTCTAGAGCCTCCTACGGCTCTGCCTCTCGGGCCTCCTATGGCTCCCCCTCCAGAGCCTCCCAGGGCTCCACCTCCCGAGCCTCTCACGGCTCTGCTCCCAAAGACTCCAGAGCTTTCTACGGCTCCGCCTCTCGGGCCTCCTACGGCTCCCCCTCCAGAGCCTCCCACGGCTCCACCTCCCGAGCCTCTCACGGCTCTGATCCCAAAGACTCCAGAGCTTCCTAGGGCTCTGCCTCCTGAGCTTCCTAGGGCTCCGCCTCTCGAGCCTCCTATGGCTCCGCCTCTTGAGCCTCCTACGGCTCCGCCGCTTGAGCCTCCTATGGCTCCGCCTCCCGGGCCTCCTACGGCTCCCCCTCCAGAGCCTCCCACGGCTCCACCTCCCGAGCCTCTCACGGCTCTGATCCCAAAGACCCCAGAGCTTTCTAGAGCTCCACCCCTCGAGCCTGCTACGGCTCTACCCCCCGAGACTACAGAGCCTGCCAGGTCGTCGCCTCGGGGACCTCCCACGGCACCACCTCCCTTGGCTCCACCTCCAGAGCCTTCCAGGCCTACTTCGCTAGAGCCTCCCACGGCGCCACCGTCATCGGCTCCGCCTCCTGAGCCTTCCAGGCCTTCGCCCCTAAAGCCTCCTTCGGCTCCACCTCCAGAGCCTTCCAGGCCTACCTCGCTAGAGCCGCCCACGGCGCCACCGTCATTGGCTCCGCCTCCTGAGCCTTCCAGGCCTTCGCCCCTAAAGCCTCCTTCGGCTCCACCTCCAGAGCCTTCCAGGCCTCCGCCTCTAGAGCCTCCTGCGGCACCACCTCCCTCTGCCCTGTCTCTTGGGCTCCCCATGGCGCCGCCTCCTCAGCCTCTCAGTACCCCGCCTGCCGAGTCTCTCACGGCTCCGTCTTCCAAGGCTCCGTCTCCCAAGTCCTCCACGGCTCCGCCTTTCACGGCTCTTCCCTGGCCCCCTGACCCTGTCCGGTGGCCCCCTGACACTCTCCCTGTCCTGTGGCCTCTTCCCTGGCCTCCTGACACTGTTCCTGTCCGGTGGTCACCTTCCAGACCCCGGACCCAGTCCCTGTCCTCCAGTCGCCTTCCAGACCCCTGACCCAGTCTCTGCCCTATGGCTGCCCCTAGATCTCCCGACCACCCGCCTGTCCACTATGTTCCCCCTGACCTTACCTTGAACTGCCCATGGACTGTCTCACTTCCCTTTGTCTGTCCCCGATCATCCTGCACCGCCTCCCGCGGCCGTCAGGAGCCGTCCTATTCAGAGGGGGGAGTACTGTCACGAACCCCGCTCCTCTGCCCCATCCCCGCTTCGTCGCACACACACTCACTCCCTCGACCTCACTCCCTCGCTCCGCCCCCTCGAGCTTTTCACGCTCTTTTTGCTCGCTCGAGCCCTCATGCCCACTTTGCTCCTACTCGCTCACATGCTCGTAGGTTATCTCCCTTCCTCGAGTTTCTCACGCGCTTCCAATCCTCCTGCACATTAGTTTCACCTGCACTCGTCTCATCACCTTTCATTGTTTACACCTGCACCTTCCCCTATAAATACCACAGCACATCCGTTTCACGGGTGTTGGTTATTGTGTTTAGTTTCCCGTATCTTTGCCCCCCGCTAGTCTCGTCTAGTTCTGACCTCCTCTTGTTTACCCCTTAGCTTGCCAGCTCCCCTTATTCCCCTGTCTTTGATCCCGCTAGTCCCATCTAGTTCTTCACCCTAATTGTTAACTGTTTTCCCGGCTTCGACCTCCCGCTCTCGTTTACCACTCTCTCCCGGATTTGCCCCTTACGATACTTTGATTCCCCAGCTTTTGACCCTACGCTTCCCTCGACAACTCTTCACTGGATTTGCCCTTTGTACTTTTGCCTGCACTGCTTTCTATTAATAAAGCAGTTTCATCCGACATTGTGAGTCTCATCTCATGTGTGTGTGTGTGCGGGTTACACGGAAATGTTGAACAAACAACATTTCTAAGTGAATTAGAAATCATGTGAAAATGGCAACACCCATTCAAACTAAAGAAGTTAAATTATTTACAAACAACCCCTATGTACACAGAATTATGATATTGTGATAAAACTAAAACTGAGGTCTGCACTCACATTCATTTGAAGCCTGAACCCGGCCCTTGTACCCGAGACCGCGTGGCCCGACCCAACCAGTACAATCAAATATTAAGCCTGAAATTTGTTGCAAATTTGTTTTTTTTTACTTTTGAACTTTTCCATGATGTCTAACAAAGGCAGTGGTCCTGTTCAAGACTTTGAAATAACAGTGAGACATTGCGCAATCACCAAAGATCTCCATCCCATGTTTTAATCTTTATCCATCCCATGTTTTTTAACTAGACCCTACATCCAGAAAGAACGTGGTAAATGGAAAAGTGCCATTTGCTATGAATGATTTAGTCCTTTGCATTAAACTGTCCTCTGACATCTGTGACGCCTCAACTGGGATTCACATAAGAAAGATTTTCTCTCTCTCTCTCTCTCTCTCTCTCTCTCTCTGTACATCTACTCGTACACTCTAGTTAAAGTCTGGCTTCTTCTCCAGAGAAGTGGCTCGTGTTGTAATCTGCCACAGACGTGCAGTGTTGAGCGGGCAGAGGTAGCAGCAGTCTCCATCAAAACAACATGAGGAGCACAGCATCACATTCAGTGCAGTCAGACAGCTTTGCTTCTGTTATTGTCATCTTTAAGGTAGAGCCTTATCACAGTTACAGGACATGACATTCCATCTATGTACACTTCACTGTGTCATATGTCCAGTGAAGTATACAGCTCTGTGATTTGAACTGAATGGGTACACACACAGCTATATTGGATGGATAAGAACTGACAGTATCTACAAAGTCACTCACAGATCATTGACCACATAAAACAAATATCAAAGGCCTAGAGCTAAATATTTTCACACTTTAACGTCTGAGGCGATCCAAAAAGTGTGTACTTTATATCTTGGATACATGTTTCTCTTGTTTCAAAGTAAAGGATGTTCATATTAAGAGTTTTGATTGTAGGCGTCAAGGCAAATCTGATCAAAGTTTAAGACAGCATAGAGATCTCTCTTGAAACATTAGAAGAGGCACAACATTTCTCAGGGAAAACATCTGTGAAGCAGAAGCCTTTAGTAAACTGTCCATTTGCTGCCTAGAAGAGATTATACCGTTTGAGATCTTGTCATTTATGTTTTTTCGCACATGTAGATGAAAGTCTCAGATACAGTCATGGCAGAATTCTTCTTTGCTCTTCACTCAGGGCTAGAAAGTACTGTAGGTCGAGCAATGGTGTACTGTTTGCGAACATTTGAACACTAGCCACGCCACTGAGCTGGCATTTAGAAGACTATTTAAATACAAGATGTTCTGTCCGGTCAAGACTACATGTAAAACCAATGTAATATTTAAACGTGTTATCAATGACCGCATGCCTCATTCTATGAGTAGAATGCACATGAGATCTATTAAAGATGCTGTTTCAACCACTTGATGACCATTTAAAGTAATATATAGACCAATACTTTAGCATTGTCAAAGTCTGAAGTGGTGGCAAAAAGTCCTGCTAGACCAGTAAACCAAGCCTGTAGTTAGCTGACCCAACAGTCTCAAAAAGTTTGCTATTTCCTTTAAATTGTATGGTTAAGCTAAATTAAATGTCGTGATTTGCTGTTCGCTGTCAAAATGACCATGGCAAAAACCGTGGGATTCACTTTTATCAGATTCTGTCAACAAAGCTGACTGGAATGAGGAGATCATTTCCAACTCATGACTTTACAGCAAAAAATGTATTATAGGTATTTTAGTAACTCCTGTGTTGATAATAATAGTAAACCCTTACAAAAAATCTATTGCTCTGAAAAACTTGCCCTATAGGCTATTTTTTCTCTATATTATCTGTTAGCGAAATTTATAGAAGTTAGCTGGTGCTAGCTGCCTAATCTTTCAAATCTAACACAACAGTTTGCTGGCTTTCAGCCTCCACTTACTGCAAATGTGCTGCATTGTTTGTGAACAATGGGATTGGTCTATTATTGTAATTTGTCATGTTTACATTATGCATTCATGGTGCTAATGCTTACGCTAGTATGCTATAGCGATTACGATCTGTTCTTGTGTTTTATAATGACATTTGTGAATAGTGCCCATATGAGATCATAGAAATATCTTCATACTTGTTTTTTAAAGAACAACATATATACTACTGCAAAGATGTGTAACAAGTGTAGCAATTCTGCACTCCAGAGTTTTCATGTTGACTGATCTTGACTGAGTGAAGAAATGAACCATTAGGTGGAGCACTGGGTCACACTCACCGATGAAATGGACCAATGGTATTAAGAAGTTGTTTAACAGCTGTCACAAAGTTTTCCTGAAAGTTTGTTCTGACAGTTTGTTTCTAACCAACGCAACAAACTTAAAAACAACTTCTTTTTGGCTTCACACCCATTCTTTCTTCAATTTTGCTAGAAGTTTATTGGTGCCTTAAAAGCATATGTAGTGCACTGATTTTTTGAGGTCATATTACTTAGTCTGCACAGTTTGTTATTATTAACATTCTACTAGCTGTCTGTTTAGATGGCACACCTCTGAAAGATTTAGTATTAGCTGTAGAGTGACTTACTCAGCCCATGCGTAAGTGTGGCAGGGAGCAGACAGGGTAACAGGTGTCTTTACTATGATTTTCATTCTGAATAATTAATCGAGTGCTTTCACCTAAAAAGGAGCCCCTAGCTCGTTAATAATGGAGTAGGTTTTTCTGCGTGGTGAAGGGGCTTAATTATTTAAAAGCAATATAGAGCTTGGCAAGAGGTTAATAGGACCTTTACTGGCATCGAACCGCAGGCTGTGTGTGGAGAGGAGCTGGCTGGATTGATGATGGGGGCTTGGCACGGTGGTTTGAAAGGGTAAAGGAGGGGAAATGTAGGCAGGAGGACAGAAATCCTTGGCACCAGGGGGCCGTTTATAAGATGAAGAGTAGAGCAGCCCAGTGGAGGAAGATGACAAGAGAATAGACTATCTTTCAACACTGACATTGGCTGTGTTCCAAGTAATGTGATAAGCATGAGAGTCTTGTTGCTATACTTTATAAACAATGTGGGGCAAAATCACTAAACATCTGCGGCACTTTAGCACATGGTATTGCAGCGCAAAAACCTGCGCTTTTTTCACTAACAACCTGCAATATAGTTTATAGCAGGTATAATCAACGCTGAAATTTCACTGTATCTTTTTTATTGATATTCTTTTCTGTGCAAAAACACCACCTAACTATGTAAATTAGGCTTATTATAGATTGTGCTTCATTCACAAAAATTGCCTGGTACAATTTACATTGCACTTTTACCACCAGATGAAAGCAGGCGGTAAAATTCATTTGATTAAAAAGAGATGTTTATGAATATTTTCTATTGATCTGATCAGTAGTAATTTATTAAATAATGATCAAATGAAAGTGAAGTGTGATACAACCTGGCATATATCCAGTTGTATGATGTAGTCAAGTGCCCTTTCCGAATGTTTAAGAGATGATTCAGGGGTCTGGATCACATTAGTCTGTGATGCTGTTTAGTCCTGCCAAAGTCTGTCAGATAATGGTGGTCTGCTGCATCCTTCGCTTAATAGCACTCAGAATCAGCCCAAGATAAGAATTGTGCATGCAAATTGCATTCAGCAGCAGTTTTGTTGGCAAGTTTGTGCTGTTACTTAATTGGGCACTTCACAAGCGCAGATAGGAATAGGGCCGAGCAGGATGCGGCAGTTCGGGAGAGAGAGAGAGAGCCACACACAGCTGTCGTGTGTGTGTTTGTGTTTTGTGTCTTTTTGTTTAAATTGAATATTACTTTGACTGTTCAGCCAGTTCCCGCCTCCTCTTTTCCCATTTTAAACCCTGTTACATTGGTGCCGAAACCCGAGAAGGAGGAGGGATGCACAGTCGTGGAGTCCACGCCACTGTCGTCCGCACAAAAGAGCAGTCGCGGCTGGCCGCCTGGAGCGGTGGAGCCGCTACCAGGGGCAGAGGGGCTCTCTACCAGCTGCCAGAGGGGTGTTCCATCTGCCAGGGGTCGGAGAACTCGCTCCGGTCCACCCAGGGAGGAGAGGCTGTCGTCCACCAGAGGGTGGAGGAGTGGTCGAGGACCAGGCGACGGCATAACTGGGAACTGGCAAGCAATTCACTCTCTCCTCTCTCACCGTCACTCCACCTTGCTCTTTCCCTCTCCCCATTTCCCTCCCGTTGTCTCCCTCCCAGGTCTGGAAAGGCGGGGAAAGCCTGCCGGCAGGCTCAGCCCCAAGGTCAATGCCCCCCCACACCCCCCCTCCTCAAAAAGTTTCCCCAGCCTGAGGTAAAGGAGGGAGGAGTTTGACAAGGAGGAGGGCGGACAGGGCCAGATGTGGGCCTCCTCTCTTCTCTCCTCCTTGCCCATTTTAAACCCTGTTACAATAATGATTAAATTAATATAAACTGTTATATTTATATAATTATAAAAAATATATGTGTGTGTGTGTGTATATATACAGTATATATATATATATATATATATATATATATATATATATATATATATATATATATAAACATATTGATGGTCATTATGGCCAAAGAGTTACATTTTTGTTTCATCAGACCAGAGGAATTTGCTCCAAAAAGAAAGATCTTTGTACACACGTGCAATTGTAAACTGTAGTCTGGCTTTTGTATGGTGGTTTTGGAGCATTGGCTTCTTACTGGTTGAACAGCCTTTCAGGTTATGTCAATATAGGACTTGTTTTACTGTGGATATAGATACTTGTCTACCTGTTTCCTCCAGCATCTTCGCAAGGTCCTTTGCTGTTGTTCTGGGATTGATTAGCAGTTTTCGCAGCAAACTATGTTCATGTCTAGGAGACAGAATGTGTCTCCTTCCTGAGTGGTATGATGGCTGCGTGGTCCCATGGTTTGTGCAGATGAACGTGGTACCTTCAGGCATTTGAAAATTTCTCCCAAGGATGTACCAGACTTGTGGATGTCCACAAAAGGTCTTGGCTGATTATTTTGATTTTCCCATGATGTCAAGCAAAGAGGCACTGAGTTTGAAGGTAGGCCTTAAAATTAATTCACAGTTACACCTCCAATTCTGTGCACCTCCTATCAGAAGCTAATTGGCTAATTGTCTAAAAGCTTGACATCAAGCTGCTTAAATGCACAGTTAACTTAGGGGGCTTTCACACTTGGTTCGATTGCCTGTTCCGAACCCGAGTTCGATTGCTCCCCCCTCCCCCCGATGGACTGTGTTCACATTATATATTTGTATCCGAACCGCGGTACGCTTGCGTCATCAAGCTGTAGCTGGTGCGTAATCGTGTTGCTTGATAACCGCGAAATGAAAAGGCGTCAAAATTCAATGAATAGACTTGCTCGGTTTACATTTGTTCTTCTTTTTTTTAACCTTTGGTTTTGTTTTCAACATCAAGATACAGAAACACACTTGCGTCTGTCTGCCGCAAAAATACTGAAATCATTCAAAAGACAGCGGGCTGTCCTCCGAAGACAATTTTTGCGAAGGCAAGCAGAAATCATCTCTCTGCTTGCAGTGCATGTGCGTCAATCCCGCTTTTCGTCAAGGTAAGTGTATACACGCACGAAAGTAAACCCTTTCCGCTCATTTTGAAAGTGACGCGTGTGAGACTGACGACCACATTATACATCATCAATAGCGGTTCACTTCCGCGGTTTGGTTCGATTGCATTCATATCAGCAGCGAACCGTACTGGAGTTCACATGAACCGTACCCCAGACCACCTTTTTAAGCGGACTCGAGTACGGTTCGCGGGTGCGCACCCGAGTTCGGAAGACAGCGTTCACATCATCCAAACGAACCGAACTCTGATGTCATTCGAACCGGGGTGCACACCAAAATTGCTAGTGTGAAAGCCCCCTTAGTGTATGTAAACTTCTGACCCACTGGAATTGTGATAGTCAAATAAAAGTGAAACAATCTGTCTGTAAACAATTGTTGGAAAAATTATTTGTGTCATGACAAAGTAGATCCTAAATGACTAATATTAAATCTGTGGAGTAGTTAGTTTTAATGACATCAACCTAAGTGTCCTTGGGCAAGACCCTGAACCCCAAGTTGCTCCCAATGGCAGGCTTGCACCTTACATAGCAGCTCTGCCGCCATTGGTGTATGAATGGGTGAATGAGACGCAGTGTAAAGGGCTTTGAATACCATTAAGGCTTAAAAAGGCGCTATATAAGTGCAGACCATTTACCATTTACTTTTGGTAAATTGAATAATAGTATTGTATATTGACATTTATTATATATATATATATATATATATATATATATATATATATATATATATATATATATATATATATATATATATATCGTCTATTCTGCCATCTTGGATTTTTTTTATATTAAGGTCATCGCAATGTATTCTTCAAAAAGGCGAGATACAGCCTTAGAATTTAGCCAAAGCATCTTTTAAGGTAGCATAATTATCCTTCATACCTTTTGGAACAGTGTGTCTATGATGCCTTAAAATGTTGCCTATGTAGGCACCATAGGAATTGGACCAGAGCGATTCTCTGGCTGTGTCTCATTTGGAAGGCTACATGCTAGGTAGGACGCATCCTTTGAAGGCTGCAGTATACCGAGTGTCCTCCTTTAAACAAGTTTAGATTAAATGAGACGGCCTTCGTAGGACAAACGGAAACGTAACGTAACATGGTTGCTATGACAGCATGCCACTCTTTAACAAGCGTGAGTGCTTTGAGTGAAAAGGGAACAAAGTCCCTTTAGAAGGGATTGTATGAGGTACATTTTAGGAGGATTATAATATTGTAAAGAGAAAATAAATAGATTTTACTGGTGTATTTTTAGTCAAATACTTTATTTTAATTATATATATTCATATAATTATACATCTTATATACTCTGCATCCATCTACTGAGGTACTTCAACTTGGGAATTAACATTCCTTGTGTTTGAACATCATATTAACGGGCAAATTGGCATCATTTGTTTAGACAATTCAGTTGAAGCAAAGTATTGTGGGTTGTGAGTGCCCACAAATGATACACATCATGCATCCTCCGAATTCCCAAGACAGTAGGTCGCATTTGAAGGCTGCATTCAAAGTGTCCTACTCGCTTTTATGAAACGAGTCAGCCTCAATGACGTATGTGTCCGACAAGTGCGACCTCCGGAGGATGCAGCCTTCCAAATGAGACACAGCCTCTCTGTCTGAGTTTTCCCAAGCAACAGCAGCTCGAACACAATTTGGTAGATGTTAGTCTGGTTTAAGATAACTAGATGACACTGAGAAGCCTAGTGTTAGGGGTTGGGGTTCAGGGTTATGTATCTTTTCAATGCGTGCGCACATACAATAATACTTGCCACTTAAAGACAGTCCCAAACGAAATCCCCCTTTCTTTCTTTTTATTTTTTTTAATTTGCTGAAGTCTTCAGAATGTATTTAAAAGTATACAATTTACCAAAATACTTAACCATGCAACTATTGGGGTTATATTAGTCCATTTACAGTATATTTTTTTTACAGTTTCATATTTTCATGTTCTGAGAGTGCAAATTGGCCTTTCAAACAATTTCAAGCCAAAAATGACCACATTTACAAAGGTGCAATATGTTAATTTTGTTTTCAGCACCTTTCGTTGCCTTCCACTGAGCCTGAATAATAGTTTAACCAACATTTATCTGGGCATCTGTCCACGTTTCTAATCACGTTTTTCTGCTAGCTTTCCCATACGGACCATCTTTCATTCCTAAATGACCTACTGATCTCCTCCATTCATTATGTAATATATGGGAGACAGAATTTAACTATCCATGTCCATTAATAAGAAAATTACACATTAAACAATCTCATAAATGTTAATTAAATTAAAAGTAGACTATGTTGGGAGGATTATTCATGGCTTTAACTGGGCGCAAAGTTTCAAACTTTGCTATATGAGGTTTAAATCGGTCATGTCTTATTTTAATGACAGTTGTTGGTGGTTGGTTAATAAGGGGATGTTTTTATCCTTTTTCCTGTAGCTCAATTGGTAGAGCATTGTACTTGCAAGGCCAAGGTCATGGGTTTGATTACCAGGGAACACATTTCCTCATTAAAACATGCACAATATGTTGCCTTGGATAAAAATGTGTCAAATGTACAAATGTAAATGTAATTTTTCTGTTCTTGTATATTAGACACAATGCCACAGTGAATATGTTGTTTTGCCTTTCTCTTAAGAAGAAATGCTTCTTCCACTATAAGCAATACAACAGCGCACCCTACAGACCAATCTGTAAACCTATATACTGTACATATTTAGCAGGAAGTCAAAGAGTCTCATTCTCTCTGGTTAGTGAAAGAAGCAAGTATTCAGTTACAGAATGTGCTGGGGACTATCTATGCGATTCTTGATTGGGGTTCAAAATCCAAATGTCCCTTGACAGAATTCAAGACACGCTGGCACTTTCCAAGTCATTAAAGCATTCATGAATGCAACGGGCCAGGCCTAATCTCAAATACCATCAATGTCGCAATTACATCCAGTGCCATTGTGCATGTGTTAGTGTGCTGATAAAGGCACAAATTACAGCAAATTGCAGATTTTAAAAGGTACGGAAATCCCAAGCTTGTAATGTAATTGTACTTTTGTAACAGTCTTTGGGAAAAGCATGTGTCCAGCAAAACGCCGCCAGAGAGTAAAAAATAAAATCTTTCCTGTCTGTTTGCCATCCAAACCACAAGTCAAAGTCTCTCATCTGTGAAGGGTTCTTTGACAGTAGACGGCGAGTCCAAATGAGCCTGTTGTTTTTGGGATGAATTTTGGGCAAAGATCTGTGTACACAGAAAAGTTAGAATTTCCTCCTATGGGTGTTTCTTAAAATACTGCACTTTACGTACCAGAGGTTGATTTTATTTAAACTAACATATTTTCTTTTAGTTATATAAAGAGACCATAAAGGTTAATACATTTTTCTATTTGTTTTTCACCATCCATCATTTATTTTTGCTGCTTTTTAAATGCCACCTACTGTATATATTTGATTCTTTTAGACTTGCCCACACATTTTCAATCTTAAATCATGAACATCCATTTTACAAATATGAATTACATTTTTAAAACTCTTTAAGAAATCACGGTCTCCTTACTGATTTCGTCCATGACCAAACATTTCGGTATCACTTTACAGAAAGGCTGTAAATTGTTAATAGTAGTTAATACATTAGTTATCATGAACTAACAATTAACTATATATATATTTTATAGCACTTATTAATCTTTGTTAATGCTAATGAATGAAAATACAATTTTCCTTGTTATGGCATTAACTAATGTTAACGTATAACTTTTAAAATTTTTATTTAATTGTATATTAAAATTAACATTGACTAATAAGTGTTGAAGTTTTTAAGTTGTTAGTATGTTAACAAATGTAGTCAACTAATGTTAGTGAATACAGCCTTATAGTAAAGTGTTACTCAATTTTCTCACACTAAAGTTTATTGGAAAGTTCATGTACTTTGTTACCTAATGGACAGAAGTGCCATGAAGAATGTGTTTGAGATGAAATATGAGTCCATTATAAGTCCATTTTAAAAAGTGTAAAAATATTATATAATGGTGTGTAATGTGGATGCACAAAAATATTTCATTACATTTTTAAATTAAACATTTCCACAACAGAATATTATCAAATACATAATTTGAGAATGTGGTGGAAATAACATTTGCCAAAAAATGCCAAAAATGTATATTTTTCCTGTGATACATATACAGTATATCCACTGTTGGACATTGTTAGAAGACAAATTAAATAAACTAATGTGAAGTTGAAGAAAATTATATTAAAATAGTCAGTAAACATTCAAGTTTAAATTGTAGTGAAAGTCCTGTAAGGCCCTCAAAAAATCATAATTTTACCACTTTACCATAATTTTGAGATGCAGGCTTAGTCCAAGCCTTCTAATCACAAAGAAATTCTGTTTTAATTTTGTTTTCATGTATCATATTTTAATTTAACTTGGTGGAGGCAGGGCAGGATCATGTGTTTGTTTCACCCTAAATGTATTAGAATTCAAATGTATTAAAAATATCATTCTAATATTTATAAATTTTTGGTAACACTTTACATTAATGTTCCCTTTGTTAAATGAGTATAAAGGGTTTCATTAATCACTAATAATTCATTAACAAAGGCATTATAAATCATCAATATGCAGTAATAACACCAACAAAATTGCATGTTATAAACGCTTAATAACACTTTTTCAACATCAATAAACTTTGAAAATGTATCTTTTTTTTCTATCCCCTTTTTCTCCGCAATTTGGAGTGCCCAATTCCCAATGCGCTCTAAGTCCTCGTGGTGGCGTAGTGACTCGCCTCAATCCGGCTGGTTGAGGGCGAATCTCAGCTGCCTCCGCGTCTGAGACCGTCTTATCACATGGCTTGTTGAGCGCGTTACCACAGAGACAGAGTGCATGTGGAGGCTTCACGCTATTCTCCTCGGCATCCATGCACAACTCACAACACACCCCACTGAGAGCGGGAACCACATTATAGCAACCACGAGGAGGTTACCCAATGTGACTCTACCCTCCCTAGCAACCAGGCCCATTTGGTTGCTTAGGAGACCTGACTGGAGTCACTCAGCATGACCTGGATTCGAACTCGCAACTGTAGAGATGGTAGTCAGTGTCTTTATTCGCTGAGATACCCAGGCCCTCAAAAATGTATCTTTAATTAAAGTGGACACATTAAACATTTATTAAAGAGTTGCTAACATTAAAAACCTGTAAATAAAGTTCAGTATGGTTTAATGGGGGTTTCCCCCCAATAGGCTTCATATGAGGCTGTGAATGAGCATGAAGACCTGACAAGTATTTTCACAGAGGCCTTTGGGGAAGTAGGACTAGGTAAGTTGGGACAGCCATTTTTTCACATTGCTATTGTTAACCACATGTTGATGATATTGGTTTATATTGAAGTCCTGTATAAATCCGTAACAAAGGGAACATGAATGTACACTGTACAAAAATGTCCTTTGTTTGTAATTTGTTTTTATGTACTAATTTACGCATTTACATTGGACCAACTTTCAGGGGCCCACTAGCATGTCGGGGTCCAGTGGCCCACCTATATTGCCAATAGGATCGGCCCTGGGTGGAGGGATTTAAACAAGAAGCTTGAAAAACGTTTAGGTTGATCTTGATGAAAGACTCCAGTTGTTTGTAAGGAATTCATTTCCACCAAAAGTATTTGCACTAGCTCAAACCTTGACCTCAAATGTCAGCGCAGCCTTTTTAACCTTGTCTTTGCTGGCTAAATCAAATAAGTAAGGCTAAATTTAATCTAATCTGATCATTTCAAAAGGTGAGATGGATTTCCAAAACAAACAGCACCATATGGAGTAACTTAGAAAGTGTCGGTAGGACTTCTTTACTTGAGCGATGGTATTAGGGGAGGCTGCTTGAATGTGAGCAGAAAAAAATTGAATAGATATGCACACGGTTAGATAAAACAAAAAAAATAGAAGACAGCTGGATCCTGTTTCTGAGTATAGAACATTTTGCCAATGACTTGTTCATAACAAAGGGTGTGGAACATGGTAGTTGACAGGAATCCCATATATTTCGACTATCTTTCGCAGAGTTGCGTGACCTCAATCTGCCATTCCGATTACAGGGAGCCAGGAAGTCTCTGTGAGCTAGCCACACTTCAAAAAAGGGGGAATTAATCCAGATGCCCAGTTCTTTCCTCCAAAAACAAAAGCAATCTACTTTTAGTCATGTTCCTGACTGTTATAGGCATGGTGTAAGTGTACTTTTTTTAATGATTTTTAAAGAAAATGTCATTATATAGTCAGGATGGAACATTTTTGAAGAATATTAACTCCAAAGTCATACACACTCGTGTTTCATGTGTGTTGAGCGTTAAAATGTCTTTTCCCGTTTGGTTACTAAACTGGCAAGAACCAATGCTGTTTTGGTGACAATGACAAAATAGTCTCAAGGCAATATGGAATAATTTGTAGGAGATGGTGAAATCGCTAGATATTGTATGACTTCTCACATCCAAAAAGGTACGACTTTAAGCCTACAATCAACAAACATAATTTTAAATTAATACAATACAGTCGGGCCGCGACCCGACTTCCGATAAGCGGTTGAAGATGGATGGATGGACAATACAGGCATAAAAATGGAGCCAGCCTCTTAACAAATGCTTTATTTTAAGAAAGGAAACGTCAATGTACAAATTTGGTTCCTCATTCCATATTTCTGCAATACAAATAACTGATGTATGTCAAAATACTGTAATATGCTTCCCTCGTCTCGTTCCAAACCCCAATGTTTGCTTTCTTCAGTGGTACACAAAAGTTATATTACTTTGAAATGTATAGTTAGTTTTAGGGTTTGCGTAAGAGTTTAGACTTTATGGTAGACTTCGGTTAAACTTTGTAAGAACACTCTTTAGAAACCCTGAGATATACCCCTAGAATTTTTTATTTTCCGATAAAATACTCCCAGGTTAGTCAGCTTCATTTCTGTTGGCACGCCAAGGTGGAATTCAGACAAAAAAATCGCGCTGAAAGTGTCATAGAGGCAAAATGGCGTGGGTGCTTCAGCAACTGTGTTTTTCAACTCACATTTGCTTTTTATGACACTTTCGGTTAGGTTTAGGTTTAAGGTTTAGGGTAGGGAGGAAAGTTTTTCTGATTTAAAACTCTGTAGAGTGTGAACCTTAAAAACCTCATCTGTTTGGGAGAACATTCAACTTGTTTTAGTGAAACACAGTGGACATTTCACCTCGGAACTGCAGTGATATGTGTTGTGAACCATGTAATGATTTTATACAAAAATTACGCCATAATCACGTAATATTTATGAGATCAGGCTGAAAAAAAGGCATCTTACCCATACCAGAATGCATTTCTTTTCCGGACAGCAAAACATCTCAGCCGTTTCCCCATCTGTCAAAATCAAGCATACACCACAATTTTAAAGGTCTGCCTTGCATTTTCCAGCTACTGAGAATATAGCACTGTCCGACAGCTGTTCACAGTGATAAAAACTAAAGGTTTTCTTAATATGTGGCAGTTTTGCATTTGTCAAAATACACCATCTGGTTCTGTTACCCGGTTTAGAAAGTTGGATTGATGGAGTGTAGTTTGTGGACTGCAGAGTCACAGTACAGAATAATAATATCGGCTCCTGACAGTCAACATGGAACATTGACCTTTTGAAATATAAGCCTACATATTATACATTTTAGCAGAGAGCTGCCGTACCTTCTGATATTCTGTTTGTGAGAATGTGTTTTAGAATGAGATATAGATTAGCAACTCCGTAACAGCCCTAAACAAAGCAGACAGTGCATGCTTATAAACGTGAACACAATTAATACTTAGTGAATTACCCTTTAAAAGTCTTATGATCTCAGTATGTGTATGTGAGGGTATGTATTCAGTGCCATATGTGTAGTGCACTCACAGTGTCTGGCCTCTGTTGGCACAGCATTAAGCTCTAGTCCACTCACTGTCAGGCCGCTTGGACAGAAGAACTGAGGCACATGAGAACCGGACGGGCCCGGTGAGTGGGAAGTGCTGATTGAGATCCGTAAACTCTGTTTGGGAAAGGGCAGCAGAGGGATAGCTCAAAGAGAGAGCGAGGAGTGACATGCCTGAAATAAATAAGTCAAAACAAGAGAAGAAAAGACAGAGAAACGGAGTGACAGAGAAGCGAGGGCTTCGCTTTTCATAGCAAACATCAAGCGGACTAATGCTGAGGTAACTCTATTGTGTGTTTGACACAGAGGAATGAGAAAGCATTCAAAAATATTCCAAAGCAAGGAAAATTCAATGCTTTTACTGTGATTTCCTCATGATAATGTTGTGATTTTGTGGAGAATTTAACAAAAACGGCCCTTAGAGATTATTGAGTATAATTATTTTCCTCTGCTCAAAAGAGAAATGTAAAATATATAAATAAATACATTTAGCTAAAATTACAGTGCCAAGAAAAAGTATGTGAACCCCTTGGAATGAACTGCTTTTCTGCATTAATTGCTCATAAAATGTGATCTCATCTTCACTGAAGTCACAGGTATAGACAAACACAATGTGTTTAAGCTAACAGCACACAAAAAATTATAATCTTTCATGTCTTTATTGAACACATCCCATTAAACATTAACCGTTGTGGTAAAAGTAGGGGTTAGGGTTAGGTAAAAGTAAGTGAATTCCTAAGCTAAAAACAATAAAAAGCTAATTAGAGTCAGGAGTTGGCAAATCTGGCATATAATTAATGAAACGAGATTGGAGGTGTGGGTTAGATGTACTTTGACTTGTAAAAAGTTCTCAAACATTTTTAATTTGCTTTACACAAGAAGCATCTGCTGACGTGGACCATACCTCACAAAAAAGAGATCTCAGAAGACCTACGATTAAGAATTATTGATTTGCATAAAGCTGTAAAGGGTTACAAAATATTTTTTAAGAGCTTAAATATTCATCTGTCCACAGCAAATTATCTATAAATGAAGATGATTTATTACTGTGGCTACTCCCTCTAGAAGTGGCCGTCCAGCCAAGATGACTCAAAGGGTACACCGCAGAATGCTCAATGAGGTATAAAAGAACCCTAGAGTGACAGATAATGATTTGAAGGAATCATTGGAACTGGTTAACATCTCTGTTTATGAGACACCTATACGAAAAACATTAAACAGATATGGTGTCCATGGCAGGACACAATGAAGGAACATTTCTGCACAATGTTTTGCGGACTGAAGAAACTAAGATTAAATATTGTAGGAAGAACACATACGTATGACGTAAAAAGAGCAGCACATACATCATGAAAACATCATCCCAACAGTGAAGAATGGTGGAGAGCGCATCATGATTTAGTGCTGCTTTGCTGCTTCTGGGCCTGGAACGCTTGCCATTATGTGCACGCCCCCCACTCCCTCAAATAATAATTGACAGATGTATAATTTGTCAACATTATGAACAATTTTGAACAGCACAATATATTGTAAATGTGAACTCATTTAAGCAAAGTTAAGTCAAACCCATGTGTGGGGTCAATGTTAACTGTGTTTCTGTTTTCTAGTTTCATTTTTTTTTAGCTGTTTTTAAATACATGTATATGGAAATATATAGTGCAATTTATGAGTTGATCCCAGATTAAATATGATGACTCATCAAGCTATGAACCTATATAATTTAAGACTAATTTGTATGGCCTTTACTCTTAAATGTACATCAGGATGTTAGTTACTGAGACAGCTGTTAAATCTAAACATGATTCATTAAATTGTCTTGCTCTAGATTCTTTACAGGACATACAAGAAACAAACATGCAACGAAACACACTCAAACCAAAACGTAAAAGTGACTGGTTAAATATATATCTTCAGAAGTGATATGTGGAGATTGATAGTAAAAAAGGACTTAAATTTTTATTTGTTTCTCACCCATCTATCATTACGCTTCTGAAGATATGGAGTCGTATGGATTACTTTTATGCTTAAATATTCTTCTAAAAATCTTTGTTTATGTTGAGCAGACAAAAAAGTCATACACATCTGGGATGGCATAAGGGTGAATAACTGATGAGAGAATTTTCATTTTTGGATGAACTATCCCTTAAACCACTTTTTCATCTACCAGGCATGCATCTGATTGCTCAGAAAATAATATAGCACACTTCAAAAAGCTGCATGATTTGGTATCTGCATGATTATATATATGTGGTATCTCCTTCAGGAAGAACATGAGGGTAAGTAAAGAATTATATAATTTTCATTTTGTGTTAAGCTTTGCCATTAATATTATATCTCTTCTATGTTGTAGTGAGTATTTATTGGACATAAGCTCCATCTAAAATTTTAATGAGTAACTTTGGATTTCTAAACACAGAACTTGTCTCGGGAGCACTTTGAAATGCATGTAAGGATTATTGGATTTTATAGAAGTTGAGACACTCTCTTATTCTCAGTATGTACTGTAATATCCTCTCGAGCGAAATTAATACTGAATAAACATTCCTTTACAAAATGTGTTTTGTAGTCTACGGCCTTAATATGTCAGAGCTGCAATTTTACTGTAATTTACTAAAGCTCAGATTACATTAAATTAAGGAAATTACAGAATCATACAGTTTGTTCATCTTTGCACCTGTGAGAAATGGCCCAGTGGGTCTTCCCACATTACAGAGAGGAAATGGAAAACTGTGATAAAATGCCTTGGCTCTGATATATTGTCAGTGTCCTGCTGGCTCTATTTGCGATATCTGGGAGGTTGAGAATTTGGGGGAGGTGGAAGATATCAGTGGAGTTGAAGTATAAACAGTCCAGTGAGCTGACCGCTATTTTTCTGGGTGCTGGCTCTGACTATGGGTATCTGTACATAGCAAAAACACTCCAAATACGTTAAGAGCTGTCTGGCCATCTGCCCAACAACAGACTTGAATGCAGAAGGGTTTCCAGGAGACTTTTACCTTAGGCACATATATAGAGCTGATCTGGGGTGTGTTTCCCATACAACTATGTAACACACTGCTTAATCACCATAGTGCGGTCCATCGTTGGAGAAATTGAAATGCAAATCACGACTGTTTCATGAAACCGTTGTAACTAGGTTGCACATACATTATTTGAACCAACGTTGGTTCAGCAATATAGAGCTGTCTTTAAGGATGTTACACAGAGGGTGGAATAATGACTTATGAGGATATAAAATAATAATCGCTAATTTACACATACTTCATAAAGTTGTTTATTGTGTGAAAACTGTTGTTGTAATGGGACATATGATTGCACTGCAATAGTGGGGTTTCCCTATACATCCATTCCACCAATGCACCTGAGCACATGCACACTGTTCAAAAACATATTATAACTTCACATATGCATTAACATGGACACTTAAGCCATGCTTGCCGACAGATGCCTTGTGGTTAAAGCAATTTCTCTTAGCCTTTTATCCCTTAAATGTCCACATCCGTGTTTACATGGTGTTTCAGAATGCCACTTTCCGCAAAACCCCGAAATAAGCAGTTTTCTTACGTGCAAGTAAACTTGGTCAATGTATTGATAGAATGGAAGATATATATAAGGAATAAAAGACACTGAAGCCTCAGTGAAATCAAATTATGCCCACACAGGAAACTAACAAGGAACTATGCGTTTAACTACAGGTGGAGAGCTGTAGTTCCAACCGCACAACTTCTGCTATGCTGTTGGCAGATATTTGTTGGAACTACAGTTTTGGGAAACACCAAGCTATGGTCAAACACTCATTGAACTATGTTGGTAATGATGGAGCTTGAGACCATAGTTGAGCCTAACGATGCTTTTGGGAAATGCACTCCTGGTCTTGTGTAGATTGTAACCCTTGTTCTGGGAAAAGTATTGTGAAAATCACATTTGACATTTATATATCATGTTTATTTGGATCCATGCAGCAACCCGAAACATACCTTGACCCTAACCAAACCTAAACAAACCCTACCTTACCCCTAAACCAACCCAGCCCTTAACCAGACCGTTAAACCAAAGTAAACTTACCCCTAGACCAACCCAACCCTACTCTGATACCAAGTCAACACAAACCCTACCCTTTAACCAAACCAACCCTATCCCCAATCCAAACCAGAGGTTTACACAGTGTGGGGACAAGCGCTAATGGGCTGGGTCAAGTGCAATTTAATTCTGAGGTGTTTGTCTGGTTATTGCACCTTCTGTGTACTATTATATATTAAATTCCCTGTCAAACAATATATATGTATTTATATATATATATATATATATATATATATATATATATATATATATATATATGTATATATATATATATATAACTTAAGACAGCTTATTCATAAGAATTTGTTAATGTAAATGGGCTGTACACAATGGGTTAAAAATATAAATATGTACCATTTCTGTCTTACATATTATGCACTATAACAATGTCCTTGCTGTGAACTCTCTCACATTTCTCTAACAACATTCCAGTTTTATGTTGTTAAGTAGTAAAATACTACTCAGAATGTTTGTGTTTCCTCCTGCCTTGAGAAATCCCCTGCTCTGTGACTGTATTGTCAGCTGCGCTGCACCAGACCACAATGTATGAGTTGTATTTGTTCTCTATTGGCCTCTATGGGACTGTTTGCTCTTGTCCTACAGTATTGACCCATGTCTTACCTGTGGTCTTGACGGTATTACATTGCTTTAAATGTGCTTTGCTGCTCTCCCATTGTTCATTATTTTGTAATGTATATTTGTTATGTGCTTTATTTTTTAATGTTTTATGTTTAATTTCTGTACAGAATCCTTAAGCTTTGGAAAGGTGCTATACGAAACGAAATGTATTATTTTTTGTGATTAACATTTTTATTGATTCACACAATAAACAAAGAAAAGAAAAACATATATACACAGAATCAGCATGTAACCCCCATCACCCACCCCCAATCCCTAACCCCACCCTGACCCCCATCAAACATTGCTGTGGTCACACACACAAAAATTATAATAATCACACACATTTACAACTATACCTCTCTCTCCACTGCTCCTCCTGAGAGCCCTCCAAGAATGCTAAATAGTTGCCCCATTTCACAACAAATGCATCCATCGCCAGCTAGTGGATGTATCTTTAAGAGGAAGCCTAAACAATCTAGAGGGGGTCCAATAGAATATATGTAAAATCTTGATGCAGACTTGATGTTTTTTAGAATCCTAGACAATACTCCCTCCTTCAATACCAAGTTTAAATCTTTCTCCCTTAATCTCTTGAAAGAAGTTCAAGCTCCGTCCCCTAGACTCTGAATTAGCAGGGAGTAATACACTGATGCCTCATGACCTTTTCCAAAAGCAATAATCACCACTCCCAGAGTATCTGCCGCTTGAAGGTGTGTATGCTACTCACAAAAATAGTGCAGAGCAGGTGGCGCAGCTGTAAATACCTATAGAACTGAGATCTGGGAATCCCATTTCAAAGAAACTCAACACTCCACACTCATATTTACATTTACATTTATGCATTTGGCAGATGCTTTTATCCAAAGCGACTTACAGTGCACTTATTACAGGGACAATCCCCCGGGAGCAACCTGGAGTTAAGTGCCTTGCTCAAGGACACGATGGTGGTGGCTGTGGGGCTCGAACCAGCGTCCTTCTGATTACCAGATTACCAGATATGTGCTTAGACCTCTATACCACCACCACTCATATAGGTCACCGAGTGTAATAACCTCCCTCACAATTGACAGAAAGGAGACTTTTTAATACACAATATTGGGTTCAGCCATATGCTCGAGGAAACATTTAAATAAATGTCCGAATTAAACACTCTGGACACTTTTGTCCATACCAAGTACAAATGCAAGATAACAGGGTGTAATTTAACTTCTATTAGTTTGATAGAAAGGCTTTTGAAAGATTTTATAAAGGCCAAATATCTGAGACCGAATACATAATCAAGAGGCCGAAATGGGCTTCCTCAGAAGGGTGGCGGGCTTCTCCCTTAGAGATAGGGTGAGGAGCTCAGTCATCTGTGCTCAGGAGTAGAGCCGCTGCTCCTTTGCGTCAAAAGGAGTCAGTTGAGGTGGTTTGGGCATCTGGTAAGGATGCCCCCTGGGCGCCTCCCTAGAGAGGTGTTTCAGGCACGTCCAGCTGGAAGGAGGCCTTGTTGCGGTTGAAGATGGATGGATGGATGGATGGATGGATGGAATGCATAATCAAATTAAACCTTGAACCTCCCCCAGAACCAAACAAACAGAAAAAAGAAAAACATGTGCACTAACCTTGCACACAACAGTGCCAACTGGCATCCATCCCTCTTAACTCAAACAGTCCATGCATGCCTACGAGAGCCCCTGTGACAACTTTGCCATCAGATTGCTCAAGTCTGTTGTTTCTATACAAATTTTTGTGAGACAGAGTTAAACAACAATGGATAATCTATAAAACAAATTCCAGCCAATAGGCGGAATAAACACAAAGAACATGTAGATGCATCCACATAACTGTCCCGAATGTATGTTATTCCACAAAACAAACTCCAGCCGCTAGGAGGAACCAGAACAAAAAGAAACAAAAAACGCGCTCAGTTCCTTGAACAGTTAAGTGAATGTTCAGTGATGGACATCCGAGAATAAACGTGATTCTCAAGTTTTTCTTATTTTAAAGGGGGTGTGACAACAAAAATTAAAAACCATTGCCCTAAACCAACCCAATCCTAAACCTACCACCAATAAAACCCCACCTTAACCACAATACAACCCTATTCTTAACCTCAACACAACCCTGACTCTACCCTGATCCTAACCCAAGCCAACTCATATTCCTAACCCTCCCCCTACCTCAACCCTCACTCTGAATCAAACCAGCCCTACCCTAAGCGAAACCAACCCTTCCCCTAAGCCAACCCAATCCTAACTCTTCCCCTGACCTTAACCACAATTCATCCCTACACCTAACCCCTGATTCGTAGAATGAGGTTTACCATCTAGACATCACTGTGGTTCTTTTCTGTGGGTAAACATTGTCTTCAGCCAAAGGGGTTTATTTCTGGGCCATGTGCCACCCCTGTAAACAAAACACTTCTGGACACTAAAGATCAAGGAGCCAGTTTGTTTATGTTAAGTGTCCACAGTATGACCATCAATCTAATCTTCTCCCTACTGTTGGGAAAATTGGCAAATCTACAAAAATGCTCTGGTGTTTTTTGGGATTGTGAAAAATTCACACTAGTGGATACCAAGTAAGCCTTGCAAATTTATATTTACCTTTGTTCTTCTTTCACTCTTATTTTATGGTCTTGGCTCTAGGAAACAGTCGAGACAAGAAGAGCTTTAGGTAAAGCAGTGGGCCAAAAGATTGATTGGGCCAGTCTGCTTAGTGTTAAGTCCACATATTTTATTTGAGCTTTCTCCAAACACACGTTACCCTTGGCAGATGACATGGAGATGAATCCAAGTTTCTCAAGTGTTTATGCAAGCCGTAGACATTGGAAGGTGCTCTTTACCTCTTCGCAGGCCCACGTGCCAAACGTTCTAATCCCTGTTTGCCTAGAGAGACGACAGTATGGATTTATTTCTTCTTTCGCAGGAGTCGACGGATGTCAAGTAGTTTGTTTTCCTCAACATAGCGTTCACTCACAATGGGGGTTGCATACTTGCAAAGCCAAAGTGCATTTCTGGCTCTTAAAGGCAGCGTAATGACAAAGTGCATGATTTAATGGGATTCATTAGAGGCCGGCCTGACAGTGGCCGTCGCCAAAAAGCTTCCCACGCACACAAGCAGAGCTCTGTGCAAACATGTTGCACAGAAAACAAATTAACTGCAAGCAGTTACATCTGGCCTGTAAAATGCATCAAAGAGTGGATAAACAATGTGCCATTGAGTAGGAAGAGTTGTAGAGGACACTAAATGCAAAGCAGAATGGAAGTCTGGCTTGACTTTTGTGTGTGAGTGAGAGCAACGTGAGTGAGACCTTTAATATAGCAGTAATAAGTCCCTTCATAAATTATGCAAATTGAACTAGTCCTCGCATTATATGCGGTAGCTTGACATTTTTGATAATTTTCTAATTTCTTCAGCATAAACTGAATCTGAAGTAATCTGATCACTTTTCTCTATATTGACAGCAGCAAAACAATTGCTCGAAAAGGTTTAAGCAGTCAAGACATATCCAGCTGCACAGCCGCCATTCTATCATCTCCACAGAAACAGAGTAAGCATCTCTTCCTAGTCTCCTCCTCTGTGTCATTAACCATGAGTCTATGAACCCCAACAACCAAAAACAATTTGCTTTTACACAAACATTGAATTGAACTGGAAAATTTTTGGTTCACTGTCAAAAGCCTTATTTAAACTTTGAAATGGTATGCGCACATCACAGAAACTGTTTAAACTTCATGAGCTTTTAGGAGATGCTTCTCTAAATGGTCCGAGGTGCGGGTTGATGAAGGTCTCAGTTCATTTGGAGTGCTCTCAAAATGCACTGTTGCATAATAAAATGAGACTCAACATTCATGAAATGTGTTTGCTGATGATGACGGTAGTGACACAATTTCTTCTTCTCTGAAGTAATGACACTAAAATGATGCACTCCTTTGGGGATTTTATGTTATTTTTATCTTATTTAGGTACATGTAAATTTCTCAAGTTTATGGAACTTTAGTACAGTAAAAACCAGCACTTCTGTAAGTTGAAATATGAAGAACATATGAGAAAGTGACATTTATTGGAGGCAGATTGCTGCCATATGGTGAATAAAATATTAATAACATTACTTAAAAATCATGTCATGACAATAATAGCCAGTAGATGGCTTCAGGGTCTACTGAACAGTAAAACATTTTGCCATGGAGCTGCTACAGAGTGAACTGAGAGCAAGGCTCGACGAGGCCACATTTATAACTTAGAACTGTGGGAAAATGTACTTGTTTCCATAACAGAACGATTATGTGTTTTGTCTGGACAGTTAGGCACCTGCATCTAATTGTAAACTTACTAACAGTGGAAAAGGTATACTTTCATACATTTCATACATCACTCAGAATTCTTTCTTTGATTTTTGTTCCCTCTGTGTGTGTACATGTTTATGCTACATTGTGGGGACCAAATCTCCCCACAAGGATAGTAAAACCTGAGATCACCTACCTTGTGGGGCCCAGCAAGCAGGGAAATGGCTTAGTAAACATTATGTGTTTTTGAAACTGTAAAAATGCAAAAAGGTTTCTGTGAGATTAGGTATAGGGGTAGGTTTAGGGGTTAGAAATTATCGTTAGAGCTATCCAATCCATAAAATGCATGGAAGTATATGGAGAGTCCCCACAATAATATAAAAACAAGTTTGTGTGTGT